>NC_090673.1:5690984-5994015 GCF_013368605.1 Nyctibius grandis | reverse complement strand
TTGTGCTCACTCATCTACCCTGTCAGTGAAAAGAAAATTATTGTGAGGTTTTGCATCAGCTGGGTCCTACTCACAGGGGGGCTCCTTTAGCACAGGGAAGAAATGAAAGATCAGAATGAATGGGTTGCACAGCTGTTCTCCACAGGAGCTGATACTGTTCTCCAAATGCGACTGGTGATGCTGTGTCTGAAAATCACACGTTATTGATTTATGGTTGAGTATAGCTCGCAGAACAAATTACTTTCTTACACACAGACTTTCTGGATTAACATACTTTTGCTACTGCTTCAGCTTCCCTTTGTGCCTCTGTATTTAAACTGCACACCGTGAGAGGGACCAAAGCTCCTGTTTAATTCATTGCAGTGGATGGTGGTGACACAAGATCTCCCTGCACTCTGTGAGCACACAGAGATCTGTTACAATGACCCTTTCTGCTCAGACCCAGCTTGTTTTCCTTTCTTCAGAGGGAGACGTTGCTACGGCAGCTGGAGACGAATCAGCTGGATATTGATGCAACTTTGGAGGA
This sequence comes from Nyctibius grandis, assembly GCF_013368605.1. Lineage (NCBI taxonomy): Eukaryota > Metazoa > Chordata > Aves > Nyctibiiformes > Nyctibiidae > Nyctibius > Nyctibius grandis. Next base: position 5,993,489 of record NC_090673.1, on the reverse strand, counting down.
GCTGTCAGTGCAGCAAGAGACAGAAGATCAAAACTACGAACTGTATGTCATTGAACCATCTTTTCTAACTTTTATTGCAGTTGAGCTGTCACATGAATGTTGGGCAGCCCCAGCTATGGCATGTGGCCAGACTGAAGGGTCCAGTGAGTGACATTTAGGGTTTCTTTGGGTCCTGTAAAATGTCACTTTTAAGTGGCATCACCTGAAATGAAGCATGCACTTGGGGATCCCTGGGAAAGGGTCTGGTTCCTACAGACACGTGATCTACGGGAGGGCGGTGGAGGTGGAGCTGCGCAGCACATGCTGAAGGGATTGGAAATAGTATGTTGTAGCCTCTGATGCTGAAAGGGGATATTTTCCATCTCTCTACTGCTCAGAACACAAGTCGATTCCTCTTCTTCTGGCTATTGCATTCGCGTGTATTGTGTGTCTTATGATGGGTAGAAAGTAATAGCAACAACATTGTTGTCTTTTGTTCCCTTTGAATACTTCTAGACTGCTCAGTGCATTTCTGGTTGAAATAGTGGCTAGTTCCTGCTGCCTTGTGTTTGTTCAATGCCCTGTGTGTTTGCTTGCTGCTTGCAATAAGCTTTTGCCAGATTTAGCCCTGCAAAGCCAGTACATCTATAGCACAGGGAACAGGAATCTCTTCAGATTTCTGTGTTGTTGACAAATGTATTCTGTGAATTCCCATTGCAATGTCTTTATTGAGGTAATGTGCAAGCCAGAAAAGTCAACCTCAGAATGAGTTGGAAAAAAATTCTTTACAGGGAGCTTTATTTGGAAGTTGGAATCGATGATTATGAAATATTCATGTACAGCCATTTTGACAAGCATTTTTCAGACCAAGTTTGAAGTTCTATAACCTTGGTCAGTGTGTTTTCCTTTGTGAAAACATTGAAATACCCCCTGTACACACAAAGCGGTACTGTTTACGGAGTGTTCACCTCATTCTTTTCCTTAGGGACTGGTTAGTCTCCTCATGCCTTGAGCAATTCTCTTGATGTCCCTACTCAAAGGACTGGGCTGCGTGGGCTTTGCTGGTGGGTTTTTTTCCAGTACTTTTGTTTATACTGCATCAGTAATGGGAAGATACTTAAAAGAATCAAGAGTTGGCAGAGCTGTTCCAAACTTGCACAGAAGATCTTGCTACTTAGACACCTCTCACCCTTACACCGGCTTTAGCATTTGCTGGATCCTCACATGTCCCAATTCAGCTCACAAATCCAGCAGAAAACTACCTTCTGCCCTACCTACTTCTGGGTTACTCTGAGTTGGGCTAACTCTGAGGAGCATCTGTTTAACACCAGAACACGAAGGAAGGAGCAGCAGTATGGGGCTGGCAGCAGTGGGGTGGCAAGGCCTCCTAGTTCCAGCAATGGACATTAGACTGGATCATCCCATCCGGTGTCACCACACCAACATACCCCATTTGATAATATTGGTGTGCTTCCAGTGCCAGAGAATACCCGTTCTAGGTACGTGCTGCTGCAGAAATACTGTGATTACTACAGAGTATCACTTGCACTGTGGCAGCATCCAGAACCCTAGGGCCAGACTGGTCACATTGCTCTAGGCACTGCGCACTAACAAGTCAAAAGGTGTGTTCTTGCCTTTTGCAAGCTCGGAGGAGCTTTTGGTGCAGTCAGTGGTGGCTGGCATCACCTCAAGAAAAGCTCCTGAGTCATCTGCAGAAACTCCAAAGTCAGATAACCATTTGACCCACGTGTCAGTGCCCTGTCGTTCTCCAAAACAGCTCGTGAGCACAGAAAGAACAGAAGATGGGGTGTGTGCACCTGAAGATGCCCACTGCCTGGCGGGGCAGAGGAGCTGCCCTTCTCCTGCGCTGCAGAGCAGTGTGCTGTAGCAAGGACTGCTGCTCAGCTGCTGGGGAGGGCTTGCACTGCAGGTGGCTAATTGCACTATTAGGCTCGTAATTGGCTTAACATGGCATAAGAAATACCTTAGCAGTGGTACCTGACAGAAGAGGAGTTGCTAAAATGTTAAAAGCAAGATTTTTTCCTAGGATTCTGGGTTTAGCAAATAAACTGCCATTTTTATGCAGCTGGCCAACTTCTGCTTTCACTTCAGCTACTGCACATTTACGTCTGTGTACTGAGACCAATGTTCTTTGCTTTCAGAAAATAACACTTCTTTATAGAAAGGCCTTTAAAATATCCCTGGATGCTTCTTCCCTTGAGCCACTGATCCCAAAAGAAGAGCAGCGGGCCATGTCATGTCTGAGTACTTTGATCACGCTGACCAAAATAGAGTGGTATTTTAGGATTTCTGAGGTAGAAACAGAGTCCGCTTGTTTCAGTGGCACCTCTCTGAAACAGATGAGCTGCTGAGGGGTTACCTCAACCCCAGAGCTGAAAAGTGTACTCTTCCTACATTCATTTTTTATCCCTGCAGGAGCTCTTCAGGCTCAAGTCCTTTAGCCAAAGTCATGATTTAAAGAAATAACCCCACTCATCTGGCAGGGAACTCAGGTTTGGGTAAAGCTCAGATTCTTAGTAAACAGCTTAGGCTGGTGAACAGAGTGTCTGTGGACACAATGACAGTGTGTGGTGGGAATTAGAGCTTGCAGTTGTGAGGCAGGTCTGCCGTACTCATAATTGGGGCTTGGGAAGGTCCTTGCATTCCTGCTTGTCAGATGCCCATCATTTTGGGATTGTCATGTTTAAGACGCTGCTTCGGTGGATGTCAAAATGAGCACCTGGTGCGTTGTCCTCTGACACTCGCCTTGTTGTATACAGGACGTGTGCTGGTGCAGAGTGACTTGTTGACCCTTGGCAGATGTGAAGCCCTTGCATTTGTTGCTTCAGTTTAGACAGTACTTGGAGTTCTGCTGTTGGCACAAATTGTGCAGCAAGGGGGGTGTCAGCAGGCACTTGGGGCTGGAGGCCACCGTGTGCCTGCTGCCACCTCCTCCGGGGTGATTCCTGCTTTCCTGCCATAAAATCAGGCCATGGAGCAAGGCGAGGTGACAGTGCTAGGACATCTCGGTTATTTTGTTCACCCTTATGCACTTCTAGTAGCTGCTCTGTCACAGTGACTGATGCTAAATTTGGATCAGAGAACAGAAAGAGCACAAGAGCTCTTCCTCCTGCTGCAGCTGGGTACCCGAGGACAGAACGTCATTGCTCCAAAATGTGGATCCCAGAGAAAACACGAGGTGGCACACGACGCTGCCTCATCTGCCTTATGTAAGCCATCCCTTGGCAGCCCTGCCTGGGCTCTGCCTCTGTACGACACATTTAGATGCTTCCAGCTCTTTCCCTGTGTTTAGTCTCCTCTCTGCCTGCCACACCTCTTGCTCTGGTACTTTCCCTGTGGTTTCTCAGGTTTTATGTTTTCAATGCTGCTAAAAACACATTGCAGCCCTTTTTGAGTTCCTGAATTCTTACTAAACAAACAGCAGTGACTTTTTTTACTCTGTTCTGAATTTGTACATGATTTGCTCAATTTTTCCATTCTTAATTGTACCCAGCTTAACTTCCATCACAAAGAAAACTTTGTGTTCGGTGTGGATGTTCCCTCACTGAATGGTGCACATGGAGAAATAGTTTTTGGGAAATTGTGGAAACTCTTCCTGCATATTAATTTTTTTCAGGAATAAGCTGCTGGTGGAAACATTTGCAAAAGTTAATAAGAAGCAGATTTAATGTATGGTTTTCATGAGATTTTATGTTTGGCTGCCTTTTTTCTAGTATTACTCTTTTCTTTAATATCAAAAACCATTTAAAGGGTTAAGTAATCAACTCTCTTTGAATTAACTTTTTTTTTTCACCTAGGGATTAATGTAAGTTAGTCAAAAGGAATACTTAAGTTATTCTTTGTGAGAAATCCCATCTTCTTTCACACTTAATTTTGAAAAGCTTCAGGAAATTGTGGTCTATAAACCACTGTGTGATTGTTTGATGTATAAGCACGTGAAGTCCAACTTCCTCACAGGAATTGTTCATAAAAAAATGAGTTTTCACATTATTTACTCCTTGTGTTTAAGAGCTCCTAAGCAAACTGTTAGTCAGGCTTTGTAGAAATACATTCAGAGCAGTTGAACTTCAGATTATCTGAGATACTGTATGTTCCGAGCTACAACTTCTGCAGCGGCAGGACCTGTCCCATGTTTGCCACGTGATGGAAGTCCTTCTGGGTACTTCCCCAGCAGTGCCATACAGCTGTCATCTGCATTGTCAGATCATGCTGGATAGCCAGGTGCTGCAGTCCAGGTAGGGAAGGTCATATAATCATAGAATTATTTAGGTTGGAAAAGACCTTTGAGATCATTGAGTCCAACCGTTAAACTAACACTGCCAAGTTCCCCGCTAAACCATGTCCCTAAGCACCACTCTGCAGTTAAATCCCTCCAGGGATGGGGACTCCACCACTGCCCTGGGCAGCCTGTTCCAGTGCTTGACAACCATTTCCGTGAAGAAATTGTTCCTGATCTCCAATCTAAACCTCCCCTGGCACAACTTGAGGCCGTTTCCTCTCGTCCTATGGATGATGGACCAGTGAGTGCAAAAGGCATTTGCATCCTCCTCATGAGAGCTCCCTTTTTTGGGAGACACGCTCCCTGTGTTAGACAGCTTTATTCACTACAAAGTCATAGCCTGGGTTTGGGGGTTTTATTGGCTTGTTTGTGTTTTCTGCATTGAGCACAGCTCATAGTTTCACAAAGACTGTGGTGCTGAGTGACACCAGCACCGCCGGGCAGGAGGACCTGCCGCTAGAGCTGTTCTCTTGGATCTTCAGCTATATTAAAGTACAGGTCTGGAATCACACTGACTAAAGGCTGAATTACCAGTTAGGAAAGTAAAACCACTTTTGCTTTCTCTTCCCCCTGCCCCACCTTTATCATTTCTGCTTGCTGTGAATCACTGTTGCCATCAAGCAGATCAGGAGCCAGCATGTACTAGGTGGGACTCTAGGTCATGTTTTTTGTGTGGGGCTGCATTAAGACTTAATTGCAACTAATTAATTGTCATCAATCTTGCTAGAGAAGTGGAGAACATGGAGTGTGTCCTGTATGTTGTGGAGGGGAGGGTTGTCCTGCTGCATCCATTTTGTGTCAAGTGGAAAACCTGCGGAGCTCCTGGGGAGGGGCTGTGTTCTCCAGGGCCTGGGCAGCAGGATTCAACCCCGCTTGGCAGTTGATTTCACATTCAGGGACCTGGGCTTAGGGGGGAATCAGGTTCAGTACCTTTAATGAGCCCAAGCAAACCTGTGGAAATCTAACCCTCAATAACCCCGGTTAAATTGATGTCACATGGCCTATTAATCTTCATTTTTCACAATTAATAAAATAACCCAAAGCCTTTTCTTGCCCTATGAAATACACTTGGAAAAATTGATCACAGCATGTTAGAACCGGGAGCCAAAAAGCTTCAGGCTGCTCCCGTCTTCAATAGTAAATGAACATGAGCAGTGACAATTTTAGGAACTGAAAGGCTAACAAGTCCTTTTGTGCCTTTTTTTGTTTGCTCTGGGAGCAGAGCAACAGTACCCTCAGGCCCTGATGAATTTTTGTTCCCGCAGAGCATGTTCATCTTTAAAATTGCATAGAAGTCTCCTCTTGCGAGCAGGTCCAACTGACAGGGAATTATTCAGGGATTTTGAGGATGTGGACTCGTTACTTGGTTTGAAACAGAAGGAATGAGAGGCAAACAAGGAGCACACGTGTGTGAGGACAGATAACCTGTCTGGACTTGCGTGGCACGTTTGCTGTCCCTGTAACCCAAGTGAACAAGCGTACTCGGGTCACAGCATGAGTTTGTCTTGTGCTTTTATAGGTCCTGGTCTGCTACACCTAGTGTGGAGATGAAGCTGCTTGTGTCACAGTAAGATTTCGAGTCAGTCCTTTCAGACTGACAAAAAGGATAGAAAGAGGAATGCAGTGGCCAGATTGTATAGAATATGAGAAAAAACAGACACGTGGCAGGTTTGGCCTGGTGTGTTCCCAAAACAGCCCCGCCTGTGCCTCTGAGGAGTGTGTGTAAAGCCAGAGAAAGCATTCATGCATTATGTAGTATTTTTCAAAGTGTGGAGGATGCTTAGACACCTCCGTTCTGGAAATTACTGAGAGCTTGCTGGCAGCGTTTTCACGTATGCTGTTTTTCCACCCACTTCTTTCACGGAAGAAGATATGAATATGAAAGCTCAGCAGAGCTGGTTTATGCAGCCCATGTAAAACCGGTCTCAGACCATCCTTATTTCCCCGGTGTCATGGCACACAGCACAGAGCGTGGCCCACGTGTCTCGTTGGGGATGAGGAAGGTGACGTGAAGCACACGTGCCACAGCTCTCCCTGGTGCTGTGCTGGGGTAAGAGCCCGTGTCGTGCTGTCCCCAAATAACCATTGTGTCTTTCTACTAAAAATAACTTTCTGTCTCTTGTTCTTACGCCCTTCACATAATGTAGGTGAGCAAGGCACAGGAGCACAGGTGCAGAAGCAGCCTGCGTGTGTGTTACTTTCCAAACGAGCTGAGCTGGAGGGAAGGATGACACTCTTTATACTTCAGTTATGTAGCATTTTTTCCCCTCCAGCTCTTAAAATTCATGTGTTTCTGCAGGAGAAACAGGTGGTAGTCGCAGCCCTCCCTCCCTCTGGAGCTGGCTACTTGCCTGGAACAAAGCAGGTTGTTTCCAAAATGGGCAGCTTTGGTAGTACAAAGTACAGTAAATCTTCAAATACCCTGATATGGTAAAGAGTGTCCTGAGCTTTGTTGCATCCAGCTTTAAGTACTCTTCGAGCTTCATATTCTGTATCCTAAAATGACTATATATGTACTTTGTATATACTTCATACAGGATCCTTGTTCCTTAGTCTTCAGTGTACCATCATCTTATCCTCCCTGAGTCACCTAGTTGCCTCGATGGTGGGACCCAGTGTCCTGACCAGAGACTCGGAGGTTGTTTAATTGTGTTTTCATGTAGCATTGGTGATTTAGGTGCTGACAGAGGCAGTCAGAGAGCTCAGCTCAGCCAGATAGCGATGCGGGCAGCGCTGGCATCCGTATCTTGGATGCTGGATGCGGTGGTGACCAAGCTGGCTCCAGCCAGCATCGCTGTTGCTATAAACAGGAGGAATGAGTACCACAAAGCAGAGCTATTCAGCCATCCTGCCCTCGGCTCCCTGGGAGCCCTGAAGCAAAGCTCAGAGAGGAGGGATGACAGAAGTTAGCACTCAGTGCTTCTGGCGTGGATCTGTGGAGCCGCACACCCTGTAGAGGCAGGTCTCGTGGATGGCTTTTCAGGCCATAGCAGTTCACATGGCTGTGTGGATTCAGAGCATCTGCTTTCTTGGTCAAGGGCTGAATTGCAGGTACCCTTGGTTTATCTTTCCCTCACCACAGATGCCTTGTGTGGTCTGCCTTGAGGGATGCTGGATGGTATGTATGGTGACCTCCTCTTCAAGAAAGGAGTGATGTGAATTGCTTGGCCCTGCAGTGCAGTGACAGAGATGCACTGAAAATACACTGTTATATTCTTGCGGCGTGTGTGATGCATTGTGCACCTTCCAAACAAACCTGATGCAGTCTCCACAGAGCTCAGCGTAAGAATTAAGCTCCTTTATGTTTTCTCTTTGGTGCATGACAAATCCATGCCTCGTTTTCAGTGGAACGTGTTGTCGCACAGCTCACCCCAGCTACTAGTCCCCTGAGAGGGAGGATGGTGGAATGGATGCTCTGTGGCATGCTCTGATCTCAGCTCTGCCAGGAGCTTGTTTTGTTGTAGCCAGTCTGCTGGGTGGAATAAGCACATAAGCCTTGTCCCAGATCCTGGTGGAAGCATCAGTGAGGCTACTACAGCATGACACTAATTTAGATGCCTTGACAGCGGTCTCAGGGGACAGGCAGTGGACGGCCATGCGACAGCCAGGCTCCTTTTCTGCTCCTCCCAGGCAGTGTTGTGTTTGCAGCCTTTAGTCCTGGAGCGAGGCGAGTCTTTCCTAGCCATTCTCGTGTGGTGAACTTGGAGCAAGAACGCTTATTTCCTAGCCCTTAAGCAGATGACTATTTCCTTTGTACTGCTGAATTTCTTCCCATTTCTGTTATTCAGGATGATCCAGTTCTTTCTGTATCTTGTCCCTGTTCTCTTCTCTGTTGATGCTCCCTCCCAACTTACAACCTCATGAGCATTTCCTTGGTCTCTGTGTTGCTTCCTTGAAATGCTGAAATACATCTCAAGGCTAATCCTTGAGGAACTCTACCAGGGATTTCTCTTCTAGCTGATGCTGCTTTTTAATGCTACCCTTTATCTCCACTTTCACCAGTTCCTTAGTTAGGAAGGGCTCCTGGTTTTCCAATTCAAGTAACAGCTTCCTGGGGATGTTGTCTCTAGGGCTCCAAACACTGCTGGGCACAAAGTATATTAGTTTGTTCCTTAAAAGTATATCAGATTGCTCCTTAAAATAGGAAGTGATATCTCAAGGGGGTTTAGAGTCTTTTAGCCCTTGCTGTTTGCTTTCTGCTTAACAATCATTCCAGTGAAGGTGTCTGGCTGGATCAAGTCCCTGAAGGAAGAGGTTGTGCTCCTTCTTGGGAGTCTCTATTTTGACATACTCATTGCCTGCAGCACAACCGAGTCTGTCTGTCTCGCAGAAGCAGTGAACCCAGAGCCTCTGTGCTCATTAGGCTTAATGAAATAAGAGGCGAGACCATGACATTTGCTAGATTTTATACATGATACTTCACTTTGGGTGTCCTCTTTCTATCTCTCGGATGTGCTGCATGGAGCAGATCTTATTTTGAGATCATTTCATAGTAAGAACCTGTCTTTCTGTTAGTGTTTCTTTGCATACAGCTCGTGAAAAGACTGCTGACCAAATGGACTGGAGGAGGAGGCTGCAGCAGGATCAGGCTTGGTTTCCTTTTTGAAAAGGACAGAGCGTTTCACCCTCTGTAGCAGTGCAGGCTTTAATGCCCTTCTAGTCAGGAATCCAGCCAGGACCACAACTTGCTTCAGAGCTTCTGCTGCTTGACTTCACTGCCTCCCACACAGAGGGGGAGTGTGCGCAGGGGGAGAGACTGCCTGTGTGTCTGCACATTGCGAGAAGGATAATTGCAGTCAGTCCTCTGTGAGCCCTCTGGATAGCTTTTTCTTTTGATGTTCAAGGATTCTCCTCTCAAACCCATTCTTGGCTGAAAGAAGAGGTTTTTATAGCATTTGAATTTTCTTGAACACTCTGATCTCTTCTGCAGAATCTAAAAATGTGCCATTCCTGTAGCACTTACTCCCTTAGAGACATATGTCCAAGAGCTGACTTAAGGTTGTGTTTCAAGCCCTGGCATGTTGTTACAGTCTGTCTATGCAGGGAGTTCCCAGCGTTGCAAATAGAGGTTTCATCCTGCAGTGCAAAGCAGGTGGGGATTCTCCACACCATGGTGCAGATCGGGTGAGTTTAGCTGACGTGGGTGAACCAGATTTATTGTGGCCCAGGGAGCTGCGGCATCACTGAAAGCAGACCCATACCCTCCTAGCTCAGCACGTAGCCAAAGCAGCCCAGCATCATGCTCGGTGCTCTCCTGAGCACATTTTCTCCGTTCCTTATATTTGCAATTTATCTTCCCTGCAGCTTCCTTGAAATGATGGAAGCCCGAAGCCGAGGACACACATCGCCACTAACAACTAACGGGCAAAGCCCTTCCTCTGGCTCCCAGTCACCTGTAGTACCTCCGAGCTCCACATCGACGGGCAGCTCCAGCCCTGGCACCCCTCAGCCGCCACAGCCACTTCCCACAAGCTCCACCATCTCCACTGAACCCCCCCCGTCTTTTTCACCAGTGCCTGCAGCTGAAGCCCAGCAGCCTCATGCGCCTCCACCAGCTACAGCCTCCCCAGCACCTCCTGCTGCAGTCCCACCACCGAAGCGCAGCATTATTTCACGTCTGTTTGGGACGTCTCCTGCGTCAGACCCTTCTCCTCCCCAGCCAGGTAGGTGCTGGAGTTCAGTGTCTAGGCAGGGTGTCACCTGTGGGCATTTCTCTGTTTTCCTTTCATTTTTTCCCTGCAAAAGGCTGAACAGACAGGTGGCTGAAGACCACAGGCTCTGAGTGTGTGCAGCGGAGAGCTGCGCTGTCGCTCTCTATTTTTCTCCTGATTGATGTTGTGGTTTGTCTCTGTGCTGGGCTTGGATGGGGACTGTGTCCAGCCAGCTGGGTGGTGGCTGTAGCATGCTTCAGGAGGAAGGTACTGAACATGCAGGGAACACTAATAAAATAGCTGTCAGCTTCTCACCAGAAGCACATACACATCTTGAATAGCAAGAAAAATTGTTAGAGAAGCTATTTGAAGCTGGGTCTTCACAAAAGTCTGGCAGCTCAAAGGGGCTCTTGTGTGTTAACGGAGAAGAGCGGAGTGCTGGTTTTAAAGGTTATTCAGCCAGAAATGATCACGTAAGTCCAGGCTCTGCAGCGGATTCCCCTCTGGGGAAACAACGCTCCTTCGGAGATGGTCTGAGGAGGAGGGCAGCCCGCCGTGACTTCTTCCTTAGCGCTAGGACACAATGGAGCAGAGTAGCGCAGCGTTCAGTCCAAACCCTTGCCGGGTGAAGTTGCAGGGCAGAGGCATCAAGGGTTTTGTTGCATGCACTTTTACTGATCTGGACCTTAATTTGCCTGTCATGTTCGCTTTGTTTGCGAAGCTAACTGGAGCTGCAGAGCTGGCACTGCCTAAAAATCATTAGCATGACATGGTTGGAAATACCTTCCCTCTAAAACTGTCAATCCCCAGAGCTCACGGTCCTCTTGAGACACCCGAAGAAAGGAAGGAGGAGGTGGAACAGGGTTTGCAGTTTCAGATGTTGAAATCTTTCCGGTTTAGATTTGTATGCAATGTTCTGCATCCTGAATCAACCCGTTTCAGTTGGGTCATGACTCTTCCTACCCAGAAACAGAGAGGAGCAAATGTTAGAAATCCCTTGTCAATAAAAAACCCTTTGTCGTATTGATATGTAGGAAAAAGAGACATGGTCTCCTACCAGTGTTACAATCTTTGGGTTTTGGGTTTTTTTGGTTTTAGACTTGTGGCCTGAAGTCCTGGTATCTCAAGGGTGCTTTTTAGGAGGGTTGCAAAAGGCAGCTAAGAAAAGCTGATCTGTCAGTGTTATTAGGTTTATGTAGCATGCCAAGGGTCTGCACCTCTACTGGAACATACCTAGGGACTAGCTAACTGGAAAGTAGTTGAAAAATCACTGTCACAAAGTAATACTTGTTTTTTCTAGGAGCTGCTATTTAAGCTTTCCCTTGAAGTCTTGCAGTAGTAATTCTTTTGGCTGTGTTTTTTCTTACACCTACGCTATTCTGTGGCATTAGTAAGAGTGTTATTAGTATGCAAAAGTGATCTGAAAGCTATACTAGTAGAGCAAAATCTAGAAAAAAAAAATACAAATCTTGTTTATCCAAAAGAAAAGAGCCTAGATTCGAAGTGCAGTCCAGGCAGAAGAAAAGGGTTGAATATTGCAAATTCTGCAAAGGTTAATTGCTTTAGGCTTCTTGGTTATGCTTATTTAATGAGATTTCATTCTGGTACCTTGAAGATGGGTAACGATGTCTCTACAAATAAGTCTCTATTTGCAGCAGCTCTTGAGCTTTTGGTTACACAGAGCATCTAAAAGCACAGTGAAGAATCCTACCTTTGACAGTTACAGTTGAAAAAGCAAGAGGGAGGTGAGTGGGTGAAGTGAACAGCCTGGAAAAGGGAAGAGAATAACAAAGGGACGTCACACAGGAGCAGCGCACGCAGCATAGGTGTAAAATCCGGCTGTGGTGTGGTCAGGTGTAGCATTTGCTGTAGAGCAGAGTTGGCTGCCGTGCTAGAGAGATTTTCAGACTATTTGAGAGCCTGGTGCATTTTAAACCACAGCAGCTGTGTGTGGTCTGTGAATGCCTTCATGCAAGATTCTGGACTGGTTTGAGTATCCTGTTCACACCCTTTCTCTTCCCTTGCTGTGTAGCCAAGGTCCTGCTTCATGGCTGCTGCCACCCTGGGAAGGACAGACCTGTAAAAAGCAAATTTCTGTCTTGCTTGTGGTCAATCCTGTGTTTTACAACTGCTGTTGCTAATGCAGATGCTGCTGCTGCCACTCCTTCTCCCCACCCTGAAGCCCCTGCAAAAGTACAGAGCGTGGAGGACTTTGTTCCCGATGACAGCCTGGACCACAGCTTTCTAGAAGACCCAGCCCCACAGAAGGACAAAGGGAAAGCGCAGACTAAACGCCGTGTCGATAGTGAAAGGTAAGGAAAGGAGGATGGAGGGAGAGTCAGACAGGGACGTATCTGGGTGTGCAGTCTGAATGATGAGTCGGGCCTGGATAAACTGGTGTAACTCTTCAGAAAGTGACTGCAGAGCAATTAGCTGCCCCTGAGCCTGTCTGGCTGTGGTGCGGTTGGTCGTAGCGTTCGCTGGCTCCCATTGAATGACACACACTGCGCCCTGGGAATGAGCAACAGCAGCAAAAGCTGGTTATCACCTTCCTGGTTTTGCTGTCTTGCTTTCAGGCTTAGTGTTAAACCACTGGGTTGCTTTGGGTCAGGAAGGGATTTCCCTTCTGGCCAAACATGCTGAAACATTTGAGATATTTTCCTTGTGGAGCACAATGCACTTAGCAAGGATATTAAGTTTTGCCTAACGGATACTTTCCTGCTGCAGAGGCCCAAAGCATGGCCAAGCTCCTTCGTAGCCTGGTACTGCCATTCCTGAGGCATTATAAAGGGGTTTGTGTTTGTTGGAGGACACAGGTTGCCCAGAGAGGTGGTAGATGCCCCAACCCTGGAGACATTCAAGGCCAGGTTGGATGGGGCTCTGAGCAACCTGATCTGGTTGAAGATGTCCCTGCTCACTGCAGGGGAGGATGGACTAGATGATGTTTAAAGGTCCTTTCTAACCCAAACCATTCTATGATTCTATAATTCTATCCCCCAAATGGCAGAGCTGTGCTTATGCTGTAGGCTGGCTTTTCTTTTTTTTTCTCCTTTTTTTTTTTCTGTTCCTGGCTTTGATGTTTGTTAACCAAAAAAAAGGGAAAAGGGATTGTGTATACTGAGCTGCTCAGACAAAAGATGTGCAGCAAGCTGTCTGAAAGCAGACTGTCACTTAAGAGGTGTCCTAAGCATACTCACAGGCTCTTCATCCCTCTGCTTGGAATAGTCCTTGCCTACTGCCTCTTGTCATCAACACGGGATTAACCAGGAGAGTAATTAAATGCTGATACAGCTCATCTGTGAGTGTGGTGGATTCTGCATATTTTGACATCTTTGTCATGATTCAGTGTTCTCTAGTTCAACCACAAGAACTTTAAATCAATGCTGTGTGTGAGTCTTGATGCCTGTCTAATGCAGGTCAGCCTGAATCATCATCCCTTGTGATGGCAGAATACGTGGATGTTTTATTAAAAAAAAAAAAAAAAGAAGGAAAGAGAGAAAAAAAAAAGTGGTGGTTGCTAGAAGCGTGCTGACCTACAAAGCATCTTGCTCATGGCTGTGGGTGAGCTGGGATATTTTTATGTGTTTAACAAGGAAATGTCAGGAGAGCCAAGCGTGACCTTCCTGGGCTTTGCTGAAGGACTGGGTCCTGGAGTGCCCTTAGAGCTCCTCAGCTGCAGTTCTTGCTGTGGGTGGGAGGTTGGATGTTTAACAAAGGCTTCTCTTCTCCAGAACGTCAGTCGTTGGAAGCAAATGGGTGTTAAACTATACAAAAAGCCAAACATGTCAAACAGTGGTGCAGGAGCCCTGCTCCTTGGTTGTAGAGCAGTCATGTTCTTGGCTGCTATGATGTCCTTCTGCACACTGTCCCCAGTCTTGGTAGCCTTCCAGTGCATCTGAGCTGGTGGGGGCAGAAAGAGAGACACCTTTGGGCTTTCACAGGGCACAGAGAGGACACTTGTTCGCAGCTTCACGCTTTGACAGCAGTGGTAACCGTCTGCAGTTAGAACAGCTCTGTTTCCCTAGGAGAAGACCTTGCAGCGCATCCGTGCAAATTCAGGTGCTCATTATTTCTCTGCAGCTTGGCATCCATGTCTTGCTCTGGTTTCTTATGTAGCTCACACGTTTTCTCAGTGGTCTGGCAATTTTACCTTCTGTTTCTTGCCAAAAAGGGCCTACCACAATAAGCCAGATGTGCTGAAACTCAGAGATGTAGATATGGTTCTGACCATCACCTGCAATAACTGATTTCCTTCAGGATGCCAATTACAACCCCATGATGCCCAGGAGCCATGTAAAAGTTCTATAAGCACTGTCCCTAATAATCAGCTTCTGCAGTGAGTAGGTGGTTGTAGCTGCAAGAAAATCTACTGCTGCAGAAATTTATCTCTGACCTAGAGAACACAAAAGTTCTCCTGTGAAACCACTCAAACCTAATGGAGATTTTATTGGTTTTAAAGAACAAAGTGCTGGAAGCTGTTTTCCCCTTGCATCTGAGTGAGGAACAAAGCCTGAGAACATACTGGAGAGCTGTGTTGAGGTCTCCTGAACATTTTTAAGCAGGTATCTGACTGCTAAGCTTACGCAGCTTGCCAGCATTTCTTCTAGGTGTGCTGTAACCGAGTGTGAGCTCTGAAACTGAAGAGCCATGGAAGATGTGGCAGAAGAATGGGCTGTGTGTTGAGAATTTGTGAACTTCTCTTACTCAAATAAGAGGAATTGCCTGGCTGTCCATAAGGAAGAGTCTTGCAGTTAGCTCATGTGAGAACACCTTAGTGCGCAGGGTGTTTCAGTGTGAAGCAGAGATCGTTACATTCCCAGAATCACAGAATGGCTGAGGTTGGAAGGCGCCTCTGGAGGTCATCTGGTCCAACCACCCTGCTCAACCAGGGCCACCCAGCACAACATCCTCTCCCAAAAGGTCTCAGCTTGCTCCTCATCCATCCCCAGGCAGAGCTCCGTGCATTCCAGCTGCTCTCTCACGTAGAGGACAACTCCTCGGGGAAGAGGAGAAGGTCTTGTTCTCGTTGTTGGAAGCAGGCTGTTATGCTGTGTCACTGAACTGCTTCCTGAACTCAGGGGTGTGTTTGCTTCCATTTGGAAGAACTTGTTTGCTTTTCTTTCCTGAGCTTCAGAAAGAGGTTGCAAACTCCGGTATTTCTCGTGCGTTTTAGTGATGTAGGGGATTCTTGATTTTTTTTGCAGCGATGTCGTGTGAACTTCTCCCATTCCCTATCCGTAACGCCTCTGAACAATGGAGCAAGAGTTGACATGGAGCACTAATGTTAGAAAAAAACACTTTTTTTATTTCCTGAAGCGTGCTACAGTGAGGAATGTGCTCATGCCTCTGGAACAAGGCTGCTCTTGCCCAAAGATCAGACAGCTGCCGAGACTTTCAGCACTTACTGATGTCTTTTGGTATTGCTATAGCTAAACCCCAGCACAGATCTACGGAGATTAATTGAGCCCTGGGTTTTGTTTAATGGCGTGTTATGGTTCTCTAGCTTGCAATAAAGAGCACTCCCCAAATCAGTTTCCTTACAGGTTAATTAGGAAGGCAGTTCAATCTCCCAGTTTGCTCTTCCAGAACTTAATTTGCTGCTCTTTAGCCTGATGCCCTGAGTCCGTGCGTATGTGACTG
The DNA here is from genome assembly GCF_013368605.1 of Nyctibius grandis. Classification (NCBI taxonomy): domain Eukaryota; kingdom Metazoa; phylum Chordata; class Aves; order Nyctibiiformes; family Nyctibiidae; genus Nyctibius; species Nyctibius grandis. Next base: position 5,977,919 of record NC_090673.1, on the reverse strand, counting down.
CACCGGAGAAGCTAATCTGGCTCCAAACAGGCTCCCCCCTTCCCTCCTGCCGGGTCAGGCTGGCCGGGGTCCATGGGTGTGCTGTAGGTGTCTGAAAGCAAGTTTCTGCTGTGCCTGACAGTGTTCCCGTTCTGTCTTCTCAGCATCACTGGACATTTATCTGAAACATTGATTAGATTTCCTTGTCCTTACGTCTGAAGGGCTTTGAACTGGTTCTTTGCTTTTATGGTGTCTGTTATTTATTTAGTGGTACCCAACTGCACTAGACCAAGTGAGGGAACCTGAGGACGCTGTTTGCTTCGCACTAGAAGACCCCCATCTCCTAGAATATAGTCATGCAGGCTCATCCTGTGTGATTCCCTCAGCTTATCTGCTTTACTAGAGTTTGGGTTTTTCCTCTTTCTCTAGCCCCAAAAACTGATATGGCAAGAGGATTCTGCTGGCTGCCGGCGGGGCTGGTGGAACACAGTCGATCCAGGTTTGAGAGCGCGTGCTCAGGTTGCAGCAGGATTTGTCTCATCACCGGCAGCCGCTCTGGGCGCACAACGGAGGGCTCGCTGAGGAAACCCCGACGTGCTCTTTGCTCAGTAGCTCAGATGCAGCCCTTGGCGAGCGTGGTCAGTTTTGGTGGGTACCTGCACCTGCAAACACGTTGGCTCAACGTTAACTCAGGCTTGGCAGCGCGTCAGGAGAGAGTGGTGCAATGTGCTTGTTTTTGCATGCGCTGAATTCCTTCCAGCTGGAACCTCAGGACCACAAGCTGATACTAATTTTGCATTGTCAGACCTTGTTTGTACTGCAGCAGTGATTTTCCTGACGTACATTCACTCCGTCGCTTTGCTCTTAAGCTGTCACCCAACAATTGGTGTGGAAGTTGTAGACGGAGGCAGGGTATTCACTGCAAAGAGAGGTGACCCACTTTGTGTGGGGGGGTGTGTACACACGTGGATGTTCTGTTCGGACTGGGAACGCCTTAAAGGCTGCAAGTCTCGTGTGGTAGAAGGACAGTGGCAGCTATCTCTGAAGAGTCCCCGTGCTTAATGAGCAGTGATGTGTTAAAGAAACGTAGTGTCGCTACTTCAGAACAATACCCTGCCATTTTTAGGATGCAGCTCCATTTTCTTTGCAGTGCATTTCAAGAGGAAACCCTGCCAGTGCTTCGCAGACTCAGAAATGGCTCACTTGTCATTCCTCCAGCCTTGGAGGCTGTTTTAGGCACCAGTTCTCTTCTCCTTTGTGTGGGACAGGCTGTGTGCCTCCTTTCTGGCTCGCTATGTGAGCAGCAGTGTAAATGATGAAGGGGCTCTTCAGCAGCCTGCCTCTGCTTAGCTGGGAGCTGCGCTGTGAGTCCTGAAAGCAGAGGGATCCACACCAAAAGCAGAGGGATCCACACCAAAAGCAGAAGGACCAAGTGGATGTTAGGACTCTAACCCAGACAAGCATTGATTGTCATCACTCTCCATGTGCTGCACCGGTTGTCATAAGCACGGCATCCCCTATGTCACAAATAACTCCATTATCTGTTGGCAGACGTATTAATTCTTTAAAACTAACTCGTAAACCAATAACGAGCCACAAGAAGAGCCAGAGTGAGTAGTACAATCATCCGGGCTGTGTTAGGGCCTCGGCATTTCCCATCCCATCAGCACACCATCCTTCGCTGTCTCTTCCAGTGCTGGCTGTGTGCTAGTGACTGGGAACACCACCTTCTTCCAGATTAAGGATTGTAGGTTTTTGAGATTCATTTTATGCCTCTAAAATTTAATCTGTTCCAAGCTGTAATCATTTTTTGTGTGTCTGTAAAAAAATGAAGGCTGGGTTTGTACAATCCATATCGAGTCATTAGAAGGACAGTGACTATTGTGCGTGGTAGGCTATCAGGAAGGAGCTGGGTATCTGTTGCGGATAAAGCAAATAAAAGGAGGAAAGATGATGCAAAGGCTCATCAGCTGAGGCTGGGGAAAATATCTGTATTCCTGATATGAGCAAATCCTTCAGAAAGTATTAAAATTGTTGAGTCCTGGGGACAGCCGGACAAAAATCCTCAGCTGGTAATTTCAGCTGCGAAGCTCGCTGTCAGGATGCCTCTGAACACGTAACTGTGTTACATCCAGGGAGTCCAACAGACTCCTAACTCTAAAAGTGTGTCCTTTGGTTAATTTAATTTGGGGAATGTTAAAGCGTGGTTGCGGTGTCTGGGTAGGTGCCTGCTTCAGGGAGCGCCGGAGAAATAGAAATAATTCCAGGAAGGTAATAGCTGCACGTGAATTCCCATAGCAGTGGCAGTATATGATCAGGTTTAATTACAGGATGTGGGGATTAAGGCAGGCAGTTCCCACGGTTTAATTGACTGATCCTTGCGTGTTGGACCGGAGATGTTCCGGTAGAGCTGAAGCAACTGCTCTGTAGCACTGAGGCTCATCTTTTCCAGCCGCTTATTTTCAGCTTGAGTGGTAGGAGCTGCTGATTGACACGTCCTTCTGTGGCCTGTTTTGTACAGGGCTTGTGCCACCGCTGCAGCCCACAGGGTGCAGGTCCAGCCTGGACGGGGCAGCGGCTGGGCAGTGTGCAGGGGGAAAGCTGGGCAGTGCAGTTGCCCTGGGCTGAGGGACATTGACCCTGAAGTTGGCTGGAAAAGCCAGGCGAGCAGCAGCGTGCTTTCAAGGGGAGGCATGTCTGTCCTAGCACATCCTGGGGTCCTGTGTCTGATCGTTGTCTATTTTGCAGCGATGGAGAGGTGCCCGGGGCGAACCCCATGGTGGCAGGTTTCCAAGATGACCTGGATCTGGATGACAAAATCCCCAGCAGGCCCATGCTGGCAGCAGAACGGGTGCCCAGCAAGAATGTCACCCTCTCCAGTGAGGAGGAAGAGGAAGAGGTGAAGGACTCTAAGGTCGTACTCATACCTGATGAAGACATCGACACAGAGCAGGAGAAAAAAAGGTATGAAGCACAGCCTGAAGTGTGGGGTTGTGCTGGCAAACTTGTGCCTCTTCTCAGTCCTGCCACTGACTTCTGTGCGGCCTCTGGGAAGTCTTGGGGTCTCCATCAACCTGTTCCTTCAGCTGTAAGCTGGGGCTGTGCTTGCTTCAGGTGTCACCGCTCTATGCAGTGTTTTCTGTACCACAGCTAGTGCCTTTGAGCACTGTGCTCCTGTGGTCGCTGGTACATTTCTGCTTGGGAATGGCCCGGGTTTTTTCTCAAGTTTCAACAAGCGACTATAACTGAGCGCTTGAACGTCTGTTTGTAGCAGTGTGAGGAGGACAGAGGAGTCGGGGCTTGTGGTGAAGGGAGTGGAAGTCATTCACCACACCCTGTGCTGGAGAACAATGAACTAGATCATGTTCTCCACATACCACATCCTGGGGGTGATAGTCAGGTGTGACCCACTGGCGCAGGCACCTGTGCATCAGCATTCACAGGGACACGAGGGTCATCTTCAGCCTCTGAGTGCTGTGTGTTTGACCATACACCCCCCTAGGATGAATTGCTGCTGCTCTTGAGATGCACATGGCAGCCCTTGAGGCAGGCTCGGCTATTAATTGTGCTTTGCTTCACAGAGTGGGAGTGTGGACAGGTTCTGACAACTTGTTTCTTTCTTCTCAGGTCTTCCAGAAATGCTCTGAAACCACAGAGTGAAGCAATTTTGACCAAAGCAACTGACCTGAAGCCTCCTGACAGTTTACCTCCACGTTCTGGGTCTGAAAGAAACAGCAGCAGCAAGCTCAACACTAGCCTGCCAGCTGCTGCTGCTGCCACCCCAGCAGCAGTCCAGGCCCCAAAGACCACTTCCCAAAGCAAAGGACATGCTCTCAAGCAGAAAGTGGTCAAAGAGGAAAAGCCTGAGGAGTCTGACAGTGATCAAGAGGGACCAATAGCTACTCAGATGCTTTCATTTGTTATGGATGACCCAGACTTCGAAAGCGAGGATTCTGACAGCCAGAAGAAGAAAATGGTAAATAACACACGTGGATCGCTGTGCGCTGCTGGGAAGCTGAGCTTGAAGTGCTGAGGCTGCTCTCCCATCTCTCAGCGGCAGTCACAGCAAGTGAGGTGCTAAGCAACCTGAAGAGATTGATGTGGAGATGGAGATTGATGGAGAAAACGCAAGCATCTTCTCTGGGGTCGTAGGAACTTGCTGCTGTGGCTCTAAATGTCCCTGATTTCAGTGATCCACGCTCACAGCCAGCAGAGCAGTCTTTAGAAACTGCTAACAGCCATTTGGGATGGGCAGTTGCTGTTCAGGGGTACTGCTGGTGTCTGGGTTAGCTGTTGTTCAGGAGGGTTTATGTGTTTTTATCATTCCAGAATCCTGCAGAAGGGACAGTTGTCCCAATTTCTTTAACCTTGCCTATATGTCATGCTGTTTATTAAGTCATTTTCCATTAATTTAGCATTTTCAGTACCTGCTTTTCCTGGCGCCTTAATATGAAAGCAAAAGTATTTGGAGCAAGTTTACTTCTCTTGCACGTGATGATGAGAAATAGGATTTGTGAGGGAGCTCGCTGTTGCGACAGCGTCAGGGAGATGCCCACAACTTGTGAACGCTTTTTAAGTTCAGGGTTTATTGATCAGGCAAAGCAGTGAAAACACGACCATCAGCGAGGAGGAGGGGGACATTGCATAGGTCAGTAGCAGAACGAGGTCGTGTTTGGTCAGTATGGAGGGTGTGAGAAAGGGTGGTTAACCTTTTAATCCTGAAGAGGATCAGTTGGCAGGTATCAGCAGATCATTAAACTTCATTTCCATTCCCGTCATGTAGAGACAGGATTTTTGCGTGATATCCAGTCTCTGCAGTGTCCTGTTTTTTAGCCCACATTGAAGGGGCAAATTTACCCTGGGAGCACATTCGCTTTTGACTCGGTGAAGGGATTTATTCCACAAACACAGACTGCTCCCTTGTCCCTGCCGCGTGTTGCCTCTGGTACGTGAGACCCCACAGAGCTACACAGGAAAAGGGTTTTGTCTGTCAGGTGTGAAGGTGAGTTTTCACCCTATTAGATTTGATTATCCCCAAAACAGAGGTGCCTCTCTAGGGCAGTTAGAGGCTGATGCTGTTGCACTAACACAGTTGAAGGTCTAGTTTAATCCTTTTACATCAGAACATCAGAAATTTGATTTTGGTAGCAGTTATCAGTGCCAGTGGTACCGAGAGAAGGAATAGATAAATCAAGGGCATTGATTTCCAGGCAGTAGCAGCTCAGTTGAGCTACCGTTGCCTTCCCTCCTCCCCGCCTGCTGACATCTGACATCATTGTATACAAAATGCTTAGAGATTTTGGTTGAAAGATTTGTGTTGTCTGCCTTTTCTTGTCTCTAGAATGAATTCCCGGTCCGGGAAGATCTCTCTGAAATATCTGATGACGATACCTCGTTGGCAAAGCCACCCCAGCCTGTGAAATCGACGGTCCACTCCTTTAAACTGAAAAATGACTCAGATCTCTTCGGTTTGGGTTTGGAAGAAACTGGTCCCAAGGAGAGCAGTGAGGAAGGTAAAGGTCACGCCTTCTTTCTGTTCTTTCTGATTTTGTTTGTCAGGCATCTGTTTTTTTCCAGAATGGTGCCAGGGTGTAAGCAAACCAATTTGCACTAAACAAAATACCCTGTAACTTCATGCAGTGCCCTGTGTGAGTCTTTAATGTGGTTTAACACGGCATAAATAACTGTCGTAAAGTTTTTCCCCAGGGGCAGAGGGGAAACTGGCCTTGTCTGTGGCATCAGCTGTGTATTATTTCTGTCCCGACTGGAAGCAGGAGCACATCTTTCACAAGCTGCTTCTGTATAAAAGGCTTCCTCGTTAGCCTTGCACGCCTGGGAAGTGGTGCTCAGCGTTGCAGTGTCCACCCCCTCAAGAATTTGGATCAATCTGAGCAAAATGCTCTGACATACCCTGCCAGTTTGCTCTTCTATTTTTGAGAAAGGTGGGGTGGGGTTCTGATCACAACCTAGGCATTCCTCAGGCTTTTTTTCATCCTCTGAGGGAACAAATCTTACTTGCACAAATAATTTCTGCTGTCTTGGCATTACTGCAAAGCAACTTCCTATAGATCTGCCCCTGATGTCACCACGAAAGATGAGAAGTTGAAGACTTAAGGGGAGAAAAAGCTGTAACAGCACCGGAGAGAGATCTCTTTGAACAGCTATTCCAAAAGTGTAAGCGAGGTGTCACGGCTGCGATGGCTTCATCGGCTTGTCGCTTTGAGTTGCTGAACAGCTCAGCTTGAAATAGCTCCAAGTGTATCTGCAGAGGCTCAGGTCAATAATTTAACTTCAGTTTAGCATCTTTAATAATTCGACACGGGTTCCTCCTATCTCCTCTTTCTGGGATAAATATAAAAACATGTCTTGGTAGTCAGTCAGTTGGAGCTTGACAGCAATTAGAGCTCCCCATGGCTGACTTGTATTTACAGATCAACCAAGGAAAAGAATGTGTAGGTAAGATTGGCAATCACATACCACCCATGAAACGTGGTGCAGTTATAAACCCTCCTGTGAAACAGCCAAGTAGGTACTCTCCTGTTCAAGGATTTTTTTCTGCAAAGGCAGTGAATGTTCAGTGGTCTAATTAGCAGCCAAGTCATCAACCACAGTAACCTGGGACAAATGATTTGACAGTGATGGACTCTGGGGCTCATTCAATACTGTGAAGGCAGCCACCTCTGTAGAGCAGGGCTGCAGCACTGACAGTTTGGCCTCGTGGGGATATAATTTCCCTACATGGTTTGAGCAACAGCGAGTGCTAGCCTGCAAGGGTGCTCCCATCTGCTGACACCGTGTCCTCCATGGTCCTTCCAGTACCACCCCGACTCACAGAAGCACAAACAGTGCCTGGTGGGATTTCTGTCTGCCTTCGAATATTTAGTGGTCAGAGGGAAATTGTTCCCAGGAGCTCTTCTTCGGTTCTGGAAATAATAATCTGCTCCCCAGTTTGGCCTTTGGACCAGCTTGTAGAGCCGGTATCTATTTGTTTCTTAGTAGCTGTGGTACAGTGAACATCCAGGTCAGTGTTCATAACACAGAATAACATAGATCATATAATGCTTATAATGAAACTAGACGTATCTGGTTAAGTTAGGGTGTGACTGCTGGGGCCTGTGTTGGTTTCTAAAGGGGTGCAGTTTGTCCCGAGGAGTCGGGATTGCCTTTGCACATGGCTCCGGGATGGAGCATTTTGTTCTCAGAAATCAGGGCAGGGCAGAATTGCATCTCTTATGGTTTAAATTGATTAAAAACAATGTTTTTCTTTTTTGTTTGAACAGATAAACAAGCTTCTAAGGAGAAAAAGAAGAAGAAAAAGAAAAGCAAAGAGGTACTATTTAATTCCTCAGAGCTGACCTGCCGTATTATCTACCAGCCAAGGAGAGGGGTGGCATTCTACCGCGTATTCTGTGTACCTGGTGGACTTCCTTCCATCCTCCCATCCCACAGCCAGATCTGTGCCTCCCAGGCTCTGCAGACCATTAACCACGTCATAGCTTAAAAGCAAGCTTTTAGAACAGTTGAATTTTGAAAAGGCAGTGTTGGAGTTTGTAAAATACAGAATTAAGTAGAGCGGTTCCGTCTCTGCTGGGCTGAGGCTGTTGATAGCACGATGACTTTTTCCAAGGAGAGGGGTGTCCCTGACAGAGCTGATCTCAGAGGCAGCGAGGGAAGTCTGCAGGAGGCTTTGTCTTTGACATTTCTGCCTGTCCAATACTGTGGGATAGTCGGGCACAAACTGCCTGACAGACCACTGCTACATGTAAACCAGATGGTCTTTCCTCTCTTCTGTCCAAACTCGCAGAAGGGTCTTCTGGAATTCACTCCAAGCCAGCCTTGGTAGTAGATGCTTCACCCTAAGTAAGGTTCCCGTCAGAGCCAAGTTTCAGGGCAATATATGCTGGGTTACTGGCATGCTCAGAGGATTTACTAATAAAAATTCTCTCATTTTGCAGGAAGAGGAGAAGTCTGTGAAAAAGAAGAGCAAACACAAGAAGAGCAAAGAGAAGGAGGAGAGCAAAGAGGAGAAAAAGAAAAAGAAGAAGAAGAGCAAGGAGAAAAACAATGAAATAGATGAACTTGAGGCTTTTCTTGGAGGAGGAGGAGCCAACGTGAGCAAGCCACGAGGAGGTGGGGACTATGAGGAGCTGTAGGCTGGCCGCACGTGCACGCAGCGAACTCTTCTGTTGTGGCTGTCTCCATCTTCTCTTACGAGTCCCACCAGGACAGGTGCAGATGTGTAAAGCTTTGGCTGTTTCCAGTATATTCTCTCAAAACAGAGCTGACACAACAAAAGCTTTACATCTGTGTGTGCTGTTCTGGTGCATTCGTTACACAAAGAAAATCCGGCTGAGATGTACTCGAGTGAGGGGAAGGTCCAGGGCATGGTTCCCAGGCCCGCTTCCAGGCTGTCGTTTTTCCTCCTTCCAGACATGCCCCGTGGGGTAGCTGGCAGGGTGTGGGAGGCGAAGGGGACCTGCCTCCCGCTCCGCCCCTGCTATATTCCGCTCCTGCACACCTGAAATTCCTGTCTTGTTAAGAGGAGCGCACCAAAACATGCCGCATGAATGCATCGTGCTCGCCTGTCTCAAGTCTTTAACTTTTTCTCCTTCCTATTTTTTTAATGAGAAAGGTGGTATTGGCCATTGCTCCACCCAGCAGTTGATGAGCTTTAAATCGAGCAGATCGTGCTATGGTACAGCTCTCTAAAACAGCAGCCGCAGGGCCAGAGTGAGAGCGTGTGTGATTTTGGAGTCCTTTGAACGGGACCTTTCTGCACAGCAGCTTAATTAGCACTCACTGGTGCTGCTGTTGGAATTCATGAAGCCCCATTGATTTCCGTGGCCCCAGTGTCTCAGACACTACACGTAAGCTGCTATGCAGTTTGGGAAAACAATGCAAAGTGTGAAGCTAACCTGAAAAAGAGAGAGAAAAATCAGTGCTTATCTGCATTTCCCACCCTTGAATTTGCATATACCAGAATCCCCTCCCTTCGGTACCTCTCAGGGACATGACTCTCATGTGGAAATGAAGATATCCAGAGCTTCAGAACTGTCTCCAGGGAAGTGTTAGCATGGCAAGGCATTTGCTTCTCAGGCATTTTACAGTCACGCTGTAAAACATGGGCTGCCTCTCTACACCGGGAGGTGACAACCACTGTGGCTCAGACATCATCCTTCCTGGTCCAGCTTCTGTCCACACTGCAGCTGGGTTTACTGGGCCGAGCCTCCCAGCAGCCAACGTGCTGCCTTTCCCTGCCCCAGGTGGAAAGCCTCCTCCTATCCCGTGAGTTTGGGAAGCCTTTTAATTTTTGCTTTGAACTTAGACACGTGCATTGGTGCCTGCTCAGCAGCATTGGTTGCCGTTGGCTGGGCACTACAGGCCAGCCCTTGGCACTTGCCTGGGTCTCAATGAGCATCCCCTGTGATTGACGGAGCTCGTTAGTTCTCCGTACCCCCTTCTCTTTTGGTTTTGATGTCCCCTTCGCAGCTCAGATGGTGAAGCTCCCTCAAGGATCTGTGCATTAGATTACCCTGTTGCTTGCAGGTTCATTTGAGGTTTGGTTTTGTTCTCCCTTTCCCCTTTTTGTTGTAAAATATCAGCCATGAAATCCAAACTGGGGTTTCCTTTTACGTCCCTATAAAGGAAGGTGTTCTTTTGATCCATTACCCACTCCAGAGTTGGCTACAACAGCAGGCAGTGACTTCCATTTTTGTTTTCTTTCCCCCAGACCCCAAAAGGCACTTGTTACCGTTTCCCTTTAAATCAAACTGGGTTTCTTTTGCTGCATGAGCAGTATATTGTTCAGGTCTGTTTGCTGTTAGCGTTTGCCGACTTCTCTGAGCATCACCACTTTTCCTGTGACACTGTAGGGAGATTGCATGGGACAGTTCAAACTTTGCACGTCTGGGGAGGAAAAAGGGGATTGGGACGCGACCAGTTTGTGGCCTCTCTTCCGGAAAGGGCAGGCAGGCGTTAGAGCCTCAGCTGGCTGCGTTCCTGAAAGCGCTTCTGTTCTGTGAAGAGTTTGGGTCATGTTCTATTTTGCATTGAAAAAAACCTGGTACAATCCATTCTGACTATAAAGCTCTGTTGTACAACTGCCTCTGCACATCTTCTTCTCCAGCACAAGCACATCTGCCTGGGCTTGGGAGCTGCGTGTCCCTCCAGGAGCATCATAGAATCACAGAATCGCTTTGGTTGGAAGGGACCTTTAAGATCATCGAGTCCAACCGTTAACCCAGCACTGCCCAGCCCACCACTAACCCATGTCCCTCAGCACCACATCTACATGGCTTTTAAATCCCTCCAGGGATGGGGACTCTACCACTGCCCTGGGCAGCCTGTGCCAGCGCTTGACAACCCTTTCGGGGAAGAAATTGTCCCTGATCTCCAATCTAAACCTCCCCTGGCACAACTTGAGGCCGTTTCCTCTCATCCTGTCACTTGTTACCTGGGAGAAGAGACCGACCCCCACCTTGCTACACCCTCCTTTCAGGCAGTTGTAGAGAGCGAGAAGGTCTCCCCTCAGCCTCCTTTTCTCCACACTAAACACTCCCAGGTCCCTCAGCCGCTCCTCATCACACTTGTGCTCCAGACCCTTCACCAGCTTCGTTGCCCTTCTCTGGACTCGCTCCAGCAACTCAGTGTCTTTCGTAATGTCATCTTGCTGCCCCTTCCTCAGGCTATTGTATTCTTACTCTTCATGAAGCGGGGTGCTAAATTAAAAATCGTTCAAAAAAAAGGTTGAACATAAAACCCATGAGTTCTTTCCCCAAAACTGAGGTCTGTCCTGAGAGAGCTGTTGTTTCATGCAGCGTTAAGGCAGACGGTGTTTTTCTTCAGCTCTGCTTCCTTGCGATTGCAGCTCTCGGTTAGCAGAAGGCTGTACAGGCGCCGAGTACCCTGGAAACACTGATGTTGGCTTTGGTTTGTCTTTCACCTGGCCAGATTTGACCACGGTAGGAGCTGTTACACTCCCTGCGGCTCGTGTTCCTTGTCAGCACAAGGAGCCGAGACAAAAACAAGCGAAGATGAGTCATTGTGTTCCAAAATGGCCCTTTAAAAGAGAAAAGCAGATGCAGGAGCTCTCTTTGCTTGCACTAGAGCCCAGGAGGGTGTGTGGCATGTCTTGACTTTGGCAGCAAGGCCAGAGAAGTCCCACCTTATGGGTGAAGCGAGAGCGTGGAAGGGAATAACAGCAAGAAGGTGCTTTTTAGGCTTAGACTTTTCCCTTTTTCAGGGAGCGCTGAACTGGTTAGGGCTGCAGCGTGAGGTGTGATCCAGTGTCAGCAAGCGTGAGTGAGGGTAGAGAGAAATGGACCTTGGCTGAGCTGGGCTCTCCCGTGCTGTCATTCGAATAAGCTAAATATAAAAGTACATGTACGCGCCTGTCATGGTGGGGAAGCTTCTGCGGGATCACGTCGATATAAATAGTTCCTGTGAGCATCTCTAGAGGTACCAGTGTATTTGCTTTTGGGTTTATCAGTCATCCAAGAAAAAAGATCAGGAGCCTTGAGGCTGAGGAGCTGCAATTTCTTGCAGTTAACACTGGCCAGAGCTGCGTGGTGTAGGAGGTCTCGGTTGGTTTAGAGCAGCAGGAGGGAGAGGTGCAGATTTATCGCTGCAGTCATAGCCTGCCAGCTGGGCCTGCTTCCCAGGCGCAGCACGGGGAGCCCAGTCCTCGGGACCAGCCATACCGAATGCTGGGCTGCCCACTCCCCTGCCTCCGCACCGCTGGCTGGGCGAGCTCCGAGGGCCCTCGGCCACGATACTGTTGTGTCTTGGCGTCTGCTGTGCCAGCTTGAAGGCAGAGCATTCATGATCAGTCATGAGAGGTAACTCGGAGGTCCCCTGTCCCTACCCGGGGTGGCTCAGCTGCTGACCCAGCCTCTGCGGGGTGCGTTCACTCGAGCATCAGGCTGGTCTGGCAGCCTTCCAGGAAGAGAGGGGATGAGGCATTTCATCATAGAATCACAGACTGGTTTGGGTTGGAAGGGACCTTACAGACCATCTAGTCCCAACCCCCTGCCACAGGCAGGGACACCTTCCACCAGACCAGGTTGCTCCAAGCCCCAGCCAACCTGGCCTTGAACACTGCCAGGGAGGGGGCAGCCACAGCTTCTCTGGGCAACCTGGGCCAGGGTCTCACCACCCTCACAGCAAAGAATTTCTTCCTATATTTCTCCCCGTGGATTCCTCCTGTGCAAGGGCAGCACGTTCACAGCATCTTTCTCCTGACAGCCCAAGTCTCCTTAGCACAGGTGGCCATCCCGGCTTGCTAAAGCTCTTGCTCATGTTAATCTGCGTTTGGGGCTGTCACAAAACTCATCCCTGCAAGACTATCAAGCTGCGTAGCACTGCTGCTGGGCCGTGTACCCCAGCCCTGCCTGGCACAGCCTCTGCCAAAAGGACCACGTCTCTTGATACCCAGCCTGTGGCTTCCTTCACCCTCTTGTCAAAATACCAGGTAGAAAAATAGCAGAAGGACAGACTGACTGCTCCTTGCAGCTCCCACCACCCTCAAACCAGCTCAGTGGCCGGCATCCCTGTGGGAAGCTGTCCATCAGTCTGCTGCCTTGAGGTTCGGGAGTTGTCTGATAGTTGCCATCCAGATAGATTGATTCCCAGCCAGTTTGTGCTTTATTTGTTCCTTCGCCAGCACTGTTGCTTAAATACCGCTCCCAGCCCTGTGCGGGGCTCGTATCTAGAGCACAAATGTGATGAAGAGCGGCTGAGGGACCTGGGGGTGTTTGGTCTTGAGCCCCAAAAGGGTTGTCAAGCACTGGCACACGCTGCCCAGGGCAGTGGTGGAGTCCCCATCCCTGGAGGGATTTAAAAGCCGTGTAGATGTGGTGCTGAGGGACATGGGTTAGTGGTGGCCTTGGCAGTGTTGGGTTAACAGTTGGACTCAATGATCTTAAAGGTCCTTTCCAACCAAAACAATTCTGTGATCCCGGCCGTGCCTTCGTCCTGCTGCCCAGGCTGTCCCCGGCTGTGCTAGCAGCCGTCCTTGGCACCTGCTCCCCTTTGAGTTCATCTTTCTGTGGCCGTGCCAGTCCCGATGAGGTCATGCCAGGGCTGGTACTTAATGGTTCCCATACAATACATCTGCTGCGCCCTGGGATGGGGCTGGCCTTTTTCCCAGCTGTATCCTGCTGGGGACTTGCAGCCAGCAGCTGGCTCACTGCTGCACTAGGGCTTCTTTACAAAGGCAAGTGCAGGGTCCTGCACCCAGGGAGGAATAACCCCCTGCACCAGTACAGGCTGGGGGGTGACCAGCTGGAAAGCAGCTCTGCAGAGAAGGACCTGGGAGTCCTGGGGGACACCAAGTTCCCCATGAGCCAACGATGTGCCCTTGGGGCCAGGAAGGACAGTGGTGTCCTGGAGTGCGTGAGGAAGAGTGTGGGCAGCAGGTCAAGGGAGGTTCTCCTCCCCCTCTACAGTGCCCTGGTGAGGCCACACCTGGAGTAACTGTGCCCAGTTCTGGGCCCCCCAGTTCAAGACAGACAAGGAGCTACTGGAGAGAGTCCAGTGGAGGGGTACGGAGATGGTCAGAGGCTGGAGCATCTCTGCTACGAGGAGAGGCTGAGGGAGCTGGGGCTGTTCAGCTGGAGAAGAGCAGACTGAGGGGGGATCTTATCAATGCTCACAGATACCTTAGGGGGGGTGTCAAGGGGATGGGGCCAGACTCTTCTCAGTGGTGCCCAGCGCCAGGACAAGGGGCAACGGGCACAAACTGAAACACGGGAAGTTCCATCTGAAAATGAGGAAAAACTTCTTTCCTGTGAGGGTGCCAGAGCCCTGGCACAGGCTGGCCAGGGAGGGTGGGGAGTCTCCTTCTCTGGAGATATTCAAACCCGCCTGGACACGACCCTGTGTGACGTGCTGTGGGTGACCCTGCTTTGGCAGGGGTTGGACTGGATAATCTCCAGAGGTGCCTTCCAACCCCAGCCAGTCTGGGACTCTGTGATTCCTCATTCCCCGTGATTTATGACAAGGGAGAGTGCAGCCATCCAGCCCTTTGAGGGATTCAACTTCATGCTATTTCTGTTGCTCCTGTAAGGTCATAACGAGTTATTCCCTGGCTTGCCAAGGCCCAGGGTGGGAATTTGCTTCCTTCCCTCCAGCAGTGAACATGAAAAGGTTATTGAAACTCAGGTTTTAGCAGGACACAACATGAATGTGGGAGCTTGCAGGTGCTCCTGAAGGAGGCCGACCCCGTGAGCAACCGCAGGCTCCTGGAGGTGCTGCGGGGCCGGACGGACACCTAGGCTGCGACAAGCCCCGGCGCAGGACTTCCCTTCTCTCACTTGGAGAGACCATAGTGCTTGCCTGTCCTTCTGGGATGCCCCTGCGCTCGAAAACAAGTGGTTCTGGGGAAATCCCGCAGTAGGATGGGCTTAGGGACCAGTTGCTGTAACCTAGCAACAGTCTCAATCATGGCATAATATAATTAATCCAGCATTGGCTCCGTTCGCTGCTTGAAGATACCAGGGCAAGTGGCTGAGCCTTTGTAACTTGTGAGTTTGCCTCCAGAACAAGGCTTCAGCATTCCAGGTGTGTCGGACGTGTTCCTGGCCCAGGGGTGGCTCGCAGTGAGGATCCAGGCTTCCAGCCGCTTCACCAGGAGGTTGCTGAGCAAAGGCAGGCAGGCAGGGAGGGCGGCAGCAAGCATCCCATCCCATTTCCATCCCATTCCCATCCCATCCATCCCATCCCATTCCCATGCCCATCCCATCCCAGCTCTGCTTCACTCCCAGCTGTGGGGTCCCCACGTTGCCTTGGAAATGGGGGATTTCACAGCAGCTTGTGGTGGTGCTGCCTGCAGTGGGGTGGTGCGGGCAGAGGTCTTCCTCATGCTTGCGCCAGACACTGTCCTGCGCTGCCCTGCGCTGTCCCCCCAGCCCTGCCTGTGCTGCTCCCCACCTCACCCCTTTCCCTTGGGCAGAGGAGGGGGCGTGAAGGCTGCCAGCCCCCGGCTCCGGCCACCTCAAAGCCACTCCGCTGGCCCTGCAGCAGATGCCGTGTTCCCCAAGGGGCTGCGGTGCATCGCCCGCCTGGGCTGCCCACGCGGTGAGGATGGCAACCGGGGAGCGATGAGCCCGGGGCGAAGGGAAGGGATCAAATATTAATCCCTGCTGTAAATTCAGCAGCGTGGGAGGGAGTGGGACATCACACAGCATCCCCGACACCTCCCTGCTGCCACCCATGCTGCACATAGGCCTCTCCCCATGGCTGCAGGGGCATGGCGAGGTGCTGGGTGCCCATCAGCCCCGTTTCCCATAGGGTGGCCATAGGTGGGTGCCACAGCCCACCCCGTCCCATTTTGGGGTGTCCCACATCATTCCCTCAGTGCTGGAGCCCTCACCGTGGTAAACACTGCTTCAGTGGCTGCAGCACCCACGGGGAGCGACCCAGCGTCACTCTGAGCCGGGGGCTGGCAGCCCCCCACCCGCCTGGTCTGGCCAGCCCTGCTGCCTCCCTTCCCGCAGCCCCGCAGACCAGGGGGGTGGCACGGCACACATCCCGCATCCCCTCTCAGTGCTCGGTATGGACACCCGCCCTCACTGGGGTCGTGCCGGTGTTTGTGCCGTGTTTGGGAAGCCGAGCGAGGCGCAGAAGCCGCCTCCTCACCTGCCTCGCTGGAGCTGCTCACGCTTGACTCGAGTCGTGCCCCGGCCCCGTTTCTCACCGAGCCGTCACCCTGTGGCTGCCATCGCGCTGACGCCCGGCTCCATCTCGCAGGTGGCCCCGGGGATGGGCTGGTGGCTGCTTGTGCCGCGCCATCGCTTCCCATCGCAGTCCCTGTGCTGAGCTGCCCGTCCCGCTGCTCGCCTCCCCCTCAGCTCGCCACCGTGCCATCAGGGCTGCCCAGCCCTTTGCCAACAAGACTGATGTGGGAACCTCTGTGCTGGTGCTGAGCTGCTGGTGGGGCCCTGCCACATCACCCCCCCACCGCCCCAGACAGCCCGAAGCACCCCTGGGCTTGCAGGGGTGTCCTGCGGGAGGGCAGCGTGGCCTCCGTTTCCCCAGGCTGGGCATTTTCGGGACCTGCTTGGCATCTCCCAGCCTGAGCACATCCCAGAGGGCGGCCAGCACCGGCCTGGCTGCCCCATCCATCGGGGTGGGCGAGCGGGTTTGCAGCTCCAGCATGAGGCGCGTCCGGGTGGGTGAGGATGGGCCCCCCAGAACCAGCCCAGCACACACGGCAGAGGCGGGCGTCGTTTCTTTGTGTTTAACGTCCTTCATATTATTTTTCCTCAGTTGCTTTCTGAGCTTCCCTGAGGAACCACAGAATCACAGAATCGCTTTGGTCGGAAAGGATTCATTTTTAAGATCATCAAGTCCAGCTGTTAACCCAGCACTGCCAAGGCCACCACTAACCCATGTCCCTCAGCACCACATCTACACGGCTTTTAAATCCCTCCAGGGATGGGGACTCCACCACTGCCCTGGGCAGCCTGTGCCAGTGCCTGACAACCCTTTCGGTGACAGGCGCCAGGCTGGCCTTTTCCTTGCAGGGCTGCGGGAACGAGCCCTGGCTCGTGTCGTCCCTCTGTCCCCTCACGTGTCCCCCGCCAGCAGGACAGGGGCCCCCAGCAGCTCGGCCGGGGACAAGCCCAGACCTGCAGAGCCGTGGCGAGGACCCAACACCCCCGTCCTCCGTGCAGGGGTAGGGGACAGCCCCGTCCCTCCCCGCAGAGCCCTGCAGCCCACGTGGGGCTGCTGCCAGCGGCTGTGCCAAGGGGGTCCCCTCCGTCCCAGGGGCTGTCAACCCTGCGGGCAGCAGGCACAAGGCCAGGGGACAGCCCCCCAACCCTGTCCGAGGGCCACCCCAGGGCTTCTCAGCACCCGTGGGTCTGGGCTGGGGCTGCCCCCCAGCTCCCTGGGTGTCCCAGACTGGGTGCCTGGGGGTGTCACAGCCCAAAGCAGCAGCGTGACCCGGTGCTCGGGGGAAGGTGCCAGCCACTGCCAGAGCACCTCACCCTCCTCCTGTGGGGTCTACCCCTTCTCCTCTCCCCCAGGCTGCCCCTGGCTCCAGGAGGAGGAGGAAGACGAGGAGAAGGAGGGAGAGGATGAGGAGGTGTCCACAGCCCCCGTGACCTAAGCAGGTGCCGTGGCGCTGCCATCTCCGGTGGCCTGGAGACGTGCCCACAGTCCGGCTGGATCCCTCAGCACTTCCCAGCCTAAAATAGCAGCCACCCAGGGGGAGCAGATGGTCCCACCGCCCCTCGCCACAAGGCTCCGGGACACGGTCCAGCCCGCTCGTCCCCTGCCCTCGGGCAGCCGAGGGCCCGTGGGCGCCCCGAAGCGTAGAGATCTGGATGGGTGACCTTGGTCTGTGCAGGTGTCACCCAGGGCTGCAGCTGCAGGGACAGAGGGTGGCACGGCAGGGGATCCCCTCAGGGCGGGCATCTCTGTGCCCACCTGACAGCAGCATCCTCCGTGCTGGGACTCCGTGTATTCCCATAGGATTTGGGCTCCTGCATCGTCGGGGTGACAGCACCCACGGGGGCTGCTGAGCCCTGGCACCCCCTGGGCAGCGAGCTGGCCTCACCCGCGCTCCGGTGTGCATCGGGGACCACGTCACGAACCTCAACGGTGCTCAGCCCGGCGTGGGGCTGGCTGGCGTGGGGCCGGCAGCAGGCAGGGAGCAGATGGAGCAGCACGGCCGGGGGCTGCGGGGGCAGGAAGCCAGGGGCAGCGGCAGCGGCTGAACCGACAGCCCGAGCACCGCATCCTGCAGGGAGGAAAATGGACACACTGGGGGGATGGCGGGGCCCAGCTCCCCCCGCCCGGCTCTTGCACCTTGCTCATCAGTGCAATGAGTTCCTGGGGCTCAGCCCAGGCCTGGGCAGGACAGGTGCTGCTGGCCCCAGCGGGCTCAGCTGTACCCACAGCGTCCCCGCGAGCACAGGGGGCTTTTGGGGGCAAAAATGCATCAGCCCAGGCTGCAAATCCGGGTACCAGCCGCCACGCAGAGACACGCCAGGGATGGCAGAACTCAGCTCTGGGCTCGGGGCTGTGTGAGCTCCTGGCAGGTCCCCGGTGCCAAGGCCCCTCGCTGCGGCACCCACGGGTGCTCGGACCCTCACTGCACCGCTGGTGCCTCCAGGGCCGTGGGCAGCAGAGGCTGGCTCAGGGAGGTGGGAGATGGGGAAACTGAGGCAGACACAAGTGACAGGAGCCGTCGGACGTCGCCTTGGCCCATCGTGGCACATTGCCTGTGGCATCGCTGAGTGTCCCCCCACGGGGCTCCGGCCACCACAGGCAGAGACGGCCCCGGTGCCAAGGGGAAAACGAGGCCACTCCACGGAGGAGCTTATCGGGGGATTTCACTGCCCAGTTGGCCACGGCCGGGCAGGGCCAGAGGATGCACCAAGGTCAGGCGGGACGTGGTGCCAGCGGGGACGGGCCTGGAGGGCTGCTGGCACCGGGGGCACCGGTGGGCTCATGGCACATGACGTGGGGCTGAACCCCCCGGTACATCGCGGGGAGACGCTGGTGCCTCATGTGGGGGCTCCGGGGGTCCCGCGGGTGCCCACACGTGGGGACCCCCCGCGGGATGGCACCGGGAGCGGGGCACGGGGGGTCCCCGGACCCTGCCCGGGGGGTCCCGCAGTGGGCGGGGGTGGGGGCCGGGGCTGAGTGGAGCCGCACCGGGGCCCGGGGCCCGGTGATGGGGACCGGGCCGGGGGCGGTGCCGGTGCCGGTGGGTGGCTCCCGGTGCCGGCCCCGGCCGGTAACTCCGCCCGCCGTATTGATGGGAAAACAAGCGGCGGCGGAGCCGGGCGGCCGCGGGGAGCGGCGGAGCCGGGCGGAGCCGAGCCGAACCGGGCCGAGCCAGGCCGGGCCATGGCCAGCGGGGCGGCGGCAGCCCGAGCCTAGCGCGGCGGCGGGGATGCGGCGGGGGGGCCGCCGGGGCTGCGGGCGCGGAGCAGGTAAAGGGGGGGCCGGGGCAGGGGGCTGGGGCCTGCCGTGCTCCGGGGGGACCCCGACCGGGGCCATCCCCCCGCCACCCCGCTGGACCATCCCATCGCATCCCATCCCATCCGCTGCCCCCCCGAGTCCCCATCTCATCCCCCCGCGTTCCACATCCCCATCCCACCCCCCCGTGACCCTCCCGGGCCATCCCATCCCTCACGCTCCCCCTCATCCCCCCTCATCCCATCTCGTCCCCCCATGCCCCATAGCCCCGTTCCCATCCCACTCCCCTGTGCCCTCCCCATCCCATCGCTCCAGGCCCCCCGGGGCCATCCTCATCCTGCGCCCCGGGGCCGAGTCATCCCAGCCCATCGCACCCCACATCCCCGTGTCCCCCATCCCCATCCCATCCCCATCCCATCCCATCCCCATCCCAGCCCCATCCCATCCCCATCCCATCTCCATCCCATCCCACCGCAGTGCCCGGGCAGGGCCATCTCGCCCCGGTTCCCGGTGATGCCGGCCCCGGTGCCGGTGCGCAGCGCGGGGGATGCCCGGAGCCACCGCCCTGGGGTGTGCGGGGTGCGGTGTCACGGCCCGGGACAGCCCCGCTCCTCCCCGACCGCCTCCCCACCCACGCACCCCCCACCCGGCCTGGGCACGGGAAACCCACCCGGGATCCCCCAGCCCCGTGGTGCCCCCAGCCCCGCTGCCCCCCCCCCGGGCCTTGCCCGTTCGTGGGTGCCCCTCCAGGGTGGGGTGCCGGGGCCTGGCCAGCAGAGGGGTGCCAGGGGATGCCGGGCTCGGGGTGTCCCTTGCTGCCCCTGGGGTGCTGCTCCCCCCCTCACCTGGATGCCAGCACTGGGGGTACCCTCCTGGGCTGGGGCTAAGGGTGCTTCTCCCCTCCCCAGGGGCAGGATGAGCCTCTCCAGGGGCACAGGCAGGGCAGGGGGTGCTGGGGCACCCATGGGGGCCGTGGCCATGCAGCCATGTGTGCAGGAAACCTGGGGGGCTCAGGGCAGGGGCTGGGGGGGATGTGGGGGGTGCCAGGGGCACAGGGCTGCGGGGGTCAGGGCTGGGGGGGCACAGAGGGTGTGTAGGGGGCGGTGCTGCGGAGTGCACGGGGGGGGCAATGCCGTACGGGCACAGGGTTTTGTGGGGGTGCCCTGGGCGGGGGGCACAGAGCGGGGGAAATGTCTATTTGCCACGTACGCAGGGCAGGGGCTGGGGGGGCAGCGGGCTCCCTCGCTGCAGGCAGCGCCGTGTGCCAGCTCCCCGTGCGGGCAGTGGCCGGGCAGCGTGCACACAGGCGGCCTCGGCCTTCGGTGCCCTCCTGGCACACACACGGGGCACGCAGGCCTGTGCGCAGCAGGGCCGGGGGCTGGCAGTGCCCATGGCGTGGCGTGCGCAGGCCTCACACCCACGGCAGCGCTGGCCGTACCCCCGGTGCCATCTGCACGAGCACGGAGGTCTCAGTGCACGTGAGGTGCTGCCCTGGCCGTGTTTCCAGATGTGGCACCGCTGGCGCGCTCAGGGCAGCGCAGGGGTGCTGGGGCTGCCTGCGGCGTGGCTCAGCCAGCGGCAGCGTGCTCAGGGCACTGCACGTGTGGGCAGCGTGCTGGCAGCATGTGGGCAGTGTGCAGGTGGGCAGGGAGCACGCTGCCTGTCTGCTTGGTGGGATGCGTGCGGGCAGTGTGTGTGACAATGCCCAGGCAGCGCCCAGGCAGCGTGTGGGCAGTGCCCAGGCAGCGTGCATGAGGCAGCGCACTGGCAGTGTGCTCAGTGCAGGGCGTGCAGGCAGCACCCTTGCCATGCTCTTGGGGCAGGCAGCAAGCTGGCAGTGCCCTGGCAGCGCTCGGTGCCATGCGTGGGCAGTGGGGACAGGCTGAGTGGCAGTGCTCTGGCAGTGTGCTCAGTGCAGTGTGTGGGCAGTGCCCTGGCAGTGCCCCGTGCTGTGTGTGCAGGCAGAGCGGGGACGGGCTGCACGCAGAGCACCCGGTGTGGAGCAGGCAGGCAGCACCCTCGCCGTGGGCATGGGTCGGCAGCGCGGGGGGCAGGCAGGGTGCTGCAGTGCCCGGGCGGTGCGGTGGGCACTGCACAGCCCCACTGCACACACAGGAGACCCTGGGCAGGGAGACGGGTGCCTGCTGAGAGCGGGCAGGGCTGGGGGTGAAGCGGGGCACGCAGCACCCACCAGCTGGGGGTAGGAGGGCGGAGGGGATACGAAATCCTCTCCCTGCGGAGGGGACCCGGTGTTGGGGACAGGCAGGGTGTGGGAGCGCGGAGGCATCGGCAGCGTTGGCAGGGCCACCTCGGCTCAGCCCCGCGATGGGCAGGGGATGCCCACGGCTCCGCGGGCGCTCTGCTCTCCCTGCGGGGCCGCAAAGCCCCGGCTCCCCCCGGCCCCCCCCCCAGCGCCGCCTCCCCACGCACCCACGCTGTCCTCGCAGAGGAGGAATAATTTGGAGAAACCATGGCAACCCCAGGCAGCGCTGGGGATGCCAGCACCGCGCTCTCCCCCGGTCCCCCCGCCACCATGGCCTCGCGCGGCTCTGTGGGCGCTGGGGGGACGTGCCAGCGCCCGGGGGGTGCAGTGCCCACGTCCCCCGGGCACAGGGATGCACACGGTGGCCTCGCTGGGCTACGGTCCGGTTTGGCTCAGCAGGGCTGTGGCTGCAGGGGTCTCTTGGGGTGCTCGCTGTCCCCCCAAGGCACCCCATGGCCCCACCAGCCGCCCCTCTGCCATGGCGGGGGGTTCCCAGGACCCTCACGTGCCTCTTTTATGTCGCAGGGCTGGGATGGAGCCGCCGCGGGGCCCTCGGCCAGCTCAGCCCACCCACCCCCTTGCTGCTGCCGCCGGATCAGGTAGGACCCCGGGCTGTGGTTCCCTGCCTACCAGCTGCCCCGACACCACGGGGATGGGCTTCCCAACGTCGCTGTCAGCATCGCTGCAGCGTGGGGTGCTGCCTTCCCAGACCTGGCCCAGCTCCCACGCGTTGTAACGCAGCGGGGCCGATGCTGAGCCACCGCTGTGGGGGCAAACCTGCTCCCCCAGCCCCGGAGGCACCGGGACCCCCATCTCCCAGCATCAGGCTCTCCCCAGCCCACCCAGAGACAGACAGACAGACCCCACTGGCTTCACCTCAGCTCCGGCATCTGTCCCCCCCCAGCTTTGGGGGGCTTGTGCTGATGTCCCCCCCTTGTCACATAGCTGTGTCAGCATCGTCCTGGAGCAGAGGGGGTGCACAGTGCTGGTGCATGGTGGGTGCCAGACCCCGTGTCCCGTGGGAGCCGCAGCCACCGTCCCACTCGCTCTCCAGCCCGGGAGACATGTTGTGGCCGCAGGACGCAGGAGAGGACAAAGCTGGTGGGCGCTGAGCCAGCACAGCCCCTCTGGTGCGGGGTTACAGCGGAGGGACCCTGGTCTGTGTCCCGTGTCTGGGACACGGCTCTGCTCGGAGCCGTGGGAAGTGATGGAGGAGTCACTGCTGGCACGCGGGATCGGGGCACCCACCACAGCACCCCTCTGCCAGCCCCCAGTGCCACCCGTGCCAGTCCGGAGGAGCCCCAGGAAGCGATGCGGCTCAAGCAGCCGGGACTGTTGGCACCATGCAGGGGTGTTTGTGGGCCACGGTGGGTGCAGCTGCCATGGGGAGGGGGTACAGCTCCTGCCCCCCCAGAGCTGCGTGGGCACCCGCCACAGTGGGTGCTCATGGCACCCATCACTGGGTGATGCTCCTGCTTGCGACACTGGTGCTGGGCACAGCGTGTGCTGGGACGTGGGTGCACGCGGTCCCAGGAGACCCCCACAGCCACTTGGGTGCTCACAGTGGGGGGGGCCCGGGCACACGTACCCCCTCTGCCATGGAAAACCTGCTGCTGAGCCCCCCCCCCGCCCCGTTCAGAGCTGCCCTCTCCCGTGATGCTGCGAGGGGGTCCCTGTGTCCTGCACCCCAGGAACAGGGGCACGGCGGTCGGTGGCCTCTCCCTGCAGTGAGCTGCCACCCCTCCCTGGCCGCCCCGCGGTGCCCGGAGCACCCATGGGTGCCCTGCCATTGCTCTGTTATTTACACCCTGGGTTTGGAGCCTTTTCCCAGCTTCCCCCAGTCAGGATCTGACTATTAACAGCAGCAGCAGAGGCTGGGGCACCCCAAACCCCCATTTCTGAAGAAGTGGCCAAAATTCCCCCCCGAGGCAGGATCTGTGGGGATTTATCCAGGTGCCGTTGCAGCTCCCCGATGTTCCTGCTGGGATGCAGACGCTCCGTCCGCTCTCTTGCAGGGCCGGCTGCCGTCCTCTGAGGCCGTCTGAAGGGAAGCTGGCAGGAGAAGAGTCGCTTTTAAGATGACACGAACGGACCCACCTGACATCCTGGTGTCTACGGTGTACCAAGACATAAAGGTGGCCACCGCAACCCCCGGGGATTCCATCGTCTGCCAGCCCTCGGCACGATGTGACGCCTCCATGTCCTCGTCCCTGCCCCGCGAGCCGCAGCCCTTCAACAAGCGCCATTGCCGCAGCTTCGACTTCCTCGAGTCGTTGGACGACCAGCTGGGCACCCCGCCGGCCATGGAGCGGCCCTGCCCGCGCCCCGGCACCCCCGACCCCACACCGGGGCCACCGGGCAAGCGGGCGCCACCGAAACCGGACCCTTACGCGGGCAGAGCCCCGCTGCCCAGGAGCGAGCCGAAGCGGCGCGCCCGCTCCAAGAGCGCGCCACGGGTCAAGTCCACCTTCACCCCCGTGCCCATCGCTGTCTCGGCGTCACCGCCGCCGGCCCGGCGCGGGCGGGAGGCGTTGCGGGTGGCGCGGGAGCCGTCGCGCCCCGAGCCCTCTCCGCGCCGCGAGAGCCAGGTCCCGCTGCGGGCGCTGGCTAACGAGGTGCACCCCATCAAGCTGCAGCCGCAGCGCAGCAGCGTCAGCCGCATCTCCCCGCTCTGCCTGGGCAGCAACTGCTTCGAGGAGGGGCCGGGCGCCAAGGTGGGCGCCAGCCCCCACGTCAAGTGCCGGGTGGACATCAAGCCGGACGAGGCGGTGCTGGTGCACGCGGCGCGCAGCCTGCGGGCGGCCCAGAGCCGGCAGGACCCCCCGCGCTGGCCCCGTGCACCCGGGGCTGCCCGCGGCTTGGCGGTGCCGGGGAGCAGGCAGGCGTCTGCGTCCCGCACGCCCACCCCCAGCGACTCCTACAGCGGGGACCCCCCGCTCCTGCCCTACCCCGGCGAGTACTACGAGGCGGACCCCCGGGCGCTGGCATACCAGACGGTGCCGGTGCCGGCGTCGCGGGAGTTCAGGGAGTACCCCGAGAGGGGCTGCATGACCTTCTCGGCCCCCGGCGTCCCCACCAAGTTCTTCTACTCGGAGGAGCCGGCGCGGTGCCCCAGCCCCGCCGTGCCCCTCCGTAGCTCCGGCTACGCCAGCTACCCCTACCCCGTCCGCCACGGCATCCCCCAGCACTTTTACACCGAGGACCCGGCCAAAGCCGCCGTCCACACGGTGCCACCACGGACGTTGTACGTGGAGGAGGCACGGGGCTACCCAGTGCAGGAGGCGCCCGCCCGCGCCTTCTATGGGGACGAGCCCCGCTTTTACGCCCCCCGCGGCACCCCCGTCAAAACCCTCTATGCCGAGGACGCCCGGACGTACCCAGCCCTCGGCTCCTCTGCCCGGGTCTTCTACGCCGAGGACTACGGGAAGTACCGGGAGCGGGAGGTGCTGTCGCGGACGTGCCCCCCGCCCCGCAGCGCCCAGCCCTTGCACTTCGGCGACTGGTACTGCCCCGAGCGCGGCGCGCTGCCCTACCAGACCTTGCAGGTGTCACGCTTCGCCCCGCAGCCGGCCGGGCGCGACGCCATGCTCTCCTCCTGGCACGCCAGCTACAGCGTCACCCCGCCGCGCCTGGCCCGGGAGAGCCAGCACTACTCCAAATCCTGGGATAACATCCTGGCGCCGGCGGCGCGCAGGGAGGAGGCCCTGCAGCGCGGGCGCAGCTACGAGAACCTGCTCGCCCAGGAGCAGCACCGTGCCTTATCCCCCGAGGAGCGGCGGCAGCCCGTGGTGATCAACCTGTCGAGCTCGCCCAAGCGCTACGCTGCCCTGTCCCTCTCAGAGAGCTCCATCCTCGAGAGGGTGCACGCCGACGGCAGCCGCGGCGCCCCGGGCCGCTCCTGGTACGTCACGCCGGAGATCACCATCACTGACAACGACATCCGCGCCGACGGGCTGGGCAGGAGCGAGAGGCGCTCGGCCAGCTGGGACGTGCTGGACGCGGGGCGGGAGCGGGGTCCCTACGCGGCGCCCTGCGCCCCGCAGCCCATCCCCAGGGAGAGCGGTTCCGGGCGCCAGCGCAGCCTGGAGCAGCTGGACGAGCTCATCACCGACCTCGTCATCGACTACAAGCCAGCGCCAGGCCACCGCGCCGGGGACAGGGACAGCCTCGCGGAGCAGCTCAAGCAGCTCCTGAGCAGCACCCCGGGGCCCCCACGGCGAGGCGAGGGCAGGAGGGTCCCCCCCGGCGTGCCCGAGGGACCCCGACCCACGAAGGAGCAGCCGGGTCCCAGCTCCCGTGCCGGCGCCCCGCGCCCCCCGCCCGCCCCGCTGTCCGTCGGCCCCTTCGAGAAATCACCGGAGAACTGCTCGCCCGACCTGAGCGCGGAGGAGGACGATATGATGATGTGCTCCAACGCCAAGTGCCGGCGGACGGAGACCATGTTCAACGCCTGCCTCTACTTCAAGTCGTGCCACAGCTGCTACACATACTACTGCTCCCGGCACTGCCGCCGCGAGGACTGGGACACGCACAAGGAGAGCTGCGTCTACGGGCGCGTGGGCAGCGTCTGCCGCCACGTCCTGCAGTTCTGCCGGGAGAACGCCGAGGTGCACAAGGCCTTCTCGCGCATCGCCAAGGTGGGGTACCTCTCCCGCGGCCGCGGCGTCCTCTTCCTGGGCTTCCCCAACGCCGGCTCGGCTGAGAACTTCCTCCAGTTCGGGTTGGAGAGCCTGCTGATGTCCCCCACCTACCTGTCCCTGCGGGAGCTGGACAGCTACTCGGACAACCTGGGGGAGTACGCTCGGGAGCTGCGGGAGACGGGTAACCAGTACGACCCCGATGAATGTTTCCTCCTGAATGTAACCGTGGCCGTCACCCAAAAAGTGCCAGAGAGGCCATCGCCGAAGACGCAGGTGCCGACGGTCAGGAAATACGCCAAGGTGGCCTTAGCCTCCTCCAGCCCCGAGAAGAAGATCCTGAAGAAGGAGCGGGATATGGAGACGTTGATCCTGACGCCTCCGCCCGGCACGGCGGACATCGACAAGGAGGGAGAGGAGGGCCGCAAGGCGCGGGAGGTCTGCTTCATCAACATCCAGCGGGAGCTGCGCACCCGCGGCGTCTTCCTGCGGCACGAGTTCCCCGCCGTCTACGAGCAGCTCTGCGACTTCGTGGAGAGCAACAAGCGCTTCACCCCCACCACCATCTACCCCATCGACAAGAGGACGGGCAAACAGTTCATGTGCATGATCATGGCAGCTTCCGAGCCCCGCACCCTCGACTGGGTGGCCAGTCCCAACCTCCTGGATGACATCATGTGAACGTGGGGTGGGGACCCCCCCCCAGCACCCCCGGGTCACCACCCCTGGGTCACCCCCCTTTGTAGATAGGTGTTGCCCCATCGGCGCAGTGGGACGGGGACCCCCCTCTCAATGCGGCACAGAGGGGAGGAGACTGTGATGGGCTGCGGGCGGCCGGTGTTGGCTGGGGAGGGGGCACAGCCAAAGCAGTGGGGGGTCGGGTTGGGGGAGGCCATGGGGTGACGGGAGCATGGGCTGTGGGGCATAGGTCCTATCCAGCATCCTGGCAAGACCCTGCAGAGCCCTCTCGGGGTGAGCTGTGCTTGGCCAGGGTGGGGGCACCCCAGGCAGCCCCCAGCCTCTGCCCACAGGAGGGACCGGCTGCCTGCACACCCAGAGCCCCCCCGTGCCTGCGCCTGGGGCCCTGCCCAGCCCTCCTGGGCCGTGCCCCCAGCACCCGGGGTCGCGGGGAGCACCGTGGTGCCGCTGAGGCTGTACCACATCCGTGGGTGCTGCCGGCAGCCCTACAGGGTCTGCAGCAGTGGCCCTATCGGGTTTGCTGGTGGGAGCTGGGTTGCACAAGGTCTCTGTTCTTATAGCATCTCTGTGTCCTGAGCATGTCACTGTGTGATCTTTAGGTGCAGCGGGGACCTGTAAGGGTGGCTGTAAGGCACCCGTGGGTGCCCCCCGGGAGGTCTCTGGGTACGGGGCACGGTCCCTGCAAGCAGGGCAGGGGCTGTGGGAGGGTCCCTGGGCAGTGACACGGGTGCAGGACCGTGCCCGGTGCTGGGTGCCCGGCCCGGGGAGGGTGGGGGGCAGCCCCGGTGCCACCGGGCAGCTCGGCCATGTTTCCACGGGCTCGGGGGGTGAAGGACCCGCAGACACGGCGTGGCGGGGGGCTATGACCGTGGCAGCGGGGCGGGGGGGGCCCCGGCGGTGCGGGCCCAAGGGGGTGCCGGAGGGGCAGAGCTGGGGGCAGTGGCACCCCCGGAGCGCTCAGCCACCCCCCGGTCACCAGCCCTGCCCGCCGCCCCGGTGCCAGGCGGGGGGACCCGATCCCGGCGACCCGCCCCCGGGGGGGTCCCGGCCCGGCCCCGCTCCGCCCCCTCCGGGCAGCGCTCCGCCCCCTCCGGGCAGCGCTCCGCCCCCGGGCTGTGGGCGGGCCCTCGGGGGCGGGGCCGGGCGCTGGTTGGCCGCTGTGGCGGAAGGGGCGCGGCGCGGCGGCGGGGCGGGCGGGATGGCGGCCGGGGAGGCGGCGGCGCTGGCGGCGGTGGCGGACGTGGAGATCGACGGCGGCGGCGTCTTCAAGTACGTGCTGGTGCGGGTGCGCGGGGCCGGCGGGAGCGGGAAGGACGTCGTGCGCGGCCACGGCTGGGCCGAGTACCACGGTGAGGGGCGCGGGGCGCCGGCACGGAGCGGGGGGGCGGGCCGGGGTCCCCGGGGAGGGGGGTCTCGGGGCTGGGGGGAGGCTCGGTACCCCGGCGGTACCGAGGAGAGCCGGGCAGCGGCCGGGAGCCGGCGAGGGGCTCCCCCGGCGGGGCCCTGACCGTGGGCGGTGGCTTCGGCGGCGGGTCCCCGTGCCCGCCCCCGGGGGGTCCCCGTGCCCACCCGCGCCCCCTCCGTTCGCCCCCGCCCGCAGCCGATATCTACGAGCGGACGGCGCGGGAGCTGGCGCAGCAGGGCCTGGACTGCGAGTGCCTGGGGGGCGGCCGGCTCTCCCACCGCCCCGAGGAGAGGAAGATCCACGTCTACGGGTACTCGGTGGTAAGCGGGGCACCGGGGGTGGAGCAGGGAGAGGGAGGGGGAGGGACCCACCCGTGGATGCAGCTTCTCCCTCCCGATGGCAGCACCGCATCCCCCCGGGAGCAGGAGGGCCGAGCCGGAGGGCGGTGGCACTGCCAGGGCAGACCTGGGGGTGCTCGTGTCCCCTCACTGTCCCCCTACGTGCCCTGAGGGGGGTACCGGTGGCATCGGTGCCGGTTTTCCCAGCCCTGGGGTGGCACCGTGCCCCCGCCCGGGTGCTGTTGTTGTCTGGCAGCTGGAGCCAGGCTGAGCTGCCCACGGCCTGAGCCGCTGCCGCAGAGGGGTTGGAGCCGATCGGTGTTTCATAGACACGGGCTCAGCGGCGTCGGCTGCTGCCGGGGCCTCCGGGTGCGGTGAGCCGCCCCAGGGGTTCGCCGCGCTCTCCCGTGGGTGGTGACCGCCTCGGCTTTACTTCGGGACCCTCTCCTCTGGCAGGGCTTTGGGCGAGCGGACCACTCCGTGACTACGGAGAAGCTGAAAGCTGAGTATCCGGACTACGAGATCACCTGGGCGGATGAAGGCTACTGACTCCTCAGGCTGGGCAACGGCGCCAGCCTGGAGCTGGCACGGCCGCATCCAGCGTCGGGGCGGTGGCAGCGGGCTCCCCGCGCCCGGCAGCGCTCTGGGCTCTCCTGGTTATTCCTTGTGTTGAACTCGCCCGTTGTCCACCATCACCAGACTCCCCACGCGCTGTGGGTGCTCCCCGCCTCCCCGGCACAGCGCGGTGAAGCCGGTGGGTGCTCTGCCCCGGCCTCCCCGGTGCGAGGGGGTTTGTCCCACGTGTGTATGTGAGAATTAAACACGTTGGGGAGAGCAGCTGCTTGTGTGGTCACGCGTGTGTGGCTGCCCCGGGTCTGGGTTGTACCCCCCTATAGCAGGAATGACCCCCTGGGTTTCCAGCCCCTCGTGGGGGCCCTGACCATGAAACTGGGAGGGTCTGGGGTGGGGACAGCAGAGGGTGCATCAGGATTTGGCTTGGGAAGGGCTGAGGCAGGTGAGGAGAAAGCGATGGGGTCCCCACGTGTGGCAGAGGGAAGGGCAGGGTGGTCCCAGGGGAAGGACCGTCCCCATCTCCTGCTGGGGGGAAGCCGAGCTTCCCAGGAGCGTGGCTTGGAAGGACATCCGTGTTCCCACCCCAAGATGTGCTCACACCTCAGGCAGAGCACCCTCCTTGGCTTCGGCCTCCCGGACAGCCCGGCCTGCCTCCTGCCCCACGGTATTTCCCAGGGAGACTCTCCGCTTGCACTTCCAGTGAGGAGCAGGGTGGGGAGACTGGGAAAAGCTGCTGGAGCTTTCGGTGGCAGGAGAGCTCGAGGGAGGGAGACATGCAGGTCAGGTTGGCTGGGTGGATCAGTCGATTGCCATCCCATACGAGGTTGGGGCTGGAGGAACCTCACCTCCCCTTGTCCCAGACCCATTTTCCTTGTCGGGCTGTGATCCTGTGTGCTGCTGGCTCCTGCCTGGCTGCTCTGCTGCTGCCTCCCCACCTTCCCCTCTTGCTGCCAGGGATGTGGGCTACCTCGACAGGAGATGGTTCCTCTGTGCCCGGAGCAGTGCAGGGTTAGCACGACCTGCTCCAGCTCAGCCCCTGGGCCTGGTGTCCTGCCCCAAACTCAACAGGTAGATCATGGTGGAGAATGGATGGAGAGCAGCCCTGAGGAGAAGGACTTGGGGGTGATGGGTGACGAGAAGCTCACCACGAGCCGGCAACGTGCGCTTGCAGCCCAGAAAGCCAACTGTGTCCTGGGCTGCATCCCCAGCAGCGTGGCCAGCAGGGCGAGGGAGGGGATTCTGCCCCTCTGCTCTGCTCTCGTGAGACCCCCCCTGCAGTGCTGCATCCAGCTCTGGGGCCCCCAACACAAGAAGGACACGGAGCTGTTGGAGCGAGTCCAGAGGAGGCCACGAAGATGCTCAGAGTGCTGGAGCCCCTCTGCTCTGGAGACAGGCTGAGAGAGTTGGGGCTGTTCAGCCTGGAGAAGAGAAGGCTCCAGGGAGCCGCTGCCCGTCCCGCGCCGGGGGAAGGAGCTGAACCCCGCATTTTACTGCGCCTGACGCAATCCTGCTGCAATCTGCTGTCCAAGGCCGTGGGCTGGGAGGGGAGAAACCTCCGTGCTCGGTCTTCGGCAGGGGGGGCCTGTCTCCTGCACAGGGGCTGCTGGCAGCGGAGGCAGGAGGGGGCTCCCCTGGGGCAGTACCAACCCCCCCACCCCTGAGCCCTGGCAGCAGCTTCCCCTGCCCAGGTGGGTAAACTGAGGCAGGGGCGGTGGTTGCCATCACCAGGCAGCTCCGGTGGGGTTCTGGCTGCCAAGTCATGCTCCTTCCAGGCTGAACAGCCCTTCCTGCGGCTCTGCCGGGGTTGTTCCCTCCAGGAGTGACCTGGAGCATGTGGCAGCAGGAGCACAGGGCTGCCAGGCTGCTTTACCCGGGCAGGGCAGGCTGAGACCCCTCTGCCTGCCATCGGCGTGTCCCCAGGGCTGGGCTGGTGCCCCAGCGTTTGGCACAGCCGGCTCAGCTGGGTGCTGGGACAGACTGCTCCTCCTGCGTGTCCTCCTGCCCATCCCTGCCTCCTCTCCCAGCCTGTCCCAGTCTCCAGCCAGCCAGAGTTTTGTTCTGAATTCAAAGCCCAAACATTTTTATGGCTAAACCCCCCCTAGTCCTAAGGATCCCTGCCTGCTGCGGCTCAGGTGGCAGCTTCTCCAGGGCTGGCAGCATCGCTGCCTCGGCAGGGAGAAGTGGCCTTTTCCCTCACCGAGCCGGTGCGTGCCGCTGGACCATGCGAGCTGGCCCCGTCCCAGTCAGAGCGGCACCCAGCATCTCGGCGTGGTTGGAAACGGGGGAGCTGAAGAGAAGGGGTTCGGTGGGTGTGAAGCAGCTGGGGCCGCGTGGCTGCCTGTGCTGCTGGCGGTGGTGCCGGGCGGCAGGACCACGGGTGACCTGTCCCAGCCTGGCAAGCGGCCTCGCCATAAACCCCGCTGCTGGGGCTGGGAAACCGATAACAACGGGGCTGAAGTCCAGCGTGGGGCAGGTCCCGGGGAGCAGATTCCAGCCCTGGGCTCGCGGCGTGGCCTCTCCCGGCTCCGTTTTACCCTTGCCGAGGCCGAGATGGCCGGGCCGGTGGTGCTCGTCTTCCTGCTGCTGCTGGGTGAGCTCTGCTGACACCGGGGTCGTGCTGCGGGAGCGGGGCTGGCGGTGGGAGATGGGGGGTGCCAGGGCAGTGGCGGGGGGTCCCAAGGGACAATGCCACCGAGAGCTCAGCGCTCCCCCCCCCAGCAGGGTCCCAAACTGGGGAGCCCAGACAAATGTCACCTGCGGGCCCGTGTGCCCTCTGTCTCCTGCCATGGGCACCGTGCGGGGTTTTCAGCCCCATCACCTCTCCTCTAGCAGGCACCGTCCTCCCCGCTGGGTCCACGGTGGCCAACAGCTGCGGCACCGAGGCCGAGCAGCTCTGTGACTTCGGCTGCGACTGCAGCGACTGCTCCGATGAGAACCAGTGCGGTGGGTGCCCGGCCCCCAGTCCCCCGGCCCTGCTCCTGGGGCAGGCGATGGAGCTGGGGGCACTGGGGGTGCAGGTCCCTGGGGTGGGTGCAGGTTTCCCCGGGGTGGGAGCAGGTCCCTGGGGTGGCCCCAGCCCTGCCCTGACACCCTGCCCGCCCCTCCTCAGGGTACCTACGGGGCTCGGTGGCGCTGGGCACCCCCTTCACCTGTGATTTCGAGGAAGGCGACTGCGGCTGGCGGGACGTGAGCACCTCGGCTTACAGATGGGTGCGGGGCCGGGCCAGCCTGGCCGCGTGGGGCACGGGGCCCCACTCAGACCACACCATGGGCACCAACCTGGGTAAGTGGGAGCTGCTGGGCCGGTGAGGGGGCTCCAGGCACCCACAGCACCACACCTCTGGGCCATGGGTGCCCTGAAGCCGGGGTGCGGGGACACCCATCCTTGTAGGGTGCAGGGGACAGAGCAGCCCCATGGTGGGGCAGGAGTGGTGTCGGCCACAGCTCCGGTGCCATCCCATGGGGCTGCAGCCCCCACTCTCCTCTCTGCCCTCCCCAGGTTGGTTCATGGTGTCCGTGTCCCCCCCGGCAAAGGCCACAGCCATGGCCTGGCTCAGGTCACCGGTGATGCAGGGAGCAGCTGCCACGTGTGAGATCAGCGCCTGGTACCACCTCTCGGGAAGCGGTGAGGGTGCCCGCGGCGGGCACGGACGGGCCACGGGGTACTGGGCACAGGGAAGCGACTATGGGGTCATTGGGGAAGGACGGGACCATCTGCTCCCGTGGCAGGGACAGAGCCACTGGCACCTCGATGGGTCCTTGCCATCCCGCTTGCCTCTTCCATGCTCCGCAAGCAGAACTGGTGGGACCCGGGGGTCTCTGGTCCCCAGAGCTGGTGGGGGGCTTGGTTTGTCCCCAGGGGTACCCCAGGGTGCCAAGGGCCACGTTTTGGGGCTCCCTGCAGGGCTCAACCAGACGGAGCAGCCGCTGCTGCGCCTGGCCGCGGCGTACGGGGACGAGGTGGTGGGGCTGTGGCAGAGCCCCGAGCATGGAGGCGAGGGCTGGCACCAGCTGGTCGCCTACCCAGGCCGCATCGCGGAGCAGTTCCAGGTGAGACGGGGCCACGTCAATATCCAGGCACTGTCCCTGTGAGCTGGGGCCGGGTGATGCCCCAGCAGCCGGGGGTGCCCAGGCAGCTCACGCCATCCCCGTCACCTCATCGGCAGCTCATCTTCTCCCTGACACAACCGCCCGCGCGCGGGGCAGAGCTGGCGCTCGACGACATCATCTTCAGGAACTGCGGCCTGTGGGGTGAGTCCTGCAGCCGCGGGGACGAGCCGGGATCCCCGGGGGAGTCGGTTTGGGCTTCACACCCCGCTGCCCGCTCTGCCTTGGGGGGCACCTTGGGGTGGGCAGTAAAACCCTGTCCCTCGAGCGACCCCGGAATGGACGTGGGGGGAGCCCGGCGTGGGCTGGGGTCCCTGCGGGGCCAGCCCTGTGCTGATGGCGTGTCCCACAGCCCCGGAGCCCCGGGAGCAGCTCTGCGGGGCGGGGGAGAGCCGCTGCGGGCGGGGGTCCTGCCTGGCGTGGCACCGCTTCTGCGACGGCACCGATGACTGCGGGGACGGCTCGGACGAGGACGCGGCGCAGTGCGGTGAGCAGCCCTGGCCCCGGGGAGGGCATCCTGCCACCGGCCCCCCCAGACCGCACGGATGGGCTGAGGCTCTGTCCCGGTGCGGGTCACCCCAGCCGTGCCCCATGGCTGTATGGCCGGGGTGGGGGAAAAAAATCACCCCGAGGGTTTTGTGGAGGGGTCAGGCCGTCACAGGGACCCTCCTGTGTCACTCTGCTCTCCTTCCCTCCCCGCAGAGTCCTTCACCCGCTGCTCCTTCGAGCAAGGTCTCTGTGGCTGGGAGGCGGAGGTCGGGCAGCCGGCGTGGGAGAGGAACACGAGCCTGAACCTGGGCACCGCATACGGCATCCCCATGAGGGACCACAGTGGGAGCAGCAGGGCAGGTGCGTGGCTGGGGCAGCAGCGCCCTGGGGGAGTCCCGCCGTGGGTCCCCGGGGTGTCACCGGCCCCGGGATGGACGTCCCCTCCGACCCCTGGGGTGACACATGCCTGGGCTTGGCTTAAAGCCTCACACCCGCGCGCCCAACTCGGCGCCGCTCAGCCCCGTCCTGGCGTCTCCCGCAGGGTTTTTCCTCCACGTGAGCAGCGCCTCGGCTGCGGGGGCCAGCGGCACGGCCCGGCTCAGCAGTCCCACCCTCCAGGCCAACATCTCCTGCTCCGTGAGTCACGTCTGGGACCCTGCGTCACGTGGCCCCACCCGCGGGGACCCCCACATGGGGCTGGGGCTGCAGTTGGCCCTTTGCTGGGGATGGGCAGCAGGTTTTTGGGGGTGGTTTGGTGGCACCTCCAGTGCCCGTTGGGAGCTCTGAGCTCCTCCAGCCCCACCT
The DNA here is from genome assembly GCF_013368605.1 of Nyctibius grandis. Classification (NCBI taxonomy): domain Eukaryota; kingdom Metazoa; phylum Chordata; class Aves; order Nyctibiiformes; family Nyctibiidae; genus Nyctibius; species Nyctibius grandis. The sequence continues at coordinate 5,943,695 of NC_090673.1, read as the reverse complement.
TTGTGAGCGTCCCATGGGGTGTGGAGGGCTGCATGTCCCTGCCCCGAGGCTTCAGTGCTCACTCACCCCCCTCCCCAGCTCGTGCTGTACTGTCACCTCCACGGCTCTGCCACCAGCAGCCTCATCATCTCCTACATGGCCAACTCCACCAAGCACCTGGTGAGGGAGAGGACAGGGGACCTGGGCAGCTGCTGGGTCCGGGAGAGAGTGGACTTCAAAGTGACGGGGAGCTTCAAGGTCAGCTGGTGCCGTGCTGGGGCAAACTGGACTGTACGTGGGATGAGGGGCACAGGGTCACCCCACAGAGGGCACAGGGCCACCCCCAGTATGCACCCATGGGATCAGGGGTAGGGGTTGAACTGGGAACCAGACGCCAGAGCTGAGCCTCCTGGTGCTGGCATGTGCCACCCTCGTGTCCCTGTGCCCACACCTTCAAATCCTCCTGCCAGCCCCCCCAGCCCAGGCACCACTCCACTGGAAAGGGGAGCAGGGAGGTGTCTTCATCCACTCCACGTCACCTCATGCCTTCCCACTGTCCCGTCTGTGTCCCCCACGGCCACCCACACAATCCGACTCCAATGGCACCCCGATGGCATCCTGAGGGCACCCAGCCAACCCCCTGGGCAGACACAGGCCATGGGGCAGCACCGTCACCCCAAGCCCACCGTGGCCCTGCGCACCCCTTCCAGCCACGGCGTCACCCCCGCTCCTGGGGGAAGCGCATGTTGTCCCATCACAGGAGCGGGGTTCCCCCGTCCCGCGGCTCCTCGGTGTCTCCCCTGTGCCCACAGCATCACCCATCCCCTCCACGCTGTGCAAGACCCTGTGTCGACGTTCCCAGCACGGTGCTTCCCTGCAGGTGCTGATCGAGGGGGTGGCCGGCGGCGCGGGCACCGTGGCCATCGATGACCTGATCCTGTCTCCAGGCTGCGTGTGGGAGGAGGGTGAGCCGGGGGGTGGCCGTCCCCCACCCCTGCTCTGGCACGGGGAGCGGTCTCCAGCTGTCTTGTGCCCATGGGGACCCACCGCAGGGGTCTGCCTGTCCCTCTGCTCAGCGCAGTGACCATCCTGGGTGCCACAGCCCGGGTTGCCTGGTGTCCTTGTCCTGCAGCTGTGACACTGTGCCAAAATCTCCTGCCCGAGCCGTGTCACGCAGGCAGCTATTGTCAACCCCCTCCATCCCCTTCGTCTGGTGGCAGCAGACAGGGCAGGGATGGGGCTGGGGGGCATGGAGAGCCAGCAGGGACAGGGGACCGCAGCTTGAAGTGACGCCGATGGTGCTGCCGGGCCCTCTCACCCCGGGGTGTTTCGCCACCAGAGGAGCCTTCGCCCGCGCTGCCGAGCCGGGCCGGGGCCGGTCCCTGCGCGGCCGAGGAGGTGGCCTGTGACAGCGGGGGCTGCGTTGGCGCGGAGCTGGCCTGCGACTTCGCCGAGACGTGCGCCGATGGCTCCGACGAGAAGCGCTGCGGTGAGAGCCGCGGGCGGGCGGGCAGCTCCCCGGTACCCAAACACAGAGGGGACCAGAGCAGCGTGACCCAGGCACCCCTTGGCTGGCACGGCTGGGGGACGTGGGTGCCCACGCAGCCCTCGGGGCAGCGTGGTGGCCCAGGGGGGCTGAGCCTGGGCTTTTGCAGGAGCCACCACCTTCGAGGCGGGGGCCGGGGGCTGGCATGACGTCAGCGTGGGGCAGCTGTGCTGGGGCGTGCAGGGGGGCACCGAGCCCACCGACACCGTCCTCGCAGGTGAGGCTGTTCCCAATGCCAAGAGGATGCTCTTTGGTCCTCAGCACTGTGGGGGCTCCCAGGGTGCAGGGACCCCCCGGCTCCCTCCCGGCTGGGGTGGGTGGATGCCACTGTGGGAAGGGTGGGGGTGATGCCCGGGCAGGGTGCTGGGCTGGGGGAGCTGCCAGGGACCCCTGCCCTGACTTCTCAGGGTGTTTCCTTGCCCAGGGGCTTTCCTGGCCCTCCAGGCAGGAGAAGGACAAGTGGTGGCTGCTGCCAAGGCACGCACGCCTCTGCTGGGACCCTCGGGCCCTGCCTGCGCCATGGAGATGAGCTACCGCATCCGCAGCGGCCCCCAAGGTAACGCCCCTGCCCAGCCCCGGGGTGCCCTGCCTGCTCCCTGCCCAGCCCCGGGGTGCCCTGCCTGCTCCCTGCCCAGCCCCGGGGTGCCCTGCTCCCTGCCCAGCCCCAGGGTGCCCTGCCTGCTCCCTGCCCGGCCCCGGGGTGCCCTGCTCCCTGCCCAGCCCCAGGGTGCCCTGCCTGCTCCCTGCCCGGCCCTGGCACAGGGCAGAGCCCCCCACCCACTGCCTCTCCCAGCCCTGCTCTGCCCCATCACACCATCCCAGAGCCGGGGTGTCCCTGTCCCCATCCTGTCCCCTGTGGCCGAGGGCTGGGGGGGTGCTGGGTCCCCGAGGGGGTTCCCTGGGGGCTGTTGGTCCCCGCAGCCTCCCCAGCACCTCTCGCACCCAGGCTTCCTCGCCGTCAGCGTCGCGGATCACGCCACTGGCACCACCCGCCTGGCCTGGCACACGTCAGGGCACGGCGGCACAGCCGAGGGACGCGTCCATGTCCCACTGGGAGAGAGGACACAGCGCTTCCAGGTGTGCCTGGGGGCACAGGGACCAGCCTGGTCGGCTACTGGTGTGGCAGTGCCGGGGCTCACGGCCACCATGCCGCCCCCCAGGTCGAGCTGCTGGGGCTGGTGGATCTGCAGGACTCGGCCAGCGCCGCCGTTGACAACGTGATGTTCGTGCAGTGCCACCCCGATGTGGTGCCACCAGGGGCTGCAGGTATGGCCAGGGGCGTGCGGGCAGGGGAGGGCGGCCGTGGGCAGGAGGGGACCCCAACCCCCTGTCCGCAGCGATGGGTGCTGCTCCCACAGGGGCTGCCTGGTGACTGTCACCCTGTCCCCAGGGACAGGACCATGGGCAGAAGCCCCGAGGCCGAGCACACGTCCTGCCCCAGGGCACCGGCATGGGGGGAACTCAGGGAGTGGGGTGGGGGAGCAGAGGGAAAGGGGTATTTTGGGGACCTGTTTGCTTTTGGGGTGCCTTGTCCCCCTTCCCTCCCCATGGTCATGTCTCTCTGGCCAGAGCTGTCCTGCAACTTCGAGAAGGGCACGTGTGGCTGGTACCAGGATCAGGCCAGTGACTTCAAATGGGTCCACGGCACGGGGCAGGGGCAGGGCTCCGACCACACCACTGGCTCTGGTAAGGGGCTGGCTGCTCTCCTGGGGACCCTGGGCAGCCCAGGGGGACCCCGCAGCCTCCTGTCCCCAGGGCTGGGACCTGCCCTGTGCACTCCAAGTGGCCCCGAGCTCAGCCCAGGGGCACCCGGATCCAGCACCGGGGTGCAGGTGGTGCGAGCACAGCTCGGAACACCCTTGTCCCCTCCACCCTGTCTGTCCCCAACACTCAGGCTACTTCTTGGCTGCGGACCCCTCTGCGCCGTGGAGCCGGGGGCAGCGGGCGCAGCTCGTCACCTACCCCCAGGACCCCGCCGCCGCCCCGCGCTGCCTCTCCTTCTGGTACCGCCTGGCCGGCCCGCAGATCGGTACGCGGCCCTGTGGCATCCTTTGGGGATGCTCCAGCCCGGCCCCGCTCCCCTGGGGACCGCGGCATCCCCAAGGGGTGCAGGATGGCTGCCCCATGCTCCCCTCTGCCCAGGCACCCTGAACCTCAAGCTGCTGCTGGAGGGAGCGGAGGAGACGGTGCTGTGGACCCGGCGGGGGACCCAAGGCAGCATCTGGCACCGGGGACGGGCGACGCTGCCCGCCACAGGCCGGCAGCAGTACCGGGTGAGGGCCAGGTCCCCCCGTGCTGCCGGGTGCCAGCGGGGCGCGGGGCCGTCTGACACTGCTGCGTCGGTGGCAGGTGGCCTTCGAGGCCCTGCGGGACGGGTTCCTGGGGGACATGGCGCTGGACGACGTGGCGCTGACGGCGGGGCCCTGCGGGGCTGAGCGCTCGTGCTCCTTCGAGGCGGACGCCTGCGGGCTGGCAGCCAGTGGGCAGCACACCTGGCTGCGGCAGAGCAACGGCACCGGCACTGCCGCCGGGCCCCCGGCCGACCACACCACCGGCACTGCCGCAGGTACCGGGGCCATGGCTTCCAGGGGCTCTGGTGGAGAATGGGTGGAGAGCAGCCCTGAGGAGAAGGACTTGGGGGTGATGGGTGACGAGAAGCTCACCATGAGCCGGCAACGTGTGCTTGCAGCCCAGAAAGCCAACCGTGTCCTGGGCTGCATCCCCAGCAGCGTGGCCAGCAGGGCGAGGGAGGGGATTCTGCGCCTCTGCTCCTCTCTCGTGAGACCCCCCCTGCAGTGCTGCGTCCAGCTCTGGGGCCCCCAGCATCAGAAGGACACGGAGCTGTTGGAGCGAGTCCAGAGGAGGCCACGCAGATGCTCAGAGGGCTGGAGCCCCTCTGCTCTGGAGACAGGCTGAGAGAGCTGGGGCTGTTCAGCCTGGAGAAGAGAAGGCTCCGGGGAGACCTTCTAGCACCTTCCAGTACCTGAAGGGGCTACAGGAAAGCTGGAGAGGGACTTTTTGCAAGGGCATGGAGTGATAGGACAAGGGGGAATGGTTTTAAACTGAAAGAGGGGAGATTGAGATGAGATGTTTGTTAGGAAGCAATTCTTTGCTGTGAGGGTGGTGAGACCCTGGCCCAGGTTGCCCAGAGAAGCTGTGGCTGCCCCCTCCCTGGCAGTGTTCAAGGCCAGGTTGGATGGGGCTTGGAGCAACCTGGTCTGGTGGAAGGTGTCTCTGCCCGTGGCAGGGGGGTTGGAACTAGATGGTGTATGAGGTCCCTCCCAACCCAAACCATTCTGTGGTTCTCTCCCCCCAGGCCATTACATGGTGGTGAGCACGGCCAGGGGCTCCCTGCCTGCAGGGCACACGGCTGCCCTCACCTCCCAGCCCTACCAGCCCTCTGCACCCACCCAGTGCCTGGCCTTTTGGTACCAGCTGAGCACTGGGACCCCAGGTGAGCACTGGGATGCCCGCAGGGGCATCTCTGGATGGGTTGGGGACCCTCATGGCACAGCCCTGGGCCCCCCCTCCATGGTGGGTGCCCTGGGCAGGCTCCCTCGGCATCTTTGTGGAGCAGAGGGGGATGCGGAGGAAGGTGATGGATGTGAGCGCCATGGAGGGGACCGCCTGGCACCGCGGCCACGTCACCGTCTGGCCAGATGGGGACTGGCAGGTGAGACGGGGCAGGGTGCCAGGGAGGGGGACAGGCTGGGGGTGACGAGGGGAGCACGGTGCCACCCTGCCCACCCATCATGCAGGTGATGTTCGAGGCGGTGGGAGCTGGGAGTGACCATGGGTACATTGCGCTGGATGACCTGCACGTGTCGGATGGAGCCTGCCCCGAGCCAGGTGAGAGCGGGGGCAACGTGGACCAGCCCGGGGGGGAACAGGGCACCCCATGGGGGCACACAGCCATGGGGATGGGGATGGGGACAGCATGTCCCATCCACTACAGCGCTGCCATGGCCACCGGGCACCCAGCTCCTGCCCTGAGCTTGGCCTGGCCCAAAGCCGGGGGCAGTGGGGAGGTGGCTGGGGGTTGCCCTCCCCAGATGCCCCATCTCCCACTGGGCAGCACAGGGCAGTGGGTGCCTGCAGCGCCGGGTGCATCACATTCCCCCCCTCTCTTCCCAGCCTCCTGTGACTTCGAGCAGGACACGTGTGGCTGGAGCAGCCCCTCGGACCCCCGCCTGCACGCCTTCGCCTGGGGCTGGAAGAGTGGGGTCCCCCTTGCCAAGTACCCTGGCCCCGAGCAGGATCATACCCTGGGCACAAGGGATGGTAGGAGACACCCATCCCTCCCTGGGCACCCTGACACAGCTGGAGGGAGGAAGAGGACTTGGGGATGGATGAAGAGGAGCTGGGGATGAATGTCCACCTCCCATGCATCCCGAGAGGCCTGGCTCCACTTCATCCCTGTCACGTCCTCGCTCCAGAGGGACAGCTTGGTCCCAACGGCAGTGAGGAGCAGGGCTGGGGTGGGGGGGGGCGATCCTCTGGGCATCGCTCTGGGCATTTGCAGGGGGAGCAGGACACGTGGGGTGGGCTGCAGAACCGGGGGACACCCTGTGCTCTGCCCCTACCCATCCAGGTCACTACGTGCACTTTGACACCCGCGTGCTGGGCCTGGGGGGCACCACTGCCCGGCTGGAGAGCCAGCCCCTGCCTGCTGCTGCCGACTCCTGCCTGCGCTTCTGGTACCACATGGACATCCCCGAGAACCTCGGTAAGCGCTGCAGGGGCAGGGAGGGGGTGCTGGCCCTGGGGAGGGCGTCACGAGCCCACCATGGGAATGGGGGGCTTGGTCAGGGGCTGCAAACCCCCTCCCCACCCATGGGACCGTGGACACACTGGCTCAGCTCCAGCCAGGTGGTGGGGATGGCCGGTTCCCACTGGGTGCTGCCATCCCGGGGGAGGATGGCATGGCCGGGAGGGCCCGGTGGCTCCCGGGGTCTCCGGGTGGCTGTTGATGCCGGGGTGCCTGTGCCCCCTCCACGTCGCAGCCTGCGGGGAGCTGCGGGTGATGCTGCACAGCGCGGCGGGGCAGCGCACGGTGTGGAGCGTGGCCGGGCACCGGAGCCGGGGCTGGCGGGGCGGCGTGGTGCCGGTGCGGAGCCCCAGCGAGTTCCAGGTGAGCGGGGCCGCCCCGGGGTGCCCTCCGGGGGTGCAGGGTGCCCTCCCCATGCATCACCCCCCCCAGATGCCATCTTCCCCCGCAGATCATCTTTGAGATCACCACGCGGAGGTGGCCGATGGAGGGGACGGTGGCGCTGGATGACATCGTGTACAGCGCTGCGGGGGGCTGCCACGCCAGCCCGGAGGGGACGGTGGAAGGTGCGGGGCCAGTGCTGGCTGTGGCAGGTCAACCTGCTGCCACTCGGGGTGCTGAAGCTGGGGCTGGAGCCAGCTCTCCTGGGCCGTGGGTTGAGCCTGGCAGCGTCTCCTCTCCCTGCAGAGAAATCCTTCGGCAGCTTTACAGCAGAGGTTGTGCTCAGTCTCCTCCTGGCCATCATCATCCTGGCGCTGGTGGCCACCGGAGGTTGGTACTGGCTGAAGCGGCGAGGACTGGCGAGCGGGGCGCCGACGGAGAGCAACGCTCCACAGGGCTTCGACAACATCACCTTTCGAGATGTAAGGACGGGGTGAAGGGTTCCCACTTGCCCCCCAACCGCACCAGAACAGCATTTTCCTAAAAGCTCAGCAAACCCCGGCAGGCTCCCCCCGAGCCCACGCCCCACCAGCGCGGGGCAAAGGGCTCTGCCCTTATCTGGTTGCTGACGAACGCGTGACCCCGAGCTGTAGGACTGACCCCGAGCTGTAGGACTGACCTAGAAATGCTGCTGCTGCCACGAGGCAGGTGCTCCAGAAAGAGCTGAGGCTGCGATCCTCCTCCCCAGAGCCCCACGGGGAGCGGGGCAGGCAAACATTGCTCATCCTCTTCGAGCCAGCAAATTAAAACCGTGAGAGGCAGCTTGAGCTACAGGCTCCTTTGAGGGGTTTGCTGCCACATTGTCCCCAGCAGAGCCACCGGCCCCAGGACTGAGGGACGTGGAGTCCCCTGGGTGTGCTGGGGGGGGTTTGGCTCCTCCTTTGGGGTCACGGTGGGCTGGCACCTGGGTTCTCCCCTCCGCAGCCTGGCAGAAGCCCTTGTATTTCAAATTAGAAACAGCCTGCACTTACTGTCACTAATTCCTGGTCACCTTTTCTTTCCAGGACAAGGTCATTTTACCTCCACTGCCCAAAGAGGGGGATGAGGATTGAAATAAGAATCTGGCAGCAGTAATTGCCTGCTCAGGCCCGCGAGGATACGCAGGGCAGAGCATCCCTCCAGCAACACCTCACACTCCGGCAGCCGCCTCGGGCTCTCGACACCGGGGAGCTGCCGCAGGCACTCACCCCGGCATGCCGGCCCCGCAGAGGGACGTGCCGCTGCCTCTGCTACCTCCAAGCGCTCGGGAAAAGCGTTGTTGTCTTTTGTAACATGAACTTTTCTGCACCAAGACACGGGGACGTGCCCATGGTTTGCCAGGTGCCATCAGCAGGAGCTCCTTGCAGCAGCCGTCATCATCCCAGCGGGGTCCTGGCTGTGGAGGGGGTGACCTGTGCAGTCCTGGTCCCCCCCAGGGCAGATCAGCGGGTGCTGCATGGGCACAAGCCCCTTCCCACCCCAAGATTAAGCACAGGAGCTCCCAGGGCACAGAGCCACTGTGGTGCTTCTGCTGGTTTTGGAAGGGGGGTTTGGGGAGAGGGGAGAGGTGGCCCAGAGGGCAGGGAGCAGGGTGGGGGCACCGAGGGCAAAGAGCAGCCCTGACCCTGCCATATAGGTGCCCACATACTGCAGGACTGCCCACCCGCAGGACTGCCCACCCGCCTTTCAAAGGCTCTTGGTCATTTGTATTTAATGTCATGGGGAAGAAGAGAAACATTCCTCAGGGTCCAGGCACCCACACCTGCACCCCAGCTCCCCTCAGCCTACCTCAAACCCCTGAGCTCATCTGGAGGGCATCAGGGCGTCCTGCTTTCCCTGTTTGTGACCAAATCCTATTTTTCCTCTTGCCCTGCCACAGCCAACTCTCCCTTCAGCTCTGTCCCACTTCAGTTATGCCACAGCCATGCCGAGCACCTTCCCTACAGCTGTACCACGGCACTGCCCTGGCAGCAGCCTGCAGGAACCACCCCCAGCAAAGCTGCAAGCTGGGTAAGGGCAGAGGTGAGAGGGAAGGAGGGCTCTGGCTTCCTACAACCACCCAGCTGAGCATCTCTGCATACACCTCGCTCTGTACAACTCCAGACTCCTCTTCCCTCCGCACAAGGAAAAAAAAACTACAGTATTGATGTCACCTCTGGGCCGCCAGCCAAAGCTGCAGTCCTCAGCGGCAGGGAAAGGAGCAGCGCAGCCAGGAAGGCTGCGACACCAGCCCTCACCCCGCACGCTCCGGGTAGTCCCACTAATGACGCTTCCAGCTGGTAAAACACGCAGCAACTACGCTGTGCAACTGCAGGGTATCAAACTTTATTATTATAGATCTCTTTAAAACAGGCTGGAAGGAACAAACAAAAATGTCATTGCGATGCAGTGACCAAGTCAGCATTTCAAACGCAGACACGTATCAACCCCCTAAACTCTCCCCAATTATTTATATATAATATATCCCACCCGTCCCCCAGATTTTTCCAATTCAATAATCGCATTTCAGACCACCCCAAGTGTCTTAACATTAGCTGCTTCTAAACACCAAGACGCACATGTTTTCTGGCAAATCAGATGCGGTATTTTTTTTGGGGGGGGGGTTTAGTTCTTCAGTCACTGGAAAGAAGGAAGGGAAAACAAAAATCAGGAAAATCGCTTCTTTAAGGTTGCCTTTTTACAGCAGGTACAGAATCGGCAGATTTCCCCCCCGCCCCCGCCCTGCCCCAAAGCAAGTCTGAAACCCTCTTGTTCAGCTTGGCAATACAAAGAGAGATTCTGGTGGTGAAGGAGAACCAGGCAGACAAGATCAGTCTGAACGAACTGATTTCGAGGCTTTGTTGTCATTTCCCTTTGGGGCCGGTTTCCAGCGGTTTTCCAATATCCTTCCCACGCAGTTTAAGGCCTGGAAGAAGACAAAGGAGATGACCACCATCAGCTCCCAATTATTCACCCCATAACGTTATTTCCTCAAATTTTTGCTATAAGGAACAGATCATCCAAAAGAAGAGGGCAGGGGAAGCAGAGGTAGGGAGAATCCTACTTAAGTTTCTAGGAGCACCAGACTAGTTTCAGATAAAGCTGCAGTTCTGGCTTGTGCACTGACTGTCTTCCTAAAAACGGTCTCTGAACCGGCCTAGGAGAGTAACGTCAACGCTAGTGGCTGCAAGATGCTTTCCCAAGTATAATCAGGCCTTCATGGGTCTCAGTATCTCACTGATTTGGGGCAGGAAGCATATAGGGGTGGTCCCCAGAGCACAGCCCCATGCATGAAGACGAAGAACAAAGGAGAATGAGAGCTCTGAGTTCTGCTTTCAGTCAGTAGATCCAAGCTTTATCAGAACCCGGCTTAACAACATGACACCCACAGTAACCTACAGCCAGCAACTGTTCCTGAGGTGGGAAATGGAATTAACATAACCAAAAGATCTGAAAACATCGCCACTATTTTTGAAGTCTCATTTCTGAACTTACCGATGGCTCTTTCGATCTTGCCCATAACCTGGTTATTGGGAATTGCTCTTCCGGATTCGTAGTCAGCAATAACTTGTGGTTTTTCATTGATTTTCTAAAAAGAGAGAAGACATCTCAAACACTGGCTCCATACACAGCAAACCCTCAGCACCAACCCCCCAGTACTCACACAGATACGTAACAGCCTCTAATTAAGCCAGGATTGGAACACAACGTGCTACTTCCAGGCTTACTCCATCACCACTATCGCCTCCCTCCACTATTTGAGTGTCACAGCGATGGTGACACCCAGCCTGGACAGGCTTCTGCTTCGCCCAGCCTCTCAGGAGGAGCAGTAACACTACGTCCTGCTGCTCCTTAGGACAGCAGTGAGCTTCTGAACGCTGCGTCAGGCCCAGATGGTACAAAAAACCTCACGTCGGTGCTGAGTTGATGGGAGGAGAGGGGAAAAAAAAAAACCTGCTACCAGCTCACCAGCTGCAGCAACGCTCCCTCTCCAGGCAGCTGTTCAAGGGTTGCACAGATAAACCCCTGAAACACTTCCTAGTTAACTAATGTTGCCTGGAGATCAGCTATCAGAGACCTTGTGTTCACCAAACTTCCTGCTTGTGACACCATCCCACTGCAGCTGCCCAAGAGGGGACAGGAAAAGTGTCCACCTTCGCCTAAACCTGCCCTCAGGAGAGCGGGAGCAGAGGCCAGCGGGCCCTGGACCGTACTCACCGTGGCCAAGTCCTTCTGTGTCATGCCCTTGCTCTGCCGGCCTTGCTGGATCACCTTGCCCACCTCCAGCGGAACTCTGTCGTGGTGCAGCTCTTCTGTTTCTCGGTCGAGCTTGGCCGTGTTCTTTGTAATAAAGTGTTGCTTGTTTTGGCCTGCTGCCCCTATCATTCAAAGCAAGAACAAAAAAAAAAAAAAAACACCACAAGGACAAACAAAACAAGGCTCAGAGCTGCGCCAGAAAGTATCAAAGTGCTTTTTCTAAGCGCTCAGCTGCCCAGGATCCCAGGGAGCTTTCCAAGATTTCAACGTGCCAACATCAGCACTGATCTCAACCAGATCCCACCCGCTGCAGGTCAGTGAACATGTTATCTTAATCCTGTTAATGCCAATGTCTAAACACAGCCAGGCAGAGCCCTGCCCTTTCTTTACTTCACAGCTGAACTTCACTCCGGACAGGCAAGATTTTGCTATTGCTTGGGGATTTAATATTCCAACTTCACTCCAGACACAAAGTTTGTGCTGCAGCATGGGGGGGGTTAACATTCGAACTTGAACTTTGTTTGCTCAGGTATAAGGCAGCGTGAGTAACTATTTTCTGATGCCTTTTATAAGTAAACTCTACTTACCTTTGCAGAAAGTTCAAAACCACACTATTTGTTTTGTCTCATTTTAGTCACAGGATTTAAGTCATAGTTTGGATCCTTTCTCTCACGTTAGTCTCTGACATTCAGTCTCTTGACAAAGCCAACTAAACCTCATTCAAGGATCGTCTATTTATTTATTTCCAATCATCATAATCTCATCCCTACAGTGAGAGAACTTGAGAATTTACATCGGACAGGAAACGGGGAGTTTTTAAGGAGCAACGCCTCAGGAACAGAAGCGGTCGTTGAAACCCTTAAGTGTGTGTTATCAACGAGGGAAATAATCTGCAAAAATTGGGAGTTTAAGTTTTGTGATGATGCAAGCTCTTCCAAGAGCTTTGCAGACACTAGCCAGAGCTCTGCTCTGGGCAACCAGAAACTCGAGGCCGGCTACAGGGGTGCTGCTCCCCCTCCCCGGGGCTCCTGGCCGCTCTCAGGGCTATGCAGCCCCTTTGGCTCATCTGGGGGATGCTGCCTTCTGCCCCCCCCTTTTCCAGGTGACCTCCTTCAAGAGCGGCTCAGGGGTCAGGCCCGACACCGGGCTGGGGGCCCGCGCCCCGCACCGCTGCCAGGGAACGGCCCGTGCCAGGCCGGGCTGCCCGGGCCTTCCCCCGCCGCGCAGCCGGGGAGCCAGGCCGCGAGATACCCACACTTCTTGGAGGTCTCCACATCCTCTCCGCGCCGCTGAGCCGCCAAGATCGCCTGCGGAGAAGGAAAGGTGCGAGGTGAGCGCTCCGCTGCCCGCGGCCGCCCCGTCAGCAGGGCCCGGGCCGCGGGCTCGCCCGGTCCTCGGCCGCGCCAGGCCCAGGCCCCGGCCCAGGCCGCCCCGCCGTGTGACACCCGCTGACCTGCTTGGACTTGGCCTGGGCCGCGCTGGGGCCCTTCTTGCGCAGCACCGTGACCGTGTCCCAGTCGCTCTCCGCCATGGCACCGGCACCGACCCCGCCCGCCCGCCGCTCGGGGGGGGACAGCACAACGCCCGCCCCCCGGAAGGCGGGGCCGGTTGCCGCGCACGCCGATAGGGCGAAGCGCACGCCCTTCAGGAAAGGCGGCCTCTCATTGGCGGGGAGAGGCGAGCTCGCAGCAGGCGGGGCCTCGGGCTCCTCTATGGACTTTGGCAGAGGAGCGATCCGTGTGTGACGCACTTCCTCGTAATAGGCACAGAAACCGAGCAATCATCCTGCGCGCTATCCGATTGGCTAGTGTACACGGCAGGCTGGAGGCGGGCGGGCATGCGCCTGCGCACTCTGAGAGGCTGCTGTCGCTGCCAATAACCCGGTGCCGAGAGGGGATTGGGTTAGCCCGCGGCGCTGTCAGAGTAGCTGACCAATAGCCGCGCCTGGCTGGGCAGAGCCGCGCATGCGCTGTGGCGGCGGTTGGCGGCGGGTGGAGCCATGATGGCTCCCTCCGTCCCCCGGCGCGGCACTCCCCGCTCCCCGCCGCCCGCATCGGTTCGCGGACGCCCCAGGAGGCCGCGGCCGGGTGCTGAGGACCCTCCCGGGCGGCAGCCGGCGGGGAAGGGCGGCGTGGGGCCTTCCCGCCCGCCTCGTGTGCCGCGCAGGGCGGGGGGTTTCCGCCGGGCCCTGGGGACGTGGGGGTCCCTTCGAGCCTCACGCAGGGCGGAGCAGGAGTGCCGCTCCCTGGCCCTCGGCGGGCACGGGGCGGTTCGGCCTGCTCGGCGGGTGTCCGTGAGGGATGCGCTGCCTTTGAGAGGCAGCGGCGTCCCCGCAGCCGCGATAAAGCCCCTCGGCTCCGCGTCTGAATCACCCGGGAAGTTCAGCAGTAAAGGCAGGAAAGCCCGGCGCTCTCGCTCTCGTCATCTCTGGAATAAGCGGCGCGGGTGTTAAAAACCCGGGGGGGTGTTTTTGCCGGCCCTCCTCGCAGCGCCAGGCGGGCGGAGCAGCCGGGTTCCAGGTCGCGGGTGTTGCCCAGAAATGGGGCGCCCAGAGAACGCGGGGGGTTTCCCCTCCACGAGTGCGGTCGGTGGCTTCCGTCACCTCAACGCCATCGGCTCCGGCTGCCCGAGAAACGGGACAGAGCAGCTTTGGGACGTGGCGGTGGAACATGGATGAGGTGCGTTAGTTGGTGTTGCAAGACCTGCTCCTCCAGCCGGGCGGTGGCCGGCGGGGTGTTGCGGCAGCCGGGGTGTTGCAGCAGCAGGTTTTTTGGGAGCAGCCCCGGGGGTTTCCCGTCGGACGGTTTCCTGAGTCTTTGGGAACAGCACGTCCCGCTCCCGGTGCTGCTGCCGGGGTCACGGTGCGTTCAGGAAACAGAGAAGAAGGGGTTTTTCTTCCCTGAATTGCATCACCCTGCCGAGAACTTCAGCACCGTAGAGGTTTCCATGGGCGCTTTCCGTGCCTGTGCCGGGAAAAGGGACGTTGTGGCAGAGTGGGAGAAGCGGTGCCAGCGTGGATGTGAAGCTGTGCCGGTGTGGATGGCAGCGGTGCCATCCCGGGGGGCCGTGTTGTGCCCTTCCCGGTGCTGCCATGTGCACGGGGATGCACGTTGTCCCCAGCACCCCAGTCCCCCCCGGGAGTCCCCGCAATCGCTGGCCCTGCGGGGAGCGTCTCGCCTCGATGGGCGCCTGAGCAGCACGTGGCCCCACGTGAAGGGCTCGGTGCCTCCCAGAGCCGGTGCGGCACCGGGCTGGGGCGCACAGTGCCCTGACTCAGACCCCTGTCCCGACCCCCTGCGCTGTCCCCGCAGCCGGGGTTACCGGGAGAGGCGCCTCAGCCGCTCTGTCGGGGGTAGCACCGAACCGGTGGCTCCCGGTTCTGACCGGGGAGGATTTCCCCGGTGCCGAGTGAATTCCCCGCGCAGTGAGAACGCGACCGTCCCTGCCCCGCTGGCCCGGGAGGCGGCAAAGCCCCGCAGCCCCCACGCCGCCTCGTCGCGAGCACAGGGAGGGCACTAGTAGCCCCCAGTGCGTGAGCCCGGCCGGGAGGACGTGTGGGCTGGGGACCCTGAGTGACAAAACCGGCCCCTGTGACCTTTCGCCCAGCGAGTTCCCCTGCGAAAAGCCCCTCGCGTGACCTCAGCGCCGCGTGGCTGCATTTCCCTCCACGTCATTTTTTTTTTTTTGGTATTAAACCGAAACCCGCCCGCCGCCGCCCGTCCTTCCCCGCGCCGCGGGCCACCGCTGTCCCCCCGAGCAGGCGCCGCGGGCCGGCCATGGCTCTCTGCGCGCAGGTAAGCGGGTGCCCGGCACTGCCCAAAAGGGCTGAAAGCGCCTTAAAATAATCCTCTGGGGGTTGGGGTTCGGCCCGGGGCGTTCCCGAGGGGCTGGGGGCTTCTCTGGTGGGTGAGGGGGGGTTGGGGGGGGGGGGGGTGGCTGTCCCTGCAGGGTGGGGGGTCAGGGTGCCCCCGGGCACCCCCACGGTGTCACAGCCACAGTCACCCCGTTGCTGCTGTCCCTCTGGGTCCCACACCGGTGGGTGAAGGGGTCCTGGGGGGGCCTGGGCCCGTTCCCGGTGGGGGACAAGCAGTGGGGGGACAGTGGTGGGGACAGCAGGGGGAGAAGGGGGGTCATAGGGGGTGTGTGGGGTGACACGGGGCAGCGGGTGCTGTGTGGGGGGACGGGGGGGTGCTGAGGGGGGGTGACGCTGGGGGGGTCTGAGGGGGGTCTGGGGGCTTGGTGTGGCGGTGACGTCGGAGGCCGCTGGCCCCGCCCCGGGCCGCTGGCCCCGCCCCGGGCCGGCCCGTCGTGAGGGCGTGGCCCAGCGCGAGCGGGCCCGGCGGGGCGGGGCGTTCTACACGTGTCCGGTGGGCGGGGCCTGGGGGGGCGCTTCCGGTGCGGGGAGCGGACGGAGGCGGGCGGTGAGTGCGGCGCTGGCCCACCCGCAACAGCCCCGGTACTAGCCGTACCGGGCGGGACGAGGGGCGGACGGACGGGGGGCGGCGGGGCCGGGGCTGAGGCCGAGGCCGGGGCGGGACGCGGAGGAGGCGGGCGGGCCCTGCCCCGCGCGGCGGCGCCTCAGGCCTCGCTCCGCTTTGAGCCCGGCCCGCGGGGCCCCTCGTCGCTACGGGCAGGCCGGGGCGCACCGGGGGGGAGCGGCCTCCAGCCAGCGGGGCGGGGTGGGCCGGCGGGGCTGTGGGCTCGGCTTCCCCGGGTCCCGGTGGAGCAGGGAGGCTCCGCCGCCTCGTAGCCCGGGAGACGTTCGTCCCCGTGAGGGAGGCGGCTGCAGGCGGGGCCGGCGGCGGTGAGGTCTCCGCTGGTGTGGGGGCTTGCGGAGCCCGGAGACACCCGACCCAGCGCCAGGGCCTGTGGAGACGGTGCCCGGGCCTGCCGCCTGCCCCGCTGTCCCATTCGGTCCCCGGGCATCCCGGGGGTGCGGGTGTCCGGGACCGCTTGGTGAGGAACGGGCGGGCCTGATGCACCTGAAAAATTAAATTTGCATCCGAGACCTGGTTCAATACCTGCAGCATGCAAATAACGGCGCTGAGCCCGGCTGCACACCGGAGCCGGCCGGCACAGCACCTGCGGGGGGGGCAGAGGCTTTGACAACCCCTGGTACAGGTAAAAGTTGGATTTTACCCAAAACTTAAAATTTACGAGGAGCTGAGTGAGCCTCGCCACGTCCTTGGCCACGCTGGTTGGAAGGACGTACCTGGATGTGCCGCCTCAGACGTTGTAGGTGGCTGTGGGATGTTGTCGCAGGGCGTGAAGGTGGGAGATGCCTCTTTAGATCATCATAAGGCGTCAAAACAAACCCACTTTATTCTCTTCCTCCTTTCTGATTTGCTTGTGCCTCTCACAGCTTCGTTTTCCAGCCCTCTGGAGAGCCCTGTACGTCTGCCTGGGCGTTCCGGGTATATCTGGGCTCCGTGGGGTCTCCATGGGACCGGCTGGCTTTGGGCAGAGTTACGGCCCTTTTTGACAACTGACAGATGTGAAAACAAGCCATGGCAGGCTGTGGTCGCCTCACTCGGTGCCTACAGGTTTTTGGTGGACTGAGGCAGTTTATTTATATTCCTGATCAGCTTTAGGATAGTTTTTTACCTTGTTTTGGGCCAGAAACCTTGATTTCTCTGAATAGGCTGCATTTCAGTAAACTTGGACGGAGATTTTAGTGAGGTCTTTCCACCCTGTCTCTTTGTTCTGGATTTAATTCTCAAATTAACTGTAAAGTTTCTTGCCATATTTTTAACTAGGTGGAGGCAGACTTGTGGTTTACGTCGGCGTGTTTACCTGTGTTGTTGGGTTCTGGGTGCCAGTGTAATATGCTGTGAGTAATGCAGTTTTATGTGAAAAATTATCACTATCCGGTTATAATCAAACAGCGAAAATATTTTTCCTTTCAGGCTCTGGAGATACAGCCAGAATTTTTTGTTCACATGGCAGCAGCAAACTCTACTCCGCCTGGCTCTTTGGATCTAAACCAGCCTGGATTTGCAAAGGAGATCCTGGGAACTAAACTGGAGGTCAAATACCTCTGCTCTGACTGCAAGAATATCCTGAGGAGGCCGTTTCAAGCTCAGTGCGGACATCGCTACTGTTCCTATTGCCTGAAGAAAATTATAAGGTAACTTTTGTGCCTTCAGTCTGAAGGCAAAACGCTTGAAAAGGTGTTTTCAGGCAAAAAAAAAAGAAGGAGAGAAAAGTCTCATTTTTAGGGCCTTCTCAGTGAGGGAGCTGTGTTTAATCGTTGAGGTTCAGCATCAGGTCGTCTTTAAGGGAATGTGTAATCTCTGATTTGCTTTTATTGGTCTGGGGGTTGCTTCAGCTTTCCCTTTTCCAGAATCTTCTGGGTTGTTTTTGCTGTTCAGGTGGTGATCCAGGTGGATCACCCATCTCCTTCAGTCTTCACCACAGCTACTGAAGGAACTTGCTCCTAAAAGTCATCGTATGGTTGTCGTGCCAAAACATGAGAAACTGAAGCACATGCTGGCTTCCAGAAGAGTTTCGTAGTGTTCTGTCTCACTCTTGCCTTGAAGTGAGGGAAGTTGAATAGAGGGGAGGGGTGAATCAGGAGAAAAAAAATTAGAATCAGTAATGAGCATCAAAAATACACACGAGCGAAGGCTCAATGTGGTGCTCGAAAAATAAGAAAATACTTTCATTTTATAGTTACCAGAAATTCCTTTATTGTTAAATCATAAATCGGTCTCTTTTTGTTGATTATTATTATTTTGATGATTATTTTTCTCTCTGCTAGTGCTGGACCTCAAAAGTGTGCCAGCTGTATTCAGGAAGGAATATATGAAGAAGGAATTTCAATTTTGGAAACAAGCTCAGTAAGTAAAAAATGCATTTTAAAAAATAAAGCGGCTCACTGATGTCATTGACACCACTTGCAGTTTTTGTTTAAAACAGAACTTCTGAGAATCCCTTGTTCCTAGGAAACATTTTCTGCAGTAGTGAGAGTTATGATTAATGTGGTGGACTCCCCAGCTTCTCAAATCCAGGTCACGTTAATAGAGCGGTGGCCTACTTACACGCTGTAATACCGATTTGTTTGCCATTAGCACACCTCTGAGGATGTGATGTGGCAACTGGCCTGGGAGGAGTCTTAGTAAAGACTTAATAAAGAATTAAGAGACCCAACCAAAACTGCAACCCCTCTGTAATTTTTGTGGTTTGCTTGTTTTTTTCCATTTTAGGCTTTCCCAGACAACGCGGCTCGTCGGGAGGTGGAAAGTCTGCCTGCTGTCTGTATTAACAGTGGCTGCACTTGGAAGGGGACTATTAAGGAGTACGAGGTAAAGATCACAGCAAAGCTTTTGGTGTCTGCGTCCTTTTTCTTTTGCCTGTGTTTGGGGAAGGCTCAGGAGGTTTTTGTTGTCTGCTGACACTGATGGTGGTGGTGGGAGCTGTCAACTCCCCGGACTTCACTGTAAGATGGAGAGATTTCTTGACTGAGCTGGGTTTGTGTGCCCTGCTGAGGGCTGAACCGAAACAATTTCAGATTTGCTTGTGGTCGCAGGCACCAAACTCATCTCTTCCGTGGTGGGAACCACCCGCTCTGTCTCCAGCTCCTCTCTGCTATAAAAGACAAGCGAACTGTCAAGAAACTGTGTGTGCCATGCCATGAAATTGTTGTGAAGTTCTCTGCGTTATGTGAACCTAACACCTACCTCAGACCTATAGGCTTGGGGAAGGCGGCCTGGCTGTGATCCTGTTTCCAGCCAGCTGCCCCTATAGCTACCAGGGCAGTGGGACTGGGCATTATTGACTGACTGGCACCTCGTTGCTCTGAGCTGTTCTGGGCCATGAGCCTACTGGGCAGGATGGTTTTTCCAGCCCTGCTCTGCTCGAGGAGCCTATCAGCATTTTAATCCAGGCCGCCTTCTTGTGGCCTTGGGCATTTGGGCCTTAGCACGTATACAGCTAACGTCCCACATGAGAAGTGTGTTCTTCCTGAGGACAGCAGTGGGCCCCGTGTTTCCCTGTGCTGTCCAACAAGTCAGCTCTGCTGTGGCAATTTGCATCGTTAAAACACTTTGGTAGTTAGTAGTGAATGTCTATTCACCTCTGAAGCTCTGGTGCTCCTGAAGGACAGTTTTGTCATCCCTCTTGGAATGGAAGAACCAGCACGTGGGGGGCATGAGGTAAGAGGAATAAACTTATTTCCCTCTAACTTTCACACTAGGTAAAGATTGTAGCCCTGTGGTTCATGGAGCTTTGGTAGTGACCGAGAGGTGTGTCAGGAAAAGGTGTAACCTCAGTGTGTCTGGGGTAACATTTGGATGCTCTTTGCAATGCTGCTGCAAGACGTCAGGAAGAAACAACAGCTGTGGATCACGCCTGAGTTTTCTGCCTAGCTCACTGAGCCTGTTAACAGAGAGGTGCCTCTGTGTCCTTGTCCTGCTGTCTAGAACCTTCTGCTTCTTTATGCTAAAAGTTCAGTCCGAAAGATGAGGGCATGTAGAGTGCTCAATGGTTCTCCTGCTGTGAAACCCTCGTTCATAGATCTGTAAGTGACTCATGGTGTGGATGTGTGCCTGAATAAATGTCAAGGTAAAAGCTTAACGCTCATGCAGCAGAGAGAGTTTGGGAGTTGCATTTCAGGGTACAGTGTGTTTTACTGAGGTTCCAGGTTCAAGCTGTGCTGTTGGTGCCTGCAAATTGTTTGACCCACGCTTTAATTTCTGCTGGTGACTGGTGACTAGAAGTCTCATGCTCTGCAGCATTCAAAACACTGATAGTAGTAAGTGAGCTCATCTCCATTAGACTAAACCAAATTATATTTGTCAGCAGCTTCCAGTGCTGTTGATTGTGCTGTAACTGATGAGCTCTTCTGAACTTTTTCTCCTGAGTTTAAAAAAAAAAATCTTAAGAGTTCCTGTAGAGCTCAGCAAAAATCATCAGCTGCCAAAGGTCCTCTCTATGTGGTCTTACAAGTGTTTGAACGCAGGCTGGAGTCCAGGCAGAAGTCGCACTAGAAGTTCAAAGGGGCAACGAGCTGTCCTGGGGTAATAAGTCTGTCTTCTTGCAAGGTTGCACATGTGTGTGATGCTCTGGGATCTGCACAACTGCTTAAGAGCATCTGAACTGATAAGGCTGTGCCTCTCTTTTACTCTTCACCTCATCTTCAAAAGGTCCTGTTAGGTGCCCTGCTAAATCAGGGTGTGTTTGGTAGAGGTGTGGCTCCGGCATGCTTGGGCTGCAGGTCTGCAGCACTGATCTTGTCTGTCACGGGTTTTGTTAGTCTCGGGGCACTCTTGTGCACTGAAGGGGCAGCGGGGATTTTGAGCAGTGCTGGTTGGTTTGTCTCAGGATTGAGCTTGCCTCTCCTGCCTGCCACGGGTGGCATGCAGGGAGTAAGGTTGTTTTGTGCCCTCTCGGGGAAAAGCTGATTCTTTCCTGGGAACTGGTGGGAGGAGGCAGGGTCTGGCTTGTGTTATCTCTGCTCCCAGCTGCCTGCCAAAGAGCTGTGGCATTTCGTCAGGCTTGGATGTCCTCATGCCGTCAGAGCTTAAGAGATGGTATGTGTGGCTGAGGAGGGCTGATGAAAGGAGGCGTCAAACGACCATGTTATGTTAGCCCTGAGTCTCTCTTGGTGCCGTGGACTAACGTTAAGCCCTGCCTTACGGGTAGGCTTGTTCTTTAGTGCCGCAGAGCTGAGCTTGCCTCGTGCGGTACGGTTGCATCTGTAGCCAGCAATGTGTGTAACGTCCTGCAGCAGCTCAGCGCTCCCACTATGGAAAGTCCCTCGCTGTGCTATTTCCGACAGGACATGGAAAGTCCCTAAGAGCAAATTCATTGTTTGCTAATTTAAAAATCATGTGTTCGTACTGAGAGAGGCTTACTCGGCTGCTATCCACTTACAAATCGAGACACTGTCACTTCTGGTTTGCTAATCTTATCGGGGCACGAACAAGGGAAGAAAAATGTTCTGCAGCTGAAAAGCTCTTCAAAAAAAAAATTTTAAAAACTGATTTCAGTTTTGCTTTCTGTTCAGGCAGCCCAAAGTTGAGGTCTCAGAGGGACATACAAAACTGAAAGAGTGCAATCTGCTTGGCCGTGACTTGCACTTCTGCTTAAAGCTCTGTGAAGCACATGAGATGTTTAAGTGCTTAGAACATGTCTGGGTTTATAAATGCATTTTTCTGACTTTATTGTAAATATTTAGTGGCATTTGGATAGAGCAGTTTGTGGTGGGGCTGCAGGGTTTTCCCTTTTAATCAGTAACCTCTTTTCATAGATAGGTTTCCTGATGAGTCTGCCTGAATGTACGTACAGAAAAGCAGGCTGTGGGCAGGAGCTGTTAGATTCAGGTGGAAAGTCTGAGGAGGGTTCCAGAAACTAAAACTAAGCCCTTAGAGCAAAAGGAAAGGCCAAGAAAACATGCTCTGTGATATCCAGGTAGAGGGAGTTTGTGGTTTCTCAGCCCTGGAGCGTTTCGTTTCTTATCTTGCAGTACCCGCAATTGCCTACATCTGTCTTCTGTTTTATCAACATATCTTCAGTTCACATATACCTTTTATTTACGCTTTTCATACCACCAGCTCCCTTTCTTTGCCCCCCACCAGGACTGGAATGGAAGGAGGGGGCTGCAGAGGGATGTTCATGTGGTCAGCTGTAGCATTTCCATTTGTGACCCAGCCAGAGGTTTTAACTATGCACTGGTCATCTCAGGAGATAGAGAATTATATGAGGCATAAGCAAATGGAATTGTCTGTGTTTTGGAAGGAGAACTGAGTTGTAAGCTTAATCCTGACAGCAGTATTTAAACTAAGTTGGGAGGAGGAGGGTTTCTAGGAAAACAGATGAACTCAGCTGATGAGGATGGGTGACTGTCATCTGTGGTGATCACCCATCCTAACCCGAACTGGAGGGGATGTGCTTTCCTGTAGGTCGTTGTCACCTCGGGTTTGAAGAGTTCACTTTAATTGAAGCCTGGAAGGCTGTGGAAGGTGCAAAACTCAGAACTTAAGAGAGATTACCCCAAAGCCAGCAATGTTGGAGAGTATGTCTGCATCCCCTTCTGGGCTACCTGCCTTCCTGGGGCCTGGAGGACGAGGTGACTGAGCAGTCCCTCTTGCCCAGTGTTCCTCCTGGGAGATGCTGGAGAAGCCCTGCTACACCTCGTGTAGAGAAAACTGCCCCTCTTCAAAAATGCTGCTGAGGGGTCTCCTGCTTCATGATGCTTCACCATTTCATGCCCCTCCTTTCCATCTGCGTCCCAGGAATGCACATGCAGGTGACCAAAAGGACCTCCTGCTTTGGAAAAAGGGATCTGACACACCTTTACTTTCCAGAGCGGGAGCTGAGGTCCCCAAACATAACCGTGGCCTCCCCTACAGTCCCCGAAGTGGAGTTTATGTAGCGGGCTGCCCAGACACGAGGCAGTTTCCCGTCCAAGCCCGTGGTGGGAGGTAAGCCACGGGGAGTGCCAGAGAGCGTGCGTGGGAGAGGGTTGGAAAGCCCCGGCTGTAGAGGGTCTGCTCTTAGCTTCTAAAAACCAGCTCAGCCTTCTTGTGGTGGCCCTCCTAATTAACTGGTTTGGCATCTGCCCAGTGGAAAACAAAAAGCTGTAAGTCACGAGCTTTGAAGCTGAGATGAGAGCTGCGTGTCCCTTCTAAGCCGTGATGAGACCCCTCAGCGTGAACACAGCTTTGGGGACTGTGGGGCAGCACTTCACGTCCAGGGAGGTGATCCTTGGGCTTCAGG
The DNA here is from genome assembly GCF_013368605.1 of Nyctibius grandis. NCBI lineage: Eukaryota > Metazoa > Chordata > Aves > Nyctibiiformes > Nyctibiidae > Nyctibius > Nyctibius grandis. The sequence continues at coordinate 5,921,028 of NC_090673.1, read as the reverse complement.
TGTCTGGCAGGAGCCAAAGACACGATCACACGTGCACCCTTGGGCACTTCGAACTCTTCAGACAGCTTAGAGAAATTGGGTTTGCAATCAAGCCACTCCCCACAGGCTCGACTTCTCCAGCACGTGAAAGACACGCGTCCCAGTTGTAATATTTGCCTCATCTGCCCTTTTCTGGGTGCCAGTGGTGTTCTCAGCCGTGTTTTGTAACAGCCCTTCTGTTCACCGCTCGCACCTCCGTGCTGCCTGCGGGGCAGAGGAGTCAGCCTTGCCCCTGCCCACCATCTGTCCAGAGTTTGACCCGTATCAGCACCACCCTTTCTAACCTGAAGGGCAGGCAGACAGCTGAGAGACATCCTGAGGCTCTCCCTTTGCATCTGAGCGATCAAGGTGAAGCTCTGCACGCTGGTGAATGTCCTGCTGGAAGGGAGGGAGGTTCCTCCGGGGGTGTTGTCCTGGGACCTGGTCAGCACGGGCAGTGCTTTGTGTGCTTAGAGCCCAGCCGTCAGCACTGCAGCGTCTCCTGCAGCTCATGGCAGCGGTCGGCTGTCAGAAATAACTCTTGGAGGTGAATTCAGAGCAGTGCTACGAACGTGCTGGTGCCTGGCGTCGTTAGTGTGATGGCATGATTGGAGCCCGCTCCCCGGTGGCAGGTTGTTCTCGAGCAGTGACCTCATTAGATGTGAACAGCACGTCCTGGGCATTTTTCACGCGACCGTGACTGTAACTGTTAATTGTAGCCTAGAAGACCTGCGGAGTTATCTCTGATCAGATGTTCCTGATTGCTTTGAACCTCCCTTACACATCCAACAGCTGTTTACGGAGACTCAGCATAGTCCAACACGGTAATTCTTAATTTCCTCAGAAAGCGGATTTAGTCTTTTTGTTTTGTGGTGCAGCTGGCTGGATCTGAGGCGAGGGACAGTGGTGCACAGGCTTCAGCTGGCCATGGGGCCAGGTCAGGTTCAGACTCGGGCTTATCTAAAATGCTCCAGGGGTCCAGCCCTGCTCTGTTTCAGACTAGAGTCTGCCTAGGAAAATCGTTCCTCTGGGACGATGCGGGGATTTGGAGAAAGCATCCTGGAGTGTCTCACAGCTCATGTAGTTCAAACAGGGAGAGTCTGTTTTAAGAAATGTTAGGAAACCTGCTGCTGCTTTCAAATGTTTCTTGTACCTTCAGCCTTCTTCAAAACCTCCTACTGCTTCCACATCCTTATTCAGTGCAAGAAACGCTGCCTTGATGTCCCTCTGCCAGTAAACCCCGAATCAAATGTCTGTCTAAGCAGCCCTAAAAGCCGATGAACAAAACCGTAGAAAGCTGAAGGCAAAGGTTGTTCTGCTGGTTCTGAAAAGAGGCGAGCAAGGCTCCTGGGACACACCAGACATCTCTTCTGCCAGTTTTTGTCCTCAACACAGCTGGATGCCGCGGTGTTGGACAGCAGAGCAAAGGCAGTGCTGCTTTCCCGTGCCATTGCTGCCCTACGCGTGTCTGCTACAGCCACAAGCAGTTACTGATGGGAGCTTAATCTTTGTTATTGACACTTTCTTTGAGGTTTAATTATTTGAGATGCCACGTGGACTTGCTTGAAACTCTGTCACCAGCGTGTCCCAGCAAAGGGAGCAGTGCATGTGTGGCACCAGCTGATGTGATGGTCTCGGAAAGCTCCCGTTCCTGGTGGCACAGTGCATTACAGCCTGGGTTCCTGCTTTCCAGCCCTGGGTTCCTGGGCTTTGTGCAGTGGCGCAAGGATCATGTGCATGTTCCCAGCCCACCTGTGTGGGGAAAGCTTTGAGCAGCCCTGGCTTAAAACCAGCCTTAGGACGGCCCGGACGAGGAGGAGACACAGCACAGAAGGGCACGTTGACTTCAGAGGAGAGGCACATCCCAGAGTACCTGTGTTTTGGGGCATGTTCCCCTCTCGGAGGCTCTGGGGACCTGGCAGAGATGCACAAAGCAACTCATGCTTCTTGGCACAAGGGATTCAGGTTCCCTCAAAACCTAGGCAGGCATCTCTTACACTTTTTTCAGTGTTTTTTTTTCTACAGTGCTGTGGGCTCAGCCTTTTTCCTGTAGCCAGGCCAAGATGCCATAGGAGCTGTGTGCCGGACATGGCAATGCCGGGGCTGGAGACTGCCAAAGCCCTGACAGCGCTCCGGTGTGCCCTGCACCGCTTCAGCTGGCATTCCTCTGCCGTCCTCTTAATTTTCCATCCTTTTCGGTGCTCCCTCCCTGCTGCCAAGCCTTTCAGCTTTGTCCGTGCTTATGGTTACTGTTGCCATGCTCGGAGGGGACCGACGGCTTTCAAAGTTTCCTGCAGGAGACTGTTTGCAGAAGCGCTGCTGTGTCCAGCTCACACCAAGCCCATTCTGCTGCGCCTCGTCTCTCTGCCAACCCTGCCCTGTGCCACGACCTTCTTGCAGGGCTCTGGCAGAGGCATCTCGCAGCAGCTCTTTCAAAGGTCGCTTTTCTAGGCCACCTGCCTTGTCCCTTAGCTGGAAGGGGAGCGTCGTGTCGCGCTGATGGATTTCCCAACGTGGTTGCAAGACCTCCATAAAAACGGACCTGCGTTGGTAGGGCAGGTTGTCAGCAGGGCGGCTGGGGAGCACATGCCCCTCCTGCTCTGCCGCCACGGTATGGGGGTAACGATTTTCAGCAGTAGCCTCTTTCATAGTTCAAGTCAAGTTTATCAAAGCCTTGACAGGTGAAACAGCAGTGGGATTAAACTGCATTTTCCCTTTTGTCCTGCTCACGCAGCAGAGCAGCTTGTCCTGGCACTCCTTAGGAGACGGTCCTTGTGTCATCCAGGGATCGGCTGCTGGTGTTAAATCCTGTTTTTTCCCTGCGTGTGCGCACGCTTTTCTGCCCGTCGGCGTTGAAATGCGCTGTCCTTGCTGTCGCAGAGCTGCCACGAAGGGAGCTGCCCATTCCTGCTGGTTGAGTACCAGGGGTGCAAGGGGGATGATCCCGAGAGAAACCTCAACTGCAAACACTGCCAATCGCTTTTCTACTTTCTCGGTACTGAGGCAGGAGAGTTGCAGCGTGCGCACGGGCCGCTCTGTTCGCCGGCAGGCCTACGGGCAGGGGAGGAGGGCTCAGTACCTGCATTGCAGCCTGTTCTTGGTGCTCCGGAGAGGAGCACAGGTAGGTGCTGGAAGGCTGAGTGGCTGCAGTGGTAACCCACGAGCGCCTGCGCCCCAAGCGAGGGCTTGTCGGCTGCCCTGGTCCTTCTGAAGGCAGCGGCGGTGTCTGATTTCCTGGGCTCTCAAGTGGGTTCCCAGAGATTCGCCTGTTCTGATGGTGGCGTGTGATGTACACGCTGCCTCTGGGTTGTCTTGCTGTTTATTTTTAGGGAGTGAACTTGATGTGCGGATCAGTCAGCGGTTTGGGTTTTAACTGAGTGGGAAGAGCGAGGTGTTGCTGTGCGGGCTGGTAACTCTGCCCGGTTTGATTTTCCTACACCTGCTGTTGGGTGCTGCAGGCTGGTCCGTGCCTCAGTTTACACCTGGTTGGTAAGAAGTTGGTGCTGAGGTAACCAGAGAGTAGCCCTGAAGGTCCGAGCCAGACCGTTGTCTTCCAGCTCCGCTTTAATTCTCTCTCCAAACCCATCTGCCCTGATTTCCACGACAGGTTCACTCTGGGAGAGTGACTCTGCTCTCACCGAGCCCCCCTCAGAGCGATGGCTTTCCAAAGCTGCCTGAAATGTTCCCAGCGAATGCCTGAGCATCAGAGATGCTCATCCCTGCTGCAGAAGCTCACGGATGTGGGTTTGGGAAAGGTGTAAACAGGAGGATTGCCCCATCCCTGGGGGAGTGGAGTGCGGCGGATCAGGCTTGAATGCCAACCCCAGCTCTTCAGCTCCTGGGTGGGGTGGATTTCTTCCAGCGGCGATACCATCCCTCTCTGTGTAGGCACCCGCATGGAGGGGGAAGGAACAGGGGATTCCAGAAGAGCCTGAAACTGTTTATACAAAACTGTTTGTGTAGAGGTTTGGGTATGTGCTGGTTAAAGCTGATGCTTCTGGGTGTCTTAACTAATTTACATAAGGACCAGTTGCACTTTCAGCTTAGCTGTGCGCGGCCGGTTTCCCTTCTCGTGCTGCAAGCTGGGCACGCTTTGCAGGGTGTTACATCGTGGTGTAGCGTGGAGTCGGGATGGAAGGTAAATGCTGGGAGGTGGGGAGTGCAGAGGGGGTGGTAGTTTCACGCCCAGCACGTTGGCACAGGAGAACGCAAGTTTTAAATACTCCCTTTCTAAAGAGCCGTCTCTGCAGTGAAGTTTCCTTCCTTCAGCCAGACCATCTGTTCTTATGCCAGCGTTTGGTGGGTCGCGGGGAAGATGTTATCTGGTGTTTCTAGAACATGAGAGCAGGAGGTGGGTAGAAGAAAGGGTTCAGCTGCTCTGAGCGAGTGGGATGAAGGCAGGCGCTCTGCCTCCTGCCCTGCCTCTGCCGGCAGCACTGCCCAGCCGGACAGCGCGGGCTGGCCGGTCGCTGTTCAGGGATGGTGCAGGGAGGCTTTGGGTCAATTACTCATTTAAAGTAAAAAGGAGAGAGTAACTAAGAAGCCAAAGCTGAGACACTAATGGGTTTCACTTTCCAGTTTCTGATGTGGTAACAGGATTTAAGTTTGTGGATGTTTCCCCCCACAAGACAGTAACTTATTTTAGTAAAGAATAAATGTGACCAAGTTTTCAAAGCATCTACTTTCAGTAACCGCTTTGTAAATGCTTCTGGGTTTTTTTTTTTTTCCCTGTTACTACCATGGCAGGATACTTCAGTGCACTTATCTTTTAATCTGAATTTTGAACTACATATTCATGGCATTTCCAATGCCTTCTTTCACCTGGTTGGTGTGTAAGAGAAGGTTTAAGCAATGTGGAAGTGACACAGAAAGCGGAGGCACATTCTAGCATTCCCAATTTAGCCAGTATTTCTGGCCCTAGTATCTGCTAAGGACAGAGTATCACATTGCCCTGATTGTTTGTTCAGCTCCTCCGGCTGTCAAGCAAACTGTGTGTGCTCTTGCTGCAGGGGTGAGTGCTTGTGGGCTATTAAATGAAACAGTTTTAAAATATTTTTCTTTCTGGTTGTAAAATGGTTTTCTGATTCGAACGCGAAGATACTATCAGACAGCTCAGCCCAGCGTGTGATGAGTAGGCTATGGGTTCATCCTTCAGCTGACTGATAACCATTGCAGGGGAAAAATTATACAAATTATCTTGCTGAGATAGTGGCTTGCTTCACCCAGCCTGCCAGAACGTGTTACTTGCCTGGCAGAGCCATAAATGGCACCTCCCGTTGATTATCTCGTCCGTCAAAGCAGTCATCTTGATTTTTTTAAAAAAATTATAGCAGCTTTTAAATTGAGGCTGAGGCTACACAGGCACCCAAAATTCTGATAGCCTGGGGACCACACCAATGAGTCGGCATGCAGAACTATCAGCGTGACCAAGATTTGACTATAGGTTGGTAGAATACTGCACTCTTCTGTAATAAAGCATAAATCTACCCCCCTTGAATTGTACTCCTCATATAACCTCATTGGAGCTTTTATTTAGAGGACTAAATATTCTCCTGTCAATTCTTTTCCAGGCTCACGATGAAGTCTGCCCTGAATTTCCGCTGACTTGCGAGGGCTGTGGGAAGAAGATTCCGAGGGAGAAGGTACCCACCGACTGCCCGTGAACCGTGCGCCACGGTGGTGGTTGGGGTCCTGATGGGCTGACGCCGGCGTTCTCGGAGCGGGGAGGAAAACCAAGACCGTTAAAAAGTGGAGTGGGGAAAACAATTAAGTGGCAGCTGTTGGTACAGATGTGACCTTTCCGTAAGGCTCAGAGCACTGGTAGGGTGCGAGTGACTGTGACTCACCGGCACTCGTAGTTTTGCCTGAGTGCTGCCCACACCACCTCCCTCTGAGCGGCGTGTTTGGGTGCAGAGCCTCCGTGGGAAAAGCACGCTCATGGGTTTAAAGGGTACTTATGTAAAGCAACTGTATCAACCACTACTGCAATTATGGAAAGGGAGCCCATCTCCAGCTAAATTAATTTATTTCTAATTCATCGTGTAATGGAATCCATGTCTGTAGAGTCTCCATGCTGCTGGCTTCTGGGGCAAGGCTCAAAAGTCTGAAGATGTTTCTCAAAACTTTGATTTTCAAAAAGCACCTTCATCTGAAACCGTCCTGCCTGCTACGGGCAAATATTTTAGTAGCACCGTTGCAAAAGGCCCTTGCAGCAGGGCAGGGGGGACAGAAGCAACAAAAAGATGAGCAAAGAGTTCTTCTAAACAGGCAGCGTAATAATGGACTTCGTGCTGGGATCTTGGGGTACAGATCTGCTTGTCTGCAGGCTGAAACTGGAGCCCAGCAGAGACTGGGCTTGTAGGATTCCCATATGTGATCTGTCCTTTGTTTAAATATTAACTCCCTCTTTTATCTCTCTCCAAGCTTTTGTTGATTAGCTGCAGCCATTGTAACTCTGAGTAACCTGACTCATTCAACAAGCCAGATGGATCTAGAAGCTTTTAAAAAAGTGGTTTAAAACCAGTTTTAATCAACATCTGTTGTAGCAGATGTAGGTGTTAAATGTGGAGCATGGTTGTTGTTCAGCACAGACCACTGCTATCTGATGATGAGAGGTATATCCAAAACAAGATGATAACGTGCCAGTGCTTGTTAGCATTAATCATGTATCGTGTGGGAACCCAAACGAGTCATCTTGGTGGCTGGGGGACTAGTGGCACTTCTCTGTAGAAATATCCACCACTGGCCTCAGTTCTTCACGACGAGAGGTGGCCGAGGCGCAGTGTCCTTTGGCACCCCAGCAAGGAGATGCTGGACCCAGCAGAGATCTGCCCTTGCACATGTGGACCTGCAGTAATTGCTATAAATACTCAGACAGAACCCCCAGGAAGCTTTTTGTTCTCTGATTTTAATGCTTAGCTGGAAGTAAAAACATCGAGCTGTGGCACATCCTGACCAGGGTTACATGAAGTGCACAAAGTTAAACGGCTAGTGGTTTTGTAGGGTTGTTCTCACACCTCCCCTTCCTCTGCCCTCGATGAAGCTTCTTGCTCAGCATCCATAACACGTACCTGTGCTGGTTGCTTTTTCTTTATTGCATATGCAGGTGAGAAGTGAGACTTCCAGGCTGTCAAGAGAAATAAAACTTCCTTCCAGGTGTCACTGCTGTATTCATAGCACAGTGAAAGTCAGAGCTCGTGGTAGGCAGCGTCCAGGTTTAACCACGCACTTTGGCAGTGAGCAATTAGCTCTTCAGTCTCCTAGACGTCAGCAAGATGGAAAGGGAGCTACTGGGGACACACGAGATCTAACATCACCTTCCTTCCTTTCTAGTTTCGGGACCACGTGAAGACGTGCGGCAGATCTAAAGTGCCTTGCAGATTTGTGGTGGTTGGATGTGCTGAGGTGGTAAGGGCTCGTCTGTTGATGTTTATCTCGGGACTTGGTTTTGGTTCCAGTGTTAGAGTTAACCTGCAAACTGCTGTTGCCCAAACATGTTTGCGTTGGGGTATTTGAACAAAGTGGTGTTTCAAACCGTTGGCAAATGGAGCTTAACATCATCTGCTGTCCAGAGCTTGGGTATCCAGAGAAGGAACTTGATGTGGAAGGAAACCTCCTCCTTCTTGAGCAACACGCTTTGACACTGTGGTGGTTATGCTGCTTTCAGCTGTGAGCACAGAGCTGGGGCCAGGCCATATTTCTCCATGTGACTTAGTTTTCCCAGCTCCTATTGCTGGTGTTCATATAAATCCCTCCTCGGGGGGATGACGTGAGGCTTTGTCCTTTGGTGCTGTTAAATACATCTGACAGAGCCCTTTTGGGGAAGTAATGGAGGAAGACAGAGTAGAACAGTGTGTCCAGCTGGGGAAACGTTAAGCATCCATCACTGTATGTGATTGCACCATTTCTAAAACAAAACGAAAAAAAGCACCCCCAAAACAGGGTTTTTAACTCTTTCTTTGGTTTTTCCCCTTTATAATGTAAAGCTAACGTTGTGACCTCAAGAGGAGGAATTTTGTTCTGTGGATGGTGACAGCGTAGACTGAGCTTGCTGAATGGGGGATGTGTTTCTCTTCGTGTAGGTGGAAAATGAAAAGCTCCCAGAACACGAAAGCAAGTGTTTGGCAGAACATCTCTACATGCTGCTGAGTTTTGTGCTCAGCCTCAAGACTGGGTCTGGAGACCTAAAACCCCTTCCTCCCCTTTCCTCATCACAAAACAACTCCCCGCTACTAGCAGCAAACTCTCTGTGCTCGGAGTCGGAGCTCTCCAGGTCCCTGGAGCTTTTGGGAAGATGTGAGGCCCTGGAGAGGAAAACGGTGACCTTTGAGAACATTGTCTGTGTGCTCAATCGGGAGGTGGAAAGAGTGTCTCTGACAGCTGAAGCCTACAGTCGACAACACCGACTAGACCAGGAGAAAATCGAAACACTGAGTAACAAGGTGTGTAACCACTGGCTTGGGCTTTCCAGCACTCTGAGCAGAGACTTTTTTCAGTTTCCTTTCCGTGTTATTAGCTAGCAAAGCCTCACCGCCTGGCCCTGAATCTCCACAGGTCTGAAGGCAGAACTAAAATATCGTTTGTGCCTGTGCCCAACCCTCAAAAGCTTCCTGGAAAAGACAGGAATTACACTGACATGCCTAAAGCGTTCAGATCTCTGTTAGTAATCAAGTCATGCAGACACCGAGATGTTCCTGGGGGAAGTTTTCCAACGAGAGACAGAGCACCCAGCATTTCCCTGCATCTCTCTGGATCCGTGGGGCTGCTCACCCTCCAGCCCTTTCAGAAGGAGTGTGATCATTGATGCTGCGCTGCAGCCTTGTGCCAAGCACGGTCTGGAGGTGTGAAGAAGCTGCCCGCACCAGTGTGCTCCAGCACAGTCCCTGCCGAGCGCTGCCGGTGCGCCCTGGCAGCGGGGAGGGGGGCAGTTTGCAGCGTACCTGCGCTCTCTTGGCAAGGGAGCTGCCAAAATTGGCGTGACCCTGTGTCAGCTAGCAGTGATTCACCCTCCGGAGACCTTCCTTGGCCGGGTGTAGGTTCTTCTCTTTCTCAATCTAGTTTTGTCACAATGCTGAGGATTTTTTTTTTCCCCTTCATTCTCATTTCTTGTACTGCTAACGTAACGGGGCTGCTCGTTGGGAGGATTTTCCCATTTGCTGGGGGAAAGTCTCCAGCTCAAGCACTGAGTTGTGTTGGATGTACCTTCTCCAGAATGACAGGGTTCAAAAGGAAGCTTCAGTGAATTGGCTATGCTAAATTATGATGCTAAATTTCTCCCTCCCGTGATCCCTGTCAATTCTGGAGAACGTCTCTCACTAAAGAGTCATCCTGGAGGGGATGCTGGTGTCTGCTGGCTCTCTTGGGTCTCACAGCAGTACGTGTTTCTAACCAGGCTGCACCGTGTGTCCCACTGAGCAGGTCCGGCAGCTGGAGAGGAGCATTGGGCTCAAAGATCTGGCCATGGCGGAGATGGAGGAGAAGATCCGCAACATGGAAGCTTCCACCTACGACGGTGTTTTCATCTGGAAGATAACAGAGTTTGCCAGGAAGCGTCAGGAGGCGATAACAGGCCGCTCTCCTGCCATCTTCTCTCCAGGTTATTGCCCACAAATTTGCAAAAGCCTTTTGGTCTCACCTGGGTGCGGGATTTTGGGATTTCTAGCAGTGCCCTTAGGGGAGATGTTGGCCATTCAGTCATGCTGCTGTCCTGTCCCTCTTTCCCTGTGGAGCCTGGAATGTGTTTTTTTTAGTGTTGGGCTAAATGAAACTGCTCTGCTGAAAGAGGTGCTTTTTTGATTGCAGAACATCTATGTAATTCTCATAGTGGAGAATGCAACTCTTAGCTTAATAGCCCTGCATAACCCTTTAGTTAGAATTAAAATACTCAAGAGACCATAAAACCAGCAATAAAGTGCTTAAGGAAGGGAGGAAATATGTATCAGAGCCCCAGAAATATATTTTAGTGCCCCAAGCATGATGTTGCAAGAGACAGTGTCTAAATAAAGCCCAAACCATACCATAGGGAAGTGCTTGAATATCTGTTGGAGGAAGGGGCTCTCCTCGCAGATCTGCCCCAGCCCAGCACTGTTCCTCCTGTTCTTAAAAAAGAAAATCTCAGACAGGGGGTTGTGATCTGGCTTGTTTGCTTATGAAAGCCGTTCCCAGGCTGGCAGCTGTAAGATGAAACATCTCTTCACACAATTTCATTGCTCAGTGGGGAGCTCACCTTGCAACAAAAGGGTTGAGGAGGGGAGTTTGTGTTTGCCTGAGCAGGAATCGCTTAAATCTAAGCAAAACCTGGAGCACGTGCCTTACGCCTGCTCCCTGGTGCTGGGGGAAAGCAGGTTGTGGCTGGGCCACAAGAGAAAAAGCAATTGAATTTTAAAAACTATTTTAAAATGTTTTCTGGATGAAGGCAGTTCTCAGAGTCCTTTTTCTCTTGAAAAACTGAAAGAAAAAAGGATTCCCCTTCTTGAGGGGAACTAAACTGCTACTGAAGCTGTGCACATGCAGTTAGCATTTCCTTTTGAAAGTCAGCAGCTGTGGCAAACCCCTGCTCTCGTCCCCTTCGGGAAGGGCAGCACTTCCTTCCTGTTCCCAAAGCGAACAAATCTGCTCCAAATCTATTTTGTTTGACTTAGAGAGAGGACCTTAAGTCTTGCATCCTGTCCATCTCCTGCACCATGCTGGAGAGCTCCTTGACCTGAATGTCTCCAGAGGCTGGGCTTTGGAGGGAGATGCTGGACAGAGCTGACTCTTGTCCTCTGGCTACGGGCATCCCGGCTCACTGTGCCCCAGCTCGGGGGCTCCTCAGGCCCCTCCGTGGGCTGATGCCACCTGGGGTTCTCACAGGGGGGTGGGATTTGTTTTTCTAGGTTGGAGAGTCTGGTCAGCTGGTGGAGGAGTACAAGTATCAGAGTCAGGTATAAGAATAAGTAGGAGTATAAGTGTCAGAGTTATCAGGTCGAGGGAGGTTCTCCTCCCCCTCTACACTGCCCTGGTGAGGCCACACCTGGAGTAACTGTGTGCAGTTCTGGGCCCCCCAGTTCAAGCCAGACAAGGAGCTACTGGAGAGAGTCCAGTGGAGGGGTACGGAGATGGTCAGAGGCTGGAGCATCTCTGCTACGAGGAGAGGCTGAGGGAGCTGGGGCTGTTCAGCTGGAGAAGAGCAGACTGAGGGGGGATCTTATCAATGCTCACAGATACCTTAGGGGCGGGTGTCAAGGGGAGGGGGCCAGACTCTTCTCAGTGGTGCCCAGCGCCAGGACAAGGGGCAACGGGCACAAACTGAAACACGGGAGGTTCCATGTGAAAATGAGGAAAAACTTCTTCACTGTGAGGGTGCCAGAGCCCTGGCACAGGCTGCCCAGGGAGGGTGGGGAGTCTCCTTCTCTGGAGATATTCAAACCCACCTGGACATGACCCTGTGCAACGTGCTGTGGGTGACCCTGCTTGGGCAGGGGTTGGACTGGATGATCTCCAGAGGTGCCTTCCAACCCTAGCCAGGCTGGGATTCTGTCAGCCCAAGGGGGGTAAGGGAGTGAAAGCTCTCTGAATGCAAGAGGCCTTGTTTGTCCAGACATTTGGTCGGCCATACTCTGAACACACAGTTCCTCCCAGAACTGCAGCTCGTGGTGGCTGGTGCCTCCTCCTCTGTGCTGGCCTTCTCCATCCCACACCTGGCCGCAGCAGCAGGGCAGCAAAGGCAGAGCTCAGAGCTTCTGTAAACTGTTTCCTCAAAGGAAAAAGTGCTTTGCAGGCCACCAGACCATGATTTGTGTTGCTGGGTGGTCTCTGCCATCTGCTTGTGAAAATCTTGTACGTGGCTGGAGGGGTTGGAAGGTGAGGGCTGGCTCTGCCTGACGCCGGGGCTGCTGCTGGAAAAAATAGAGCTTTTTTTTTTAATTCTTATCTTGCAAGTGCAAAGTACGAGGCCTTGTTTCCTGCAGTAGTCGATTGTGTTGCTTAGATGAGAGATCCTCATCCCTGGTGCTGCTTTAGCTGAGAAACAAATGTTTCTTGTGGAGGTGGGTGTTTTTGTCTTAGAGTGAAGCAAATAGACTAGTGCTGTTCAGTCTGGGAAGGAGACAGCTGGGAGGAGAGAGGCCTAGGGTGCGAATGGGATGAAAAAGGGAAATGAGTGTAATTGTTTTGTATTTAAACGTAAAAGTGAGGAAATACCAAATGAAATCGGTGTTAAAGAGAAGGAAGTGGAGTTACCACTCCCTCGCGCTGTGGGGACACAATTGCCACAGGATTCTGCAAAGGGCAAAATCCTAAGAGTTCAAAAAGGCAAATTGTCACCAGAAAGGTTCATCAGGGCCGTGAGTGCCTCTGATGGGCTTTGCCTTTGCTCAGGTGCCCAGTTCACTGCTTGGAGCTGGCGGCATGGGGCACGAGGTGTTTAGCACATCCTTCCTCCGGGGCCATCCTTCCTCCGGGGCCATCCTTCCTCCAGGGCCATCCTTCCTCCAGGTCCCCACCTGGTTTTACCTTCACAGGGTGACAGGAGTGCTGAGGAGCCCCGGGTGGGCGGTGAGGATGTGCTGCTTGGACTAGCAGAGGGCAGCATCTGCCCCGAAAGCCTTTGGGTGAAGCAGGTGGAGAGGAAGGACCAGAGGAAATGAGTTGGGGAGTGCCAGGAGGGAAGCGGGTGACAAAGCCCTCGTCTCTTACTGTGCACTCTGACAGGGTGAGGAGCATCTCAGCTATTGCTGGTCCTCCTGTCCATAAAAGTGCACCGAGTCCCGCAGTAAAATGCCGTGCCCTGAGGCTGCTGAGCCTCCCCAGACCTGGGGCACGGAGCTCTGTGCCGCTGCGAGAGGGCGGTTTGCAGCAGGTCCCCTTCTGAGACGTGTTTCTGTGGCCCTGCCCGGGTCTGGTCTCCCAACGTGGGCATTCCCAGAACTGCTGGAGGAGAGAGCCTGAGAGCCCAGAGCCTGTACCCAGCCGTGCCCACGCTGGGAGCGGCTGGGATCCTAACGGGAGACCGAAGCTCGCTGACTTGAGCCTCTGCCAGCTTACAAAGAGGGTGCAGTGAGTACTGAGTCAGGCCAGTCTGGGATGGCATCTGGCTGTTGGTTGTACCTGGTGGCTTTCTGGACCACCTCTGTGGTACATGTATTTTAAGACCCAGACCTGGTTTCTTCCAGGTCTTTAGAGTCCTCTGAGTTCAAAGGAAGCTGCTGGTGCCGGGCTTTGCTGGGTTTGATGCTCACTGTGGCTGTCTTGCAACTCTTTGACAGCTTTCTACACGAGCAAGTACGGCTACAAGATGTGTCTGCGCGTTTACCTGAACGGGGACGGCACCGGGCGTGGGACCCATCTGTCCCTGTTCTTTGTGGTGATGAAAGGACCCAACGATGCGCTTCTGCGGTGGCCCTTCAACCAGAAGGTGGGTTTGGGACAAAGCCCGCACCGTGCCCAGCAATGGTGTGTTTTGCACCTGCTTGAGCTTCCAGACGCCATCGGTCTGGCTGACTTAGCAAGCAGGAGGAGGAAGGACTTTGCTCTGTCGGCCGCCCTGGGGATTCCCCGGTCGTGCTGAAAACACCGAGCGTGCTACGGGGCAGGGGCACAAAAGGGCAGGAGAGCAGCAGCGTGTTTGGAAAGCAAGTGGCTGGGTTTCTGTGTGCTTTTTTATTCAGCCTCTCTCGTGTATTTTCACGTTTCCCCGCAGGTAACCCTGATGCTCCTGGATCAGAACAACCGGGAGCACATCATCGATGCCTTCCGACCCGACGTGACGTCCTCCTCCTTCCAGCGACCCATCACAGAGATGAACATTGCCAGCGGCTGCCCGCTGTTCTGCCCCGTCTCCGTGATGGAAGCCAAGAACTCCTACGTGCGTGATGACGCCATCTTTATTAAAGCCATCGTTGATCTCACGGGCCTCTAACCCTCCTCACCTCCGGGAGCAGTGAACGCAGAGCCAGCCCCGGAGTGGGGCATCCCCCTCTTGTGCTGCACTTCAGGCAGGTCTCGGAGCGAGGAGGGGGGCAGAAAGCGTAAGGGGAAAAGCCCTTCCCTGAAAGGGACCTTCGCTCGGAGTGGAAACGAGGTGTCTGATGGGAACCCTCTTCCCTGGTGTCAGAGAGACCTTCCCTGAGAAGAGGTCTGGGTGGACGTTCACAGTCTGCGGGGTGCAAGATCTCCCGCAGGGACTTGGGTGTCTGAACTGCTGCTGGCTGGGCTCCCAGTGGAAACCAGTACAGCTCTTGCTCTACCAGTTTAGTGCACATCCTCAGTGCTCTGTAGTAAAACGAGAGTTTGGCCTGCCCGAGCACCACCTCGTGTGGATGTTTGGCTCAGCCGGCTAGGAACTTCTTTGGAGATCTCTGCGCCCCTGGAAGGTGTGTGTGCTGCTGGGGCGCCGGGGCTCTGTGCCGCGGTGGACGGGCAGGGTGCGCGGCAGGCTCGGCGCCAGCCAGGCGAGAGAGGTGCGAACTGTTTTGCCGCTGTTGCGATGCCATCGGTGCCTTCAGAGAGGGGTGCTGAGCCGAGCTGCGTGGCAGGCGGGGGAGCGGTACCGCAGGTCTGGCCCTCACTGGTTTGTGTGCTGGGAGTGCAGGATGGGGCAGGCAGTGCCTGGGAGGGAGCGTGGGGCAGCACTAGGGATGCCCATAGCAAAAGAGAAGTGAGTCTCCCCTGGAGCCTGCTTGTCCTGTCCCAGGAGAGGAGGGGGACTCAGGGCTCGGTGCAGGACATCAGCCCCCTGAACCCCAGGAGCCTCAGGTGGGTTTTTAGCTGGACCCTGCCATTCTCTGCAGCGGGAGGCAGGACGGCAGCAGGGCTGGAAGCTGTTTGTACTCACACACAGATGCTCCTGTGCTGCAGCACCCGCACAGCCGCGTCCCCCTGCACCCGCGCTCTCACCTCCACGGCTGCAGTGCTGATGGATGTGCAGGTCTCTGCCTCTGCTGGCCAGCCCCTGCCCTCCCCGTGGCCTTGCCCACCAGCGACAGCTTGCCCCCTCATTCCCTCACCTCTGGGAACAGTGTGTCTGCTGGTTCCCTGTCATTGCTCTGTCTGCTTGGCCCCTCGCTGAGCTTGCAGCCAACTGGGTAGGACCTGGCGTGGCTGGAGAAGTCCCTGAGTGAAGTTTTCTGTCCCCTTTCTGTCTGTGCACCCCTGCCAGCGCTCCCTTCTGGGCAGGAAGCCTTCAGCACCCATAGGAAGGTCTCTTATTTGTGGAGAAGAAACTGCTGCCGTGTCCCTGCGTTGTGACTGGCTGGTCCCTCGGGAGTTGGTGTGTTGTAGCCATGAGTAACTCTGGACAGGCTGAGTAATGGCTGGGCGCTGGAGGCTCTGCTGCCTTCTCTGCCTGTGCTTCCTGCACCCATGTCAGCATCCAAACACGCCCCAGGACAGGTTTTGTTGGTCACAGGAGCTGCCTGCTCCCGTGGCACTGCCCTGACCACCTGCTCCTGGGGCGGTTCAGGGTGCCCCTGCTGTTGCCTCAGGAGCTCAGGGGGTGCCTGATGCCCTTCTCCAGGTTTGACCCTGAGCCAAGCTGAGCCTCCTGCACCCAAAGGCGCTGTGCTGGCTGGGGGGGGGGAGGGGGGGGCTCTCCCTGCCTGTGGATGGGTGCTGGGACAACTTTGAGCCCCCCCCGCTCTTTGAAGTCTCACTGGGGTTCTTATCATATCTGTTCTTATCACCTCTATATCAGCTGCTTTCAGGGGGTGGGTGCTGGTCCTGCTGCCCCAGGAGGGGAGGTAGGAGAGTGTGCTGCAAGCAGCGATCAGGCTGGCCCCTTCCCCGGCAGAGGGGACACTGGGGTCTGCGCTGGGGTTGGAGAGGGGCAGGGCAGGGGTACGACAGGGCTGGCGAGCCCCTGCGACGGGACCTCTTACCGCGTGGCTGAGGGGAGGCAGAGCTGGTGCTGACAACACAAGCCACCACTGGGTGTTTGTTTTATTTTCCTTCTCTTTTGACCACAGCTATCAGAGACCACCCCTCTCAGCCTGGCACTGTGAAATATGGTCAAAAACCACTAATAAAAGCTGTTGGAAGAGCATCGTCGTTGTATAATCCATGGGATGCCGGGGCTGGAGCACTGCATGGGGTGGAAGAGGAGCAGGATCACCTTGGGGCAGGGGGTTAGTGCTGTGCTGGGAGCTTTCCCCAGCTCCTGTGGCTTCCAAGCACAGGGGGCCAGAGCAGGCAGGGAAGGAGCTGCTGGGAGGGGACCCAGCCCTGCTGCTGGAGCTTCACATGTCCATGGGGCCACAGGGCTGTTGGGACAAGGCGCAGCAGTAGGACACAGAAGCCCAGATGCTCCAGCCCTGGACTGTGCTGGAGCCTGTGGCACTTGGCCAGGGCAGAGAAGAGCTTTCCTGGGGCTGCCAGGAATGGCTGCTCCCCTTTCCAGGGCTGTCCTGTCCTCCTCCATGAGGGCGAAGGAGATTTGGAGGATTCTCTCTCTCTCCTCCCCTGTTGTTTCCCAGCTCGCTGCCTGCCCTCTCCAGCCCAGGGCCGGTACCTACACCTTGGGCAGCTGCTCCGGCACGGCCCTGTGACACCCTGGGCCTCAGCTCTGCTCTGAGTACTGTTCTAGCAAAGCCAAACTCACGTTGCAGAGCTGCTTTAGCAGAATATTTATTTAATGCCGTAGTGAAGAGCAAAACTCGGTACAAACAGATCCCCTCCGTGCCTTGCTCGCTCCTACCCCGAGCCAAGGGAGAGCAGATTTCACCATCTTGGGGGAGGAGGGAGGAAGGGAGAGGCTGTTTGTGGTGTGGCTGGACAGAGCTGGACGGGGATCCTGTGCACACACACAAAGGACTCCCTTGTTTTGGGAAGTCCTGTGATGGCAGAAAACCTGAGTACAGGGGGTTTGGGTAAAGCCACGGGCACTGGCTGGGGCACAGAATGCGGGTCCGACCCTCCTGCCAAGGGCTGCAGGAGCTGTTGAAGCCATCAGTGCATTTCAAGGCAGTAGCCGCTGCCTCCATTAAGTCTATTTACAACCCCAGGCTGTGAGTGGCACCGACAACTGCCCCCAGAGCTCCCAGGGGAGCCCCGAAACGCCTCCCTCAGCCCCTGCCTGGGACGCGGCTCCCTTCCAGACACAGCCCAGCTCCCAGGAGCAACCACAGCGCCTGGGGACACTGCCGGCCCCAGCCATCTGGGCCAAGGCAAGAGTAGGAGCTTAATCTTAGACTCTGACATTTGGGTACCTGCTGGAGGGAGAAACGCTTCAGGGGCAGGTACAGAGCAAACACCATCGCGTTCGTCATCGCGTCAAGTGAGCCAGCGCCGCCCTCGGAGGGGTCCCCGGGAGGAGCTGATCCCCGAACCCCCAGCGGGGTGGGAGGAAGCTTATTCAACTGTCACTTCAGGCAGAGGAAGGCTGCGCTCAGCTGCTCACCTGGGGGGGAACACCTGCAGCCACCCCCGGCTGCCTCCACCTGCTCAGGGAGAACATACCAAGAGAACCTGAAGAGCCACCAGTTGAGTAGCGTGGGCGGGAGGTGGCCACGGGAGCCACCAGCCGTCCTCACGGCTGCCCCCGTGGAAGGGACAGCAGATCCCCGCGCACAAACACATCACCAATGCCACAGCTCATTAAGTGCTGCTTAGCAGAGGGAGACAAGGGCAAAGCCAGCACCACGTCACCACCAGCCCTCCCCACCCTCAAGTTTGGAAACGGGTGATACCAACACGTAGCTGCTAACAGAAGGCATCAACAGGGCACTGGCTGCGTCCCTGGGGGCCACCCAAAACGCCACCCAGGACCCCTCAGCCCTGCCTTCCCCCCTGCCCTCCAGTCCCTGCTGCCCTCCGGGGCCGAGATGCCACGTGGGAGGAGGCACTGGGCACACCCAGCAGCCAGACGAGTTGCCCGTGGAGGTTTGGGATGAACAAACATTAATAAAACTACTCTATTCACAGAGTCCTGCAGTAAGGCAGCACCGCGCCGCACCGCGGCGGCTGCCCAGTGCTCTGCAGCCGGTAGCTCTTGGCGAGGTCAGCCACGTCCCGGCTCACACCGTACAGACGCTGGAGACGTGGCCCCAGTCTGTTCTCCGAGACCGAAGCTCACCCAGAGCGAGCTGTGACCAAGCAGCAGCGTTCGTGAGAAGCTGTGGGGAGCCCACCCTGCAGTGACCAGCTCGGGCTGCTGCCCGCCGGGCCCAGGAACGGGCCCTCGGCTCTTACGTTCTGTCTTTGAAGCAGATGCTCCGAGGAGGAAGCAATTCCCGCGGCCAGGATCCCTCCTGACGCAGCGGATGGGATTCGTGTGCCCAGAGCTATTGTGCAGGGCTCAAAGCTCTGCAAGCTCCAGAGGAGGTGGCTGCAGTGAGGAAGCTGCAGGAGCAGGTGTACCCGGGTTCAACTTTTCTGGTTCATGAGCCACGAGAAGAGCAGTTTCCTGGGCCTGGGCTTCCTGGCCTGCCGGACACGCACGGTGCGAGGGGAACGCCAGACCTTGATGGTGGTGTCATCGCTGGCTGTCAGCAGCAGCTCCTGCTCCACCGGGCTGAACGCCACCGAATTGACCACGTTGTCGTGCTGCAGTTTGGCCAGGCAGATGTTGTAGTGCCGGTCCCAGATGTAGCCGTGGCGATCCTCTGCCCCGCTGCGGTGGACAAGACACCGGTAAGGCCATCGCCCCAGCAGCCCCGATAACCTGCTGCTCCCCACCCGCTTCCTGCCCCGCAGATGGAGGCAGATGGTGCTCCAACCTGCAGCCTTGTCACCCAGGAGCTTCAGCCCGGGCCGGCCAGCTCCCTCTGGGTGCCAGCGGCTGTTTGAAGAGCCCCTTTAACTCCCCTGCAGCCCCGGAGAAGGGCATTTGCCACCTGCTGCCAAACATGCCACAGCCCCAAATTTTTCCCCCTTTCCTCACCTATTTCGCAGCAGGAACAGCCTTTATCAGCACCCCCCGATTCAGCCCCTCTGCTCTTTACCAACCCTTTCCTGCACCGCTCACACCACACAGGAGTTGGCAGCGCGTGGCCCAGCCCTGCTTGCACAAGCCACCCCGCAGTGCCGGCCCCGAGGCCCTCCCGGCTGCGGGGTTAGGATCCTGCCAGCCCCCATCACCACACACCTTGCTACGAAGTCCCTGCTGACATCCAGGAAGATGAAGAAGCACTCCTCGTTGGGCGTGTAGGCGCGGTGGGCGCGGAGGGCTCTTTTCACCTCCTTCATCGTCTTCAGGTCGAACACGTGCAGGTCGATCTCCTCGGCGATGGGGGGCGGCTGCATGGGGTCGGAGATGACGCAGTCCCGCGGCCAGGCACGGCTGTTCACGTACAGGTACCTTGGGGAGAGGAGCAGAGGGGTTACCCTGCACCTCGCCGCACGCAACCAGGCTCGCGGAGCTCCAGCTGCACGTGCACAGCGCAGGTCAGGCAGGGCGGGGACCGAGGAGTTTGGTCCTTAACAAACCTGCAGCTCTGCTCACTAAAATCCAGGCTGAAATATGTTGCTGAACCACTTTCTGCCCCATGTGGAAAGGAAAGGGCCACCGCAATTGGGTTGGTGGGCCCTTGGGGCGAGGTCAAGCCTCTTTAATCCCGTTAAAACCATCTTTAAGGACAGTAGTGTATTGATCTACCTCGGGAACAAGACCTGCTGCTGGGAGCAGCTCCTTCGCTCTGATGTGGCTCCTTGCCTGACCCTATCCTGAACCAGGCTCAGCAGCGCAGAGGGAGGAAAGCATTCCTGCCGAGGTCTGGGGAGATGCTCAGACCGTACAAACGCCATCAGCACTAGGACATAAACGGCACATGAAGGAGCAGAGTGGCCTGCACAGGCGGGCATCATCCACTGCACAGGCTGCGTCATCCACTGCAGCCATTTCTGCTCCTGTTCACCCCCCAAAGCAGCCATCACCCACCCCCTGCAGCACCTGAAGCCAGCACTGCCGCCCCGCCACGCTCACCTGTGGTCAGGAGACAGGCCCATGCCGATGATGTGCCCGTGGATGTCGATGACGTGATCCAGCGAGTCGAAGAACTCATCCGAGCGCCTCTCCTCCCCGAGCACCGGCCCGGCAGTCGTCATCTGATGGGGCAGGATCCTTTTAATCCCTTGGGGACAGAAAGTGGAATCAGGTGGTTCTGCCACTGCTGCCAGCAGACAGTGGGGCTGGTGGAAGTTCCCAGGCTTCCCTTCGCACTGCCAACACGGCTGGTGCAGCCACCCCTCGCTCCCAGCCCAGCCCCAGGCCCCCCAGCCCACTCGGAAGCACGAGGAAGCTGTGCTGGCCTGGGAGACACTCTCATTGCAGAAAGGTTTTTCTCCTAAATGAATCCCTGGGCTTGGCTTGGGACAGAGGTCCCAAACACAAACCATCCACAACAGCTTCCTGAAGGACTCCCGTGAGCCTCAGCAGCTCTTGGGCACACATGGGCTTAATCCTCAGTGGGCCCAAGAGGAGCTGGAAGATAACCCATCCCATTGCCTCTCCGAGGGAATCGCTGCCCAACACCCTGGATTTTAACCCTCTCCCAGAGACCCCCAAGGCAGGGTGACACCAGACTGCACCTCAAGTCACAACATCACCGTGGCTGAACCCGGGCAGCGCAGGACCTTCGCTCTTGCACCCAGCTGGCATCGCTCGCCAGCATCCTTTGCCTCACTTCTGCAGCACTAAGCTCTCAGCTCCATGGCTCCCGCACGCACAAGCCAGCGGAACAGGCGGCTTTGCCCATGACTCAAACCCCACCACCAGCCCAAGGGAGACAGGAGCTCAAAGGAAACGCCTGCAGAAGCGCTGGCGTGCCGCAGATCAGGCAAGACAGCGCCGATGCCCAGCAGCCGGGAGCGTGGCTCCCACCAGCAGCTCCAGCCCAGCAGCCTGGCAAGGGACGAGCACAACAGGGAGCTCTTTCAAGCCCCAGCTCCTCAGGGGCAGGCAGCAGATGCACACAGGGTGGTTCGACACACAAACCGACCGGCAAACATAACATTTTGCGGTGACTCATGGCTGGGAGAGGAGCCGAGTCAGGGCTCGTCCCTCCGAACAGCCAGTCTGTGCCGCGGGCGCTGGCTGCCAGCCAGGGAGTCACCGGAGTTCAAAGGCACCAAAACCCACGGCCCTGGGAGGCTGCGCTGGACGTCGGTGGAGCCCAAAGGCAGGTGCTGCCTCTGTGCTACGCTCTGCCTTCACGCCATGCAGGCCCCAGCCTGTGAGGCAGCGTTCATGGATCACGACGCGGCGTTCACGGCTCACGACGCGGCGCTGCTCACAGGGCCGAGCCGGGGCAGACCATCCGCCCTGCGTCCAGAGGCATCTGTCCACCCGTCTGTCCGTACACCCACGGACAAGAGCACAGAGCAGAGCTACACTCAGTCCAGGTCACATTCCTCACTTAGGTGGGCAAAGAGCAAGTGACTCTTCTCCCAGTTGCCTACAGCTTTGGGAACTGCCTTTCCTTGCCTTACTGGGCTGTACTGGTGCAGGACCAGGTAACAGGAAGGTTAGAAGAGCCTGCAGCGGGGAAGCGAAGCTGTAATTGGGCAAGCAGCAAAAGGAACTGAAACCATCTGGCTTTACAGAAGAGTCTCCTTGCCTGGAAGCAGCTCTCCTTCCCTCCCCACATTCCCACTGATCCATCTGGTCCTTTACTGCTGAACTTCCCTGCCAGCCTGAAGGGCTTTTGCAGCAGCAGCCAGACTACCTGCTTCTGCTCCTCACTGCACTGATTTCCTGTAAATTCAGACCCTGCTAGTCCCAGTGCCTCAACAATATGAGCAAGGGAAGTTCTCACCCAGAGGAAGGTCACCAGCAGCACCATTGCCTGGCTTGTGCTGCAACGACAGTCCCCTGCACGCCGCTGAGCAAGGAGGCTGAGCGCCAGCAAGCTGCCTGGCATCAGCTTGCCACGGAAGCCCCCGCTGAAGCAGTCAGTAACCCACCGTGAAGCCTCTTCAGTACCAAACCAGGGGTGCCCCACTGGCTGGCTGAGGCTGAAGGGCCTTGTGGCGCAGGGCGACCGCACACCGGGCAGTGGGAGCCCACCAAGGCACCCGGGCAGGCAGGGCTCAGCCTCCCCAGAGCTGCGCAAGCAACACGCAGGTGAACTCCGAGATGCTCAAACTAGTCTTGCCCTGATGCCCTCCCTAGTGCCCCAAGACAAGAGCACTGAGGCCCTTCCACGTGCCTCTGTCAGGGCAATCGCTGCCCTTCACATCCTTGCATGCAACTCATGGCTCATGTCCGTAAGTCAGGGGTTCCTTCTTGATCTTCTGCTCGGCCCTCGCCACAACTTTCTTGTTTGGCCACGTGTCAAGCCTGGTAGCAACAAATAACCCACAGGCAAGCGCGTGCTGGGTGGAACCCCCTTCAGTGACTGGGGGCATCTTATAACCCTCCCATAGCGAGAATCCAGCAGCCAAACTGCAACTCACCCACCACAAACAGGCAGCAAATAAACCAGGTCTTTTCCAGATTCAAATCCAGAGCGTAGCTGCAGCCCACACCCCCAGGGAGGCTGCGTGCCCTGGGCTCACCACAGCCTTACCTATCTGGTGCGGGGAGTAGGTGAGGCATCCCGTGGTGAAGATTAAGTATTTTGTCTTGCTGTTGCTGTCCGTGGAGAGCAGGTTCAGCTCGGGCGGTTTAGTTCTGTTGCGTACGAACAGCTCAGCCACCTTCGTCTCCAGCTCCGTCTCGGTCATGGCAGGCCTCACGCGGCCCTCCATGATATCATCAAAGAACTGCTGCAGCCCATCCTCCGCTGTCACACCCCCGTCATCCAGCAATTCCTGTACTGCTGGCTCCGGAGTCTGCTTGGGCTTGGCCTCCTCTTCCTCGCTGTCACTGCCAAGATCAAAGACTGGGCAGGTGGAGGTGGAGGAAGCAGCTAGCTGCTCCTCGTAGTCCAGGAGCAGGTCTGGGGAATCGTACCGGCTGCAGTCAGCCACCATCACGGTCCGGATAGTGCTGGCATTCAGGTTCTGGATTTTGAACAGTCTCTTCACTACATTCACGTTCTCGGACTCTATGCCCTGCAAGCAGAAAGGAGAAGTGAGCAGGAACCACCTCATGTCACTCCTACAGTTCAAACCTGCCCAGACCTTGAGCTGGCACAGGGGACACCAGCCACGCACCGACCTCTCTTTGCACTGCGATACAGAGCACTGACCCCGAGAACTGGCCCAAGAGGCTGCCCAGCTTTGTCATGCTCCTCCCTGTCCTGGAGGCGGGCACACCGAGACAAAAAGCTCCTCCAGGCAGACAACAGCAGAGCTGGGAAACACAGAGGCCGGGCCAGCCTTGCTGCCACCCCCCTGCCTGAGGTCATCAGCTGGTGCTGCTCGACGCTTTACAAGAATTTCAGGATCAGGCCTCTGCAATAAACACAGGTGCAGCAGAGGCAGAGGACCTCCATGCTCCTGGAGTTCGCCTGTGCCCCTCAGCAGGACCAGCCTGGGTATCTGCTCCCAGAGACAAGCAGCACATCTGTTCCTGCCCAACTGCTCTGGCAGTCTGCGGCCGCGCTTCAACCCTGCCAAAGTGGGCAAGGTCTTTCCTCGCCTCTTGGAGATGGAAGAGTTAACGCTGTAGTGTCAGTGCAGCACAGAGGTGCGGTTATGGGAAGGGTCTCTGCTACCAGAGGGCTTCACCCAGGGCCAGCATCAATCGTTCATGTTAAAAACCACAAAATGCCAGGGCGTGAAGCTGTGACGTTGAGACAGAGGCAAAACACGGAAGATGAACACATCCAAGCAGCACAAGTGCCAGAGAATGAAAAAGCAGCAAACAAGCAGTCTAAGGCCAGCACACGCTGATCCCCAGGTCTCATCACAGCATCAGGGACAGCACTCAGCCCACAGAGATGTCAGCGAGGCCAGGCAGGGCTGAGCTCAGCCCCTCAGCTGCCTCAGGCTCCCGGGAACAACGCACTGAGCTGCCAAGTGGGAGAACAGACATTGCTCGGATATGTGCCAGACTGTTGTGTGCAGTTCTGGGCCCCTCACGACAAGAAAGACACTGAGGTGCTGGAGCGAGTCCAGAGAAGGGCAATGGGGCTGGTGAAGGGTCTGGAGCACAAGTGTGATGAGGAGCGGCTGAGGGACCTGGGGGTGTTTAGTCTGGAGAAAAGGAGGCTGAGGGGAGACCTTCTTGCTCTCTACAACTGCCTGAAAGGAGGGTGTAGCAAGGTGGGGGTCGGTCTCCCAGGTAACAAGTGACAGGACAAGAGGAAACGGCCTCAAGCTGTGCCAGGGGAGGTTTAGATTGGAGATCAGGGACAATTTCTTCATGGAAAGGGTTGTCAAGCACTGGCACAGGCTGCCCAGGGCAGTGGTGGAGTCCCCATCCCTGGAGGGATTTAAAAGCCATGTAGATGTGGTGCTGAGGGACATGGGTTAGTGGTGGGCTTGGCAGTGCTGAGTTAATGGTTGGGTTTGATGATCTTAAAAGTCCTTTCCAACCAAAACGATTCTGTGATTCTATCAAGGACCTCAGCAACCCCGCTGCAATTCAGCCGCTCTCCTGTTGAGCAATGAATGCTCTAGGGCACTGCAATCCAGTCCTCATCCCAGTTAACTGGGCAAGAGTTAATGGAATCTGAGGGTAGAGTTGAAATACTGCAATGGGTTCCACAACACCAAGTGTGGAGAAACCTCATGCAAGGCTTGCCTCCAGCTCAAGATCCTGAGGGCCAGTCAGAGGAGACAAACAGGGAGGACAGGGCCGCTCTTCCCTGCTCACACACGTCCTCTGCAGCTTTTCCTCCCCCAGGAGCCAGCAGGAAGCTGCACTGCCTGTGGAGCTGGAACAAAGGCACCTCACCTGGAAAGCGTTGTTCAGCCACAGCACAGAACAGGAGGTTATCCGCCCAATCCGATGCAGATTGCCAGATATCAGGTTGGTTTCATTCAGCCAGCAGCCAAACACATCGTAGGGTTTATTCCTCACCCTGGAAAGCAGCGTGAAGTTCTCTGGAAGGGTAGGGAAACACGAGAGTGAGGTGATGGCTGCCAGCAAGGGCTCTGGAGAAACCGTGGCAGAAGACATGGGAAGTGGATTCGAGTCTCCGCAGGAGAGGCACTGATGCAGCACCTCCACCACCAGCTGAGCTGACACTGCTCCACCACTGCCCAGCTCCAGTCGCTACTATGGAGACAGATTATTTCTCTCTTCTCCAGAGATGTGCGGGGAGAGCACGCACAAGGGAAACCAAAATAAAAGGGCAGCCAGCCTTTCTCTGAGCGTGGCCCAAAGCAGAAATTCCAAGGACAAGAACAAGTCAAACACGTACAGAACTTCTTCACTCCCGCCCCTGGGGCTCAGGGCCTTTCCGAGCAAGACAGCTGTAGCACAGAGATGGCGAGAGACAATGCAGTTGGGATACACGAGTTTCACAGAGCCGTGGCAGAAGAGGTGAAGCACACCTGGATGAACGTGCCTCAGGAAGCCACGTGAGACCTTAGGGTGGGACTAGCACCACTTGAGTCCGAAACAGTGGCTTCAAGACAAGAGGTAATGCAGATAACTTGTCTTGCCCAGACTGTCACTTAGGACAGAAGTTAAGTGAGAATAAATATATGCCACGCTGCCTTTGGGTGGTGAGATGGTGACCTGAGCAGAGCTAAGGCTATCCGGAAGGTTCACCCTATGAAACTGCGATTGGGACCCCTTTGCACAGATGGTGGAAGGCAGGACCAGCAGAGGTCAAGGCCACCGTACACCTGAAGAGGAAGGGAACCCAGCACCCACCACTTCACACCTCCCAGGAAGCCCCGGTGAAGGCGAGGGCGGTATTTACCCATGCTGATCACGGCAATCTCTCCTGACGAGGAATTGTGAGGCCCCACAAAGACACCTGACACCAGAAGGAGGGAGTCATCGGAGTTGAACTGGGAGAACTGCGTGTAGCTCCAGTTGTACGGTCTCATGTTGGAGCTGTGCTGCAGGGAGATGTCCAACTCATTGCTCCAGATCTACAGACAGACGGACACACAGTCAGGAAGCTGTTGAGAAGCCCAAGAGCAGTTCCACTTTATCTGTTGTGCCAGCACCCACCAGGACAAGATAAAAAAAAATATCAAAGACCCTATTTAACTGCCTCCCAGTCCCAGTCTGCCTGTCAATTCCCCTGACAGAAAATGGCCAACAGCTTTGGAGAGCGGCTACATGCAGGACTGCTTCTCCATCAGCCACGGAGAAGGTGTTCAGACAGTGAATGGGGCTGTCACGGCAGGATTTTTCAGCATGTGTAGAGATTTCACCCAAGACAACCACTCACACAAGACAACTTCTGCAGTGGATCATTATCTCCACAGTCTTTGTTAGAGACCCACAGCACAGCAGGACTGACGTGCACCTGGACAGCAACCAGAGCCAGGCAGGCACCTCTGCTGCCTTCACACAGGCTGGAGCTGGAATCCACAGCCCTCAAGGCTCCCTTTGCAGGAGTCATTAGTCCTGTGGCTTTGAGAACAACTCAGCATCTGCAGCAACCGGACCAAGTCCAGGGACACCTGGTCAAACCTCTCCTCTCCACAGACTTCCTAAAGGCTGCTCTCGCAGCGAAGCCCCCCGAAATCAAAGCTAGAAGGGGTGTGCAGGGGAGGCTGCCGCTTTACCTTGACGGTACAGTCTTTGGAGCACGATGCAAACAGACAGCCAGAGTGGGAGAAGCTGAGGTGCAAAACCTGGTCATTGTGCTCCTTCAGGGCCTGCACTTCCACGCAAGGGATGGTGTCGTAGAGCCTCTGGAACTCATCATACCAGGAGACAGCAGCTGTAACACATGAGCAGGGACACGGGACAGGAGAGTAAGTGGAGGGAAGTGACAGACCTGAGCTAAACGCGGCAGCCACAGAATCAGTGTTCCTGGGGCCCCCAACATCAGAAGGACACGGAGCTGTTGGAGCGAGTCCAGAGGAGGCCACAAAGATGCTCAGGGGGCTGGAGCCCCTCTGCTATGGAGGCAGGCTGAGAGAGCTGGGGCTGTTCAGCCTGGAGAAGAGAAGGCTCCGGGGAGACCTTCTAGCACCTTCCAGTGCCTGAAGGGGCTACAGGAAAGCTGGAGAGGGGCTTTTTACAAGGGCATGGAGTGACAGGATGAGAGGGGATGGGTTTAAACTGAAAGAGGGGAGATTTAGATGAGATATTAGGAAGAAATTCTTCCCTGTCAGGGTGGTCTTTAAGGTCCCTTCCAACCCAAACCAGTCTGTGATTCTATGAATAAAGCGCAGTCCTGACTGCCACTAGCAATGCCAGGAGCTCTGCTGGGGCCACCATCCCTACGACTTCAGCCGACTTAGCAGGGCTTAACATTTTTCTCAGTAGCTTCCCCACTCCCACACACACAAAAAATCTTTTCTTCCAGTAAACACACAACTCCGCACCACACCACCACCTCCTAAACCAGTACAGCCACTGCAAGAAACACGCAGGGCATAGCTGCTAGCGATCTAACAAAAGCCTTGCTCAGGATAAACCAGCTGTCAGAGCTGCAGACGTGCTCCAGCAAACAAATCTATCATGTGATGAGAGGGAAGTGGCTCCTCAGGGTACCAGGCTCTGCTCTGATTATCTTTATCTTGCCTAACATAGAATTAAGAAGGTTCCAGAAAGGGTATGAGACCAGGAAAAAACCATCGCCATGCAATAAGAGACTAGAGAAAACAAGAGAGAAGAACGGGAGCTGGACACAGTGCGCCAGGACAGAAGAGGAGCCCAGCAGAAGCAGAGCCTGGAGCACGCTCACAGAACTCACACTGATGGCCAATAAAGAGAAAAATACAGTGGATTTTTAACGAAGTGCCTGGTGAGGCAGCCTCCAGACTTCTTGCAGCAGCAAATCCCAAGGAAGCAAAGAGGATTAGACATGTCTATGGATAAGGGCCAGTTTCCCTAGTTACACTGAACAGGACTGAAGGTTTGTTTTTGGAACTCGCTGCAGCCCAAGAGGCACCTGGTCCTGCAGGCGGGGAGCAGCTTGCTGCCGGGACATCCCACCATTCCTCACCAGGCTGGGCACTTCATCCCCCTCCGAAGCTCCCTGTTCCGGCCCATCCGGCTGGGAAACAGTCTGGACAGATCCCACCTGGCCAAGCAATCCCAACATCTCCTCTTTCAAGACCCACTGGATACCATTCCCCAAACCACAGAGCTGCCCAGGGCAGGCAGGGCATTTCCCCAGCCTCCTGCTTCAGCCCCTTCCTGGGCCTGCCAGCCACCCTCTGCCCCCGCTGCCTCCTGGAGCTGCCTCCCAGCTCCCAAAGCGCAGCCTGGGAGGTGCCCGAATACATTGCTGAGTTACACCGACTGCTCAGTCCCTATTAGTGCTAAAGAACAGGGCTGGCAGCTTACTCACTCACGCCAGGAGGCTGGAAGTGAACGAGCCTGGTCAAAGAGCCTCAGAGAAAACCTAAAGATAACGTCCTCGACCCCACAGAGCAAACAGGGTCTGCACAAGTGAAATGACGCAGCCCGAGTTGTCCCATCCACATCTCATCTCTTCTCAGAGCCCTTTTGTACGGGTGTTCCCCACAGCAGGGACATGGGCTCCCCACTGCTTGATCCTCAACGTTTCTTCCCGTCCTTCTGTGGCAACTGCAACTCAAGATGAAGAAGCCAATTCCCTTGGCCGTGGCCACTGCTGGGAGCCTTGTGCACATCCTGGGGGTGGAGGATGGAGCTCAGCCCTCCCGGACCTCCACAGCACACTGGGTACGGGCTTTATGGCCTCCATGAGAGACCTGCTGTGGCAGCAAAAGCTCGTGTCACAGGTCCCCAAGGTCTGTCTCAGCTGGTGTGACAGTGTTGCGTGACCCTTCCAGACTGCACCAAAGTCCTTCCAGCACCTGACACTTGGCAGGGAACAGACCTGTGGTTGTACGACTGCCACCACCGAGACTACCTGGGGAAGGCCCTGCCAGGCTCAGTTGATGCCGACAGTTAATGGGTCATTTTCCTACTGCAAGCCGAGGCCAAGATCAAGTCCGACCTGCCCTCGCAACACGGGTCTGCTACTGCCTTAGCATTTGCCCACTGTACAATGAAATGGCTGCACACCCACCTCCCTCTCCAGACAGCAGGCACACGCGTTCTCCCTCCACAGCGCAGCTGCAGCTCCTGCCTACGTCTTATGGAAATAGTCTGATCAGCTAATGTGCACTTCCAGCTCTTCCTAGTTTGATGAGGAAGTGGCAGAGCCTGAAGCAGGGGCTTGCTGTGAGGTCCTGATCAGGAAAAGCCAGCAGTGATTATCAGGGAATCCAGCTGGGCTCTGATGCAGCAGCTCACAGTGACTCACTGCGTCTCCTCGGGATCTCCCTCAGCAGCAGCAGCGCCCAGACGAGCTGTGCTGTAGCTACCAGAGAGCACCTGCCCCGAGAGAGCTCAGAAACCGCCTTTCTGTGAAAGAACGGGAAAGTCGAAGCATTTTCAACCATCTGACACCCTTTTCTGAAGGGTTTGGCCAGTTCCAGAGCCCTTCACCTGCACATCACCACCCACGCCTGTAGCTGCGAACGTGATACAGTTCAGTGGCTCCATCCCCCTCGACACCAGAGGGTTGGCAGCACAGAGACAGGGTTTTCCCTTCTGGGCTCACGGCAGGGAGGTTTTGGGTGCCATCACCCGGAGAACAGCCTCCGAGGGACCATCAGAGGCCCCGGGGCTGAGCAGCCCCCCCGATCCGGCAGGTTCAGGCAGGCCGCCGGCCCCGCAGCAGCCCCGCCGGCCCCGTCCCCCCGCACCAGCGCACCTGGGTGCCGGGGCACCTCCCGGGAGACGCGGTAGTAGCGGTAGAAAAGCTCCTTCCAGAGGAACTCGTCGCGGGCCACGGCGTGCCACTGCTGGCACACCAGCCCCACCGAGAGCACGTCTACGTGGTCCAGGTAGAGGAAGATCTCGTAGAGGACGCTGTCGGGGAGGAGGGGGCCGCCGCCCGCCTCCATCGTGTCATTCTGCCGCCGCGCCTGGAAGGAAACGGGGGTGAGGCCCGGCACGGCCCGGCCACCTGCAGACCCGCACCAGGAGGCCCGCACCCGGGGGCACCCCCGCGCCGGCCTCCCCCGGCCCCGTGCCCGCCCCGGGGGGCCCACACCCCCCTCCGCCGCCCCCGGGCCGACCCCCGGCACCTCGGCGGCTCCGGCGGCTCCGCTGCCCCGCCTCCTTCCCGCAGCACTTCCGGCCTCCCCGCCCCGCACTTCCGGCTGTCACGGGCCGCTCTGGCCGCCGCTCTCGGTGGTTCCCCCCCACCCCTTCCAATCGCCGCGCCGCTTGCTGCCGCAGACCGGAGAGCTCGAGCCCAGAGCTCTCCCCGGCGTGCTAGGCGAACCTAGCCGAGCGCGGCACGCTCGCTCGCGATCGCCCCGCCCCTCCCGATCAGGCCCCGCCCAACCCAAACAGACCACGCCCCCATCGGGCCACGCCCCCCGCCAGGCCCCGCCCCCCGCCAGGCCCCGCTCACCCCCCGGGGGTCGGGCCCCCCGGGACCCCCCGCGCCGGTGACGGGACCCCCCCGCAGCCCCGGGATCGGGCCCCGCCGGCCCTGCCGAGCCCTGCCCGGCTCACAGGGACCCCCCAGCCCCCGGCCCGCCCTGGCTCCCCGGCCTTGACCCCGGCCCTCCCTGGCCTGGCCCCCGCCTGGCTCGGCTCCAGGCCGGCCGCGGTGCCCTCCTGCCCCCGCCGCTTCCCGGCAGCGCGGGCTCCGCCGCACCGGCACCATGGCGGCCCTGGGCACCCTCCTGCTCCTCGGTCTGCTCCTCACGGCCCCGCCGGCGCTGGGGCAGCGGCCAGGGCGGCGACGGCGGCCGCCGCCTCCCCAGAGCCCGCTGGAGGCGGTGGGGGCTCAGGAGGGGCTGAGCCTCCCCCAGGTGAGGGGCCGGGGCCGGGCGGGCCTGGGGACCTGCCCATGTCCCCCGGCGGGGCTGGGGGCTCAGCCCTGCTCCGGGCCGCAGGCAGGTGGTGGGAGCTGCAGCCTGTACCCCTGCGTATCCACCCCAGCTCTGACCCCCAGCGTCCCCCAGCCTGTCCCCCTGCAAGTGCCCCCCAGCTCTGACCCCACAACATGTCCCCACCCTGCAGCGTCCCCCCTCCAGACCTGCCCTTTCAGCCTGGCCCCAGCCCGAGTCCCCCACCACAGTCGGGGGTCACAAGACACAGACCAGCCCTGTTAGGCTGGCACAGGGCCGAGGCCTCGCCAGGGACCCCCGTCCTGGCCACTGGCCACCCAGCCGGACACTTGGCTCCTGTAGCCATCCTGGTCCCCATCCCCGAGGCCAGTGCAACCATTCTGGCTCTGGGGTTCGGCCCCCTCTGCCTCTGTGGGCACACCAAGGGGACAGGCTGTGGGCAGAGGTGTCAAGTGAAGGGAGACAGCACGGAAGGGTGCTCGGGGTGGTGGGTGCTCAGTGCAGTGGGGCGGTGGCACCCCAGGGTGGTGACCTGGCAGGTGGTGCCACCCCCGTGCCATGCAGCTCGCAGGGAGGTGGGTCCTGGTCGGCATGGCCTCCCGCTGCGGCTACCTGGCGGAGCACAGCCACCGGCTGGAGGCCACGGCGGTGATGGTGACCGTCCCCGACGGGCAGAGCCTGGCCATCAGCACCTTCAGGAAGCTGTGAGTGACACCGGCTGCTGGAGCCGCAGGCGGGGACGGGGACGCTGCAGGCAGGTCGGAGCAGAGCCAGTGGCCTGGGATGGGGACGCTGGATGGGATGGGGACGCTGTGGGCAGGTTGGAGCAGGGCCAGTGCTCTGGGATGGGGATGCTGGGTGGGATGGGGACGCTGCAGGCAGGTCCCAGCAGGACCAGTGCTCTGGGACGGGGACGCTGGGTGGGATGGGGACACTGCAGGCAGGTCCCAGCAGGACCAGTGCTCTGGCCACAGGCCCCAAGGAGGAGAGCGCTGCCCCGGAGCGAAGCGTAGGTGGGATCTCCTCTGGGATGTGTTGTGGTAGAAGCCCTGGCCACGGTGGGCTGGCACCCTGCCACCCGCACGGCCACCAGCCCGGGGTGGGCTGGGCAGGCTGGGGGGCAGCCAGGCTGGGGAAACCGAGGCACCGATCAGGCACGTGGTCCCTTATCGGCTGCCCAGCCAGGGACCAGCTCTTGGGGCCACCCCAGCGGCAGCATGGCTGAGCAGAGGGGTCTTCAGTGCATCTGTGGGTGCTTCCCCCCGGCCCTGGGGGGCTCTGAGGGGCTGAGGGAGGCTCAGGGCTGCAGGGAGGGGGCCGGGACTCCCCGGGCTTGGCAGGTTTTCAGGCTCTGCATCCCTTGCTGTGTCTCCACGGGGCTCCGGGACGTCCCTTCACAGCATCTACCATGAGGAGACTACAAAGTCCCAAGAAAACAGATCCTGTGGGTGCCCTGGCGCGCCGGGCGGGCTGGGACCAGGGGCCACATCCTCACCCTCCCAGCCAGCGCCACCAACCTCCTCCTCTCCCCGTACAGGGACGGGACGTGCTGGGAAATCAGGCAGCGCTACCGCCCTGCCGGGTCCCTGGGACGCTTCGTCCTGAAGGGTGAGGGAGCCTGGGCTGGGGGCCTGGGGTGACATGGGGGCTGTGGGGACATGGGGGCTGGGGGGGCCTGGGGGCTGTGGGGACATGGGGGCTGTGGGGACATGGGGACTGCGAGGACATGGGGGCTGCAGGGACCATCAAGCTGGACCCCCCTGCTCCTGCTCTCGGCAGGGCTTTGGGACCGGTGTCCTCCCTCCCAGTGCCCTCCCAGTATCCCACCTCTGGGGTCTCAAAGTGCCCCAGCACCAAGCGCCATCACAGGCTGGTGCCCACCGGTGGGGAACGGCACCCCGTGGGGCTGCACCCGCTCTCGCCCTGATTTTCACCCCTTATACGTCCCACTCATGGCGAAATGAGGCCCCTGGATGGTGCCGTGGGCTAACTGGGCTTAACCAGGACTAACTGGGGCTGCCCTCTGTCCCGACTGTCGTTCCCAGGCCGTGGGTACGGCAGCAAGGTGGATGTGGTGGTGGGCGAGACGGACCCCGGCACCTACGCCATCCTCTACTACCAGAAGGGCCGGAGCATCACTGTCAAGCTCTACGGTGGGTCGGCGCCGGGGGGGCTCAAGGTGGCCGAGGAGTGAGAAGCCCGTGCTGGGCTCAGGGGGTGCGCGCTGGAGCCCCGGAGGACCCAGAGGTGGGAATGGAGTGTCCCCATGGGGCCCAGTCCCCAAAAGGAGGGGTTTGTCCCCAAACACTGCGCAAGGGGAGCCGGTAACAGGCTTCTCTGAGCTGAAAGACCCCTGAGCTTTGCTGCGGGGGGCGCGGGGGCCTTTGGGACAGGGACAGGCAGGGCCTGGGGCCACTGCCAGCGTCTCCCTCCCCGCGCAGGACGGAGCAGCCGCGTCAGTGACGCCGTCGTGGACAAGTTCGAGCAGAGCGTCAGGGCTGTGGGGCTGAGCGAAGACGTCACCTACTACTTCCCCACATACGGTGGGTGGCACACGGTCCCCTGGGAGTGGGGGACACCGTGGCAAGGGCTGTGCCCAAGGGGGGCCTGGCAGCAGGGCTGGGGTCCAGCCCCTCCAGCGTGGGGAGGGGGAGGCACATCCACACGGGTTTGAGCAGCTTGTGGCCCCGTGTCACACACAGGAGGGCCACGTGTGGGGCCTGTCCCCATGCTGCAGCCACCCCAGGGTGGCCCCAAGGTGCAAGGACAGGGCTGTGCCCCACGGTGTCCCTGGGGTGCGGGGCTGGGGGGTCCTGGGTGCCCAGGCAGGGTGACCACCCTGGGCTCGCTCTCTTGCAGGGTTTTGCGACTCCGCAGATGAGTTTCACATCCTCGACGGTGAGTTGTGGATCCCGGGCGATGCGCAGGGTTCCTCCATGTCCCTACCTTGGGCACCACATGGGGTTCTCCTACCCTGGCTGTGGGCTGGGCCTGCGGGGCTGGACCCACACCGCACCACCAGAGCCCCTGTTCCAGACCATCCCCCAGCACCGGGTCCCTCCGTGCCCTTGTGTGGGGTGAGGAGGTGACAGGCCATCACCCAGGCTGGGTATCAGATGTCCCCTGGCAAAGCAAAGCCCCGTTCACCCCCCACATGGGTCAGGCTGGGCTTGGTGGGGTCTATATTGGTGTTTCCTGGGGTGAGGGCTGGTCTGGGATGGGGTGTCCTGGGACAGGGACACCCTGGTGTGAGGGCTGGGGGTCCCTGGGGACAGCTCCATCACTTGTCGTGGGTGCTTGAGGAGGCAGAGGTGGGTCTCCAGCCCTGGTGCTGGGCTCTGACGTCTCCCCAGCCCCTCAGCGCTTCTCTTTCCCTTCCAGAAACGCAGCCGTAGGCGCAGGCAGTGTCACCAGCAGGTCCCCAGAGCTCAGCCCTCGCGTCCTCCAGCCACCCACAGCCAGGCAGGACGGAGATGGGGTTTGGTCAGACCCCGCTGCTGCTCCACAGCCCTGCAGCCAGCCCCAGGGCTCCCCAGCTCCTCCAGCTGTGCTGGCATCTGTACCCATCCTTATCCTGTCCCCCCCGCAGCTTTGTGTCACCCCTCTGCTCTGCGCCCCCGTGTCCCACAGCAGCCCAAATAAACGCCTCGCAGAAGGGTCTGTGTCCAGGCAAGTCACCCCTCGATCTGCTCCAGCAAGGCCAGCGCTGCCTCCACCCCTGAGCTGCCGGTGCCCTGGCACCGTGCGCCTGGCCTGGGGGTGCTGGGGACCGTGCAGCCCCCTCCATGCAGCCCCATCACCCTCTCCCCGAGCCTCACCCCAGCCATGGGACAGGAATCGTGTCAGTGCACGTGAGCAAGGGGGAGCCCCGAGGGCTCAAACTGGGGGTGCAGGCAGGGTAGGGGGGCTGCAGCCCCACACAGGACCCCTCTCCCCAGCCTGGCCCACGCTGCCCTGCCATGCCCATGAGCCGGGGTGTTTTGGGTGAGCTGTGCCAGTTCCCCGGCGCAGGCTGGGCGGTGGGGGGGGACACGGGGGGACCAGCCCCCGCTGCAGGTCGGTGCGGTGCCCTGGCCACCCCGCAGCCCCCCGGGTGGGGAGCAGCCCTCTGCCCCCAGCGCCGGTGTTTTGCAATCTTAGAGGAAACTGGTAACACATGTTGTTTATCAGGGACTTACGTAAGGGACTGCCACGTGATGCGCCCGAAGCCAGTCCCTGGCCCCGCTCCCCACGTGCTGGGGGGTCGTGTCTGGCTGCGCTCGCAGACCCCCCCCAAATCTCCCCGGCAGAGTCGGGGTGTTACGGATCCGGCTCCCTGCACCCCAGGAGTGGCTGCGCTCGGTGGGGCCATGGCAGGGCAGTGGGGGGCGAGGGGAGAGCCCTGCCCTCCCGCCCCGGGGAGCTGGGCCGGTCCCCAAGGACCCCCCACCCACACCCTGCACCCCAGCTCAGCCCAGCGCGTTTATCTGCTGTGAACCCATTTCTGGGGTGCGAACGCCCGCGTTGTGCCCGAGGGTCTGTGTCCAGGCACTGCGGTGACCCACAGCCTGGGTACCTCTGTCCTGCCCCTGCCCCCCAGCCCCGGCAGCGGGCTCAGCCTGCCCCATGCCACCACTGGTGCCCCCGTGTGCCCCCACGTACCCCCACGCTCCTGAGCTTGCACCCAGCTTTGCCAGCCAGCTCCTTGGGCTGGCCCCCAGATTTGCCACCCCCCAGAGAGCCAGGAGAGCAGCACCTCCTGGGCACCTCTTGGGCACCTCTTGGGCACCCCTTGGGCACCACTTGGGCACCTCCTGGGCACCCCCTGGGCACCCCCTCCTGCTGCAGGGCAGGGCAGGCAGCTAGGGACACCCAGGCAGCGGGATGGCATTATGTCCCTGCCCCAGTGCAGCACTGCAGTGGCACCCATGGGTGCTCCATGCCCCTGATGCCCGATGGGGAGAGCTCCTCCCGGCACCCTGCACCCCGAGGGTGGGCTCAGATGGGGGCTGAGCCCCCCCCCAGCATGTGAGGAGGCCCCAGCCAGGCTCTCGTGATGCTTCGGTCCTGCCCAGCTCAGCTTTTGTTTTGTTTTCATAAATCCCTGGCGCAGGGGCCGGCCGGGGTGCGCGGGGGCAGGCCGGGCTCGCGGCGGGGCGCGGGGAAGGGAATGTGCCGGGGCGGGCGGGCAGGGGAACAAAAACCCAACGCCAGCTGTGGTGCAAACACGCTCCTTACGTAAAGCCTGGAGAGAGCCGCGGGGCTGGTGCTGTGCCCAGCATGGCCAGCCCTGCCCAAACCCTGCCAGCCCCATGGGTACCACTGCTGGCACCCAGTGTTCACCCCCAGCCCTCGCCCTGCGGATGCTCAGGGTGTCCCCAAATTAAGGGGGGGGAGCTCAGAACCCATTAGTGACCCCAAAGGGAGGCAGAGGATGTCTCACAACCCCTCTTGGCAGAGGGTGCAGGGTGGCACTGGGGGGGTCCATCTGGCTGCGGACTGGTGCCCAGGGAGCTGGGCATCGGGGCTGACTGCCCCCCAACAGCCCCAGCCCCCAGCTCGCTGTTGGGGTGTACCAGAGCTGCATCCCGGTGGGACCCACCCCGGCGGGTGACAGGGCGAGCCGAGACGCTTCCTTGGGCGATGCAGGGACTTGGGTCAGGGCAAGGCAGGGGGACCCACAGGAGCACCCAAAGGTGCCCTCAGGTCCCGTGGGTGGGATCAGAACCCAGCAGGCACTTGGCATTCGCTCCGCCTCGCTTGGGCCCCTCTCGGAGTCTGAATGAGGCCGTGCTGTGAGGACGGGGCAGCCAGCAAGCCCTGACCCCCTGCCCCTGCCCACACCGGCCCCAGCTGCCTGCAACAACCCCAGTTGCCCACACCGACCCCAGTGGCCCGCACTGACCCCAGCTGCCCACACCGGCCACAGTTGCCCACACCAGCCCCATTTACCTGCACCAACCCCAGTTGCCCGCACCAGCCCCAGCTGCCCACACTGGCCCCAGTTACCTGCACTGGTCCCAGTTGCCCGCACCGGTCCCAGTTGCCCACACCAGCCCCAGTTGCCCACACCAGCCCCAACTACCCACACCGGCCCCAGTTGCCCACACCAGTCCCAGTTGCCCACACCAGCCCCAAGCCCCGCAGCACTGGGGCCGTGGCCAGCCGCCCCACTGGCCCCAAGCCGTATTTTCGCTGCGGAGCAGTTTGGCACCCCAGAGCAAACACGTCGTGTCGACGGCGGGGAGCCGCTCGCAGGTCCCCCCGCTCTGCCCTTTGGCTCCGGCGCTCGCCCCTGCTCCGGCTTGCATAACGGCTCGGGAAGGGGGGGGAGCAGGGCTGGGCCCCCCTGGGGCCGCGCTCAGCCTGCCCATAAATAGGGGCTTGTCCAGCTCTCGGCACTGCAGCGCTCTGCCTGCTCCTCTCGCTCGGCTCGGCTCGGCTCGGCTCAGCCATGCACGCCACGCTGCTCGGAGTCCTGGGGCTGGCCCTGCTCGGGGCACTGCACGCGCAGGACAGCATCCCTGTGCAAACCGACTTCCAGCAGGACAAGGTGACCCCAACCCGGCCGGCATCACCTGTGGGGGGGGTTTGGGGTGTCTCGGGGGATCCTCGCCCTGAAAATGGGCAGAGGTGGTGTTGCGGGTGGATTTGGCCCTGGCACTGGGAGGGACAGGGTGGTCCCCACATCCCTGGGAAGCCCCCGGGGCCTGGGTGCGGTGGCTCTGGAGGGGATGCAGGATCCAGGGTCCAGCCTGTGGGGCAGAACCGAGTGGGTGTGGGGCAGGACTGTCTCTTGTGCCATGGGGTGGGTGTAGATGCACGGGGATTTTATGGGGGGGGCTGAGAAAATCAAGCTGAGTTTGACAGGCAGCACTGAGATGGGCCACGGACCCCCCACCCCAACACAGACCCCATCCAGCCCCAACCCAGGGTCCAAAGAACCAAGGGCTGCTGTGCTGGGGGGTCCCATGCACCCCTCTGCCCTCCCAGCCCCGGGGTGCTGGCATGCCCAGGGTGCTGGCACTCCCCTTCCTCCCCCCATGATGGGCAGGACCTGGAGCAGGACAGCCCCAGCCCCGCTGCACGTTGGGGGCCTGGCCCCACAGCCCTGGGGTCCCACCTCCCCCAGGGAGGTGACGGGGATGGAGGCACGTCCTGCAGGGATGGGGGATGGCACGTCCTGGCAGGGTGGTCCCAGCACAGCCCACCTCCGAGTCTGGCAGGTCCCCTCCAGGTGCACTGAGCCAGTGGCCCTGGGGACCAGGCTGGGGTGAGCCGTGCTGGCCCCGGGGTCCTGACATGCCCTGGGATGGATGAAGATGGCATCTCAGAGCCAGGTGGTCCTGTCACCCCTTCCCTGGGCTTGGGGCGAAGGGGAAGGAAACACCCCAAGTGCTGGGCAGTGAAGGGCACGTTGTAAACCAGGGCTCTCCTGGCCATGGGGTTTTGTGGGTGCAGCAGCTCCCTGGGGGACGAGGACCCCAGGACGCCATCCTGCCGTGGGACACAGGCTGGCAGGGGATGGGGAGGTGGCCGGGGCTGGGGCTGGCGGGTGGCCGAAGAGCGGGACAGGGGTCTGCGCCCGGCTGGCGACTGAGTGGAGGTTGTGCGCAGC
This sequence comes from Nyctibius grandis, assembly GCF_013368605.1. NCBI lineage: Eukaryota > Metazoa > Chordata > Aves > Nyctibiiformes > Nyctibiidae > Nyctibius > Nyctibius grandis. The sequence goes on along the minus strand of NC_090673.1, from coordinate 5,882,576 downwards.
TCACGGGGAGATGGTACAGCATCGGCCTGGCCTCCAACTCCAACTGGTTCAAGGAGAAGAAGCACCTGATGAAGATGTGCACCACGGACATCTCCGCCACCGCAGATGGGAACCTACAAGTCACCTCCACCTACCCCAAGTACGGGCACGGGGAGGGGGTGGGCGAGCAGGGGGTGCTCCCCCATCCCGGGCTGGGGTGGTGGGCACTGGTGCCATGCCTGGGGCTGTGTGTGGGCTGGAGCATCCCCTCTGATGTCCCCGTGCCATGCTCCCCAGGGGTGACCAGTGCGAGAAGAAGAACAGCCTTTACACCAAGACGGAGCAGCCGGGGCGGTTCAGCTACACCAGCCCACGTGAGTGCCCACCTCCCCACACGACATTCCCCCAGCTCCTGGCCTGGCCCCGCTCGGGGCTGGCTCGGTGCCGGGGGCTCAGCCGTGCCCTCCCGGTCCCGCACAGGCTGGGGCAGCAATCATGACATCTATGTGGTGGAGACCGACTACAAGGAGTACGCCTTGGTGGCCACCCACATCACCAAGAGCACTGGCTCCTACACCATGGTGCTGCTCTACAGTACGTCTGCCCCGGGGCCCTCCATGCCACCCACCCCCCAGACTCCCCCCGGGATGTCCTGGGTGGGGGATCTGTCCCATGGGAGAAGGGCTGCATCATCTCCCAAGCTGGGGTGACCCATGGGGTGGCTGGGTCAGGACCACCTTCCTGGGAAGCTTGTCCCTTGCTGGGCTGTCCGTGCGCTGGGGCAGTGTGACCCCGCGCCGGGGGGTCTGGGCGGGGGGGGGGGGGGTTGCCTCTCATCCCGCTTTTGGCTGCAGGTCGGACAAAGTCGCTCAGTCCCGAGCGCCTGGAGAGGTTCTCCCAGTTCTCCAAGGAGCAGGGCTTGATGGACGAAGAGATCCTCATCCTGCCCCAGACGGGTGAGAGCACTGGGAGAGGCTGGGGGTGCAGGGGGTGAGGTACCCCGGGGGGCTGAGAGGGACGAGACCCTCCTGGCTTGTCCCTGCCTCCCCATGGGGCCAGCATGGGGACAGCCATGGGGTGCCCCCGTGCGGGGTCCTTGGGGGGGGCAGTGGGGGTCCCGTGGGGGGGGCAGGGGTCCCCCAGCCCCTGAGGGAGCTGATCTCTGCTTTTTCTCCCTCCTGCAGACAAATGCATGGCAGACACTGCCTAGGTGAGTCCTGCCCTCGCTGGGGCTCAGAGCAGCCCCATGGGAGGGGACGGGGGGTGCTCAGAGCCTCCCCACCCCGCAGAGCCCCCAACCCCTTCCCAGCCCCCTCCTCTCACTTACCGCTGCCGGGGCTCTCCCACCCCGTCCCCATGGGGTGGCTCTTTTGTTGCCTCAGGCCCTGGGTGGTGGGTGCCCCCCTGTACTCAGCGTGGTGCTGGCAGGGCCAATGTCCCCCTGTGTGTCCCCCTGTGTCCCCCAGCTCAGCCGTGCTCGCCCCCCGATCTCTTCCAGGCAGACCCACCAGCTGCTGCCGGCCGGAGCCCCCAGAGCGCCGCGAGCCGGTGGCCGCCCCGTCCCAGCCCGTCCCCAGCACACCCCCAGCACCGCAGCAGCCTTCGCTCCCTGACTTCACACCCCACACCTGTACCCCCATCCCCATTAAAGCCCGTATAAAACCAGCCCCCCACCCTTGTCTGCTGGGTTGTTGCGGGGGGAGCCCCAATGGGGCGATGGGGGAGAGCCCAGCGGGGCGATGGGGAGGGGGACACAGGGACGGTGACAGTGGGCTGGGCTGGGGCTGGGAGTCAGGGCTGGTCCCAGCTCCTGGCTGTGGGGCCACCAGGGTTGGACCCTGTGTGCAGTTGCAGCCCCACGCCATGGTGCTGCCTGGCCACCAAACATGCCCCGTCCAGGGAGAAGGGGTCCCTGGGGCTGGGACCCGTTGGAGGGATCCTCTGGAGGGATCCACTGGAAGGATCTGCTGCCTTCTGCTCCCTCGGGCACCCTGGGCTACCCCAGCCTCGCTGCCTCAGTTTCCCTGCCGCAGAAATGAGAGCGGGGCACTGGGGACACCCTCGTCCCCCTCCCCAGGCACGAGGCATCGCCCGCTCCCCGACGTGCTCTCGCACAAGGCTGCATTCATCCGGGAGCGGGCAATTAGAGGGGGAGGGGGCCAAGGCTGTCACCTAACCCGGGTACAGCGATCCCTGCTCTTGTGTAACGCGTTGCATAAAGCGGGGGCGGGCAGGGGGTGCTGCCAGCAGCGGGGGGTATAAAGGTGGGTGTGGGAAGAGGCAGGTCCGTGCAGCCTCTCCTGCCCGCATCCAGCCCCCGGAGCAAGGATGGAGGTGACAGTGCCCAGCCTGGCGCTGGCCCTGCTCTGCCTGCTGCGGGCAGGGGCTGAGGTCCCCGTGCAGCCGGGCTTCGACGCCGAGAAGGTAACGGCACAGGGTGCCCACCCGGCCGGTGCTGCGTGGGCTGGAGGGGCTGGCTGGGGCAGGGTGCCTGTGCTGCATCCCCAGGCAAGGCTGGGCACCCCCGGGCACCCCCCGGGCCTGGCCCTGAGCTGACACCAGGGCAGCTTCCAGGAGAGCGTGGATGCCTGGGCAAACTCGGGTCAGTCCTGGCCAGCTCCTGCCCGCTGTGGCTGTGATGTTCCTGAGCACACGGCGCTTCCCCAGGGACCATGGGCCAGACGCTGCGCCCACCCCCCGGCATGGGACGGGGCAGGGTGTTCTGCATGCGAGTGGGTGGCAGGTCCCCCTGTTAGGCTGGATGGTCCCTAAAGAGGGTGGCAGGTCCCCCACCGCAGGCTGGCAGGTCCCACATGGTGGGTGGCAGGCCTCCCGGGCAGGTGGCAGGTCCCCATGGCTCTCCCAAACCCCACTGGTGACATTCTGCATCAGTTCGCAGGGACGTGGCACGTCGCAGCCGCCGTTTCCAACTGCTCCGTGTTCCTGAAGATGAAGGACGCGATGAAGTCATCCATCATCACCATCAGCTTCACGCCGGAGGGGGACCTGGCTATGAAGGTCGTGTGGCCCATGTGAGTGCTCTCCTCCTCGCCATGTCCCTCGGCCCAGGGGACTCCGCTCCCCACCAAGGCAGTGGGTGAGGAGCATCCTCCCTCCGGCTGACCCATGACACCCGGTCCTGCTGTGCCCTGGGGTGTTCCCCGGGCAGACTGGGGTCCCCCCTGCGCCCACCACCCCGCCGCCTTCCCACGCGGCATCCAGCCACCTTCACCGTTCCCATTTTCCCTTTCCAGGCTGGACAAATGCCAAACGTTTGAGCAGCTCTTCCAGCGAAGTGAGCCGGCGGGGCACTACACGGGTATGTGTGGGTAAGGGGGGATCGGAGCCATGGACACCCTGGGGTGGAGGGTGGGCATCACCGGCCCCCCGTGCCCGGGGAGCCATGGGGGGGTGGGTTTGGCCACTCTTCCTCCATCGCTCGGCGAGGGGTCGTGCTGCGGGTGGGCACCTGGCCCTGCCGGATCGCAGTGGGGGACGCTCCCTTCTCATACCCTCCTCGGGCAAACCTGGGGCTGAGCCCTGAGCCGTGAGCCCCCACGGGGCCGCGGAGGTGCCTGGGCTGTGCCGCGTTGCTCGACCGGGCACCGTCTGGGCTCCTTTAGCAGCGCAAGACAAGCGGGACCTGCGCGTGAGGGAGACGGACTACGGCCACTACGCCATCGTGCACGAGCTCCATCAGAGCGGGCGGGAGCCCAGCGCCGCGCTGCAGCTCCTCAGTGGGTGTCGGGAGCGGGGATGGGCACCCACGGCCCCCTGGGGAGGGATATGGGCACGGGTGGGGGGCCAGGGCAGGGATCTCCACCGCCGCTGCAGGCCACCACGTTGGCTCCCAACTCGGGCACCCCCAGGGGATTCATTTCGGGGTGGATGAAACCTTGCACCACAGTCATCCCCGGGGGATCGCGGTTTGAACCGAAGCCCCCCAGCAGTGTGCCAGCCTGACTGCGGACCCTCGGCCCCGCCAGCTACCCCCTTCCACCCCAGGTGGGTGGGTCACCCCTCCCAAGGGTCTCGTGCCCCTTCGCTGCCAGCCGTGGGGTGCCCCATGTCCACCCTGCACCTTCATGGCTTGGCCTTTGCCCTTCCCTGGGGTCCCGTCACTGCCCTGCAGGAGCCGGACCCCAGCATGGGGCTCGCTGCTGGGTCCCCCCGCACTCACCAGCCCCCGCTTTGGGTGTCCGGCTGCAGCGAGGGAGCAGGACGCGAGCCCCCAGCTCCTGCAGAAGTTCAAGGAGCTCATCCCCACGGTGAGGGGCCTGACCGAGGACATGCTGGCCGTCCTGCCCAAGTCGGGTGAGTGCCAGGAGGGCGTGGGGTGGCATGCACGGCCCCGCTGCAGGGGGCTCAGGGCACTGCCGGTGCCATGCTCACCCCTCTCTTTGCTTTTCAACAGATCAGTGCACCAAGGCCATCAGGTGAGTGCGGCCAGGGGAAGCCGGGTCTCGCTCCCGGCATGGCCTGGGCTGAGCAGGGACTCACAGCCCCCCGGGAAGCCCCCGCCTGCCTCGGGGCTCTGCGTCACGCTGGCTTTCCCCTGCTCTAACCTCTCGTCCGTCTGTCCTGCAGCTGAAGGGGCCAACGCCAAGGCCGTGTGTCCTCCAGACCTGGTGGAAACCGGGCTCTGCTCCCCGCTCCATGATGCCCCTTCCTGTCCTCCCCGGCCGGGCTCTGCCAGACCCGCTGCCCCGCACCAGGATCACGCCTCGCCCTCCTCAATAAATAGGTGCAGAAGCTGCCCCGGAGCTCGGTGCTTTTGTTGGTGGGAGCAGGGGTGCTGCCAGGGTCCCCAGGCACCCACGATCCTGGGTCCTACCCTTCCTCTCAGCACCCTGGGGGGGCTCCTTTGCTGCGTTGTTTGCTGCGCCCAGCGTGGGGAGCAGAGGGTGGGGAGGGTGTGGTGGGGCAGCCGCTGGGGATGCGGGAAGGGGGGAATCAAACAGGGTTCGGGCAGCTTGGCTGGGTGGGCAGCAGGTCTGGGCAGGCAGGTTAAGCCGTCAGGCTGCCCAGCCCTGCCTGCATGGGCTCTGGCTCCCAGCAGGCACCTCGTCCCCAGGACACCCCGTTCCCTGCTCAGTCCCCCACTCCAGGGCCACCAAGGTGGGAGTGGGGCTGCACCATGGCTGCCCAGGGTAAATGCACGGCATGAGTGGGACCCCCACACCTGTCTCCCAGCCCCTTTGCCCCCCCCTTCTGCCCACCTACCAAGGTAGGACCATGCTGCCATGAGCCCCAAGCATCCATCCCCCTGCACCTCCTGCAGAGCGGAGGCAGCCCCTGGTCCCCCCCGCTGCCCCCTGCCCCGGGGAGAGGGTCCCTCGGTGCCCAGCCAGGCGTGGGGCTGCAAGGAGGCAGCACAGACCCATTCGGGACTGTGACCCGAGGAGCCCGTCAGAGCCAGGGCACAGGGGACAACACACCCTGGGAAGGAGAGGACAGTCACACAGTGACACAAGCACCCTCCTCTGCCTGCCCCGCGCCGGGTGCACCCCACTTTGTGGACCCCAAGTGCCCCAGAGTGGGTGGGTGACCCTGCGTGGGCACCGTGGGGTCAGGCTGTGCCGGCAGCGTGCGGACGCCTGGGTTTGGGCACCATCCCAGCCTGGCCGGAGGGACGGGTCACCGAGCCCCTTGTGACGGGTCACTGGGTGACGGCCCATACCGGGAAGGACTCTCTGCTCCTCCCGGCAGCCAGCTGGGAGACAAAACCTCTCTTTGTTCTTTCACAAGCCGCTGAAGAAACCGGGAAAACCCCAAATTTCAGCGCTGATGCAACATCTCCTGCAACCTGGCTTCTCTGCCCCTTCCTGGGGCTTGCAGGCACTTCCCTTCTTCCGCAAGACTGTTTACCCCGGGGTGACTTCAGCCCTTCGAAGCCACCGCCTCGCCCAAGCCAACACCAGCGCCGTTACCCGTGCGGCTGGGCACGCCGCGGCACCGGGGCGGGCAGAGGAGGAGGGGGGAGCACGGAGCTATAAAGCAGCAGCCCCGGCACCGCTCTCCATCCTGCTGGCGAAGGCGGAGGAGGCTGCGGCGAGATGAGGACCTTGGGGCTGAGCCTGGGGCTGGCCCTGCTCTGCTTGCTGCGTGCGGAGGCTGCGGACCTCGGGGCAGCGGGGGTGGACAAGAGCAAGGTGATCCACAGCATCCCGGGGAAGGGGAGGTGGGAGCGTGGCCTCCAGGCACCAAGGTGGGGACTGGAGAGGTGTTTTGGTACTGGGGACAGCTGGGGACACTACAGCCACCGCTGGCTCCACTGTCACAGCCAGGTGAGGGCAGTCACCCAGCCCCAGTGTAGGTGCCCCAGTGAGGACCTCGGTGCCCAGAGGGGATGCAGGTGTCCCATGGCCTGAGGGCGTCCTGGCTCAGTCCCCGAGGAGGGGACAGCCCATGCCTGCTCCTCTGCACTCACTGCCTGCCCTCGCTGCCAGATTGAAGGGAGATGGAACATCGTTGCTCTGGCCTCCGACTCCAAGGACTACCTCCGGCAGAGGGATGAGCTGAAGATGGCGATGGCCAACATCGCCGTCCTGGGGGAGGGTGACCTGAGGGTCTCCTTTGCAATTCCCAGGTAAGTGCCAAGCACTTTTCTCCACGGGCTTCACTGACCAACCTTCTCCCTGGACCTTCACCTGGGTGCCTCCACCCAGCACCCACCAAAGACCTGGGCAGGGGGTTGAGGCAGGACCACCAGCCCCATGGTTTAAAACAGGGGCTTGGGAGAGCTGCATTGTGGGCACCGCTTCTTCAGGGCAGCACCAGCCAGGATTGGTCCCACCACAGAGTCTGGGACACTCTGTATCCCCAGCAGGGATGCAGCAGGGTGATAAGGGACCTGACGATTAAAGCTGTCCCAGCAGCTCGTCCCAGCAGCTCATACCAGAAGCTCAGAGCATGAGCAAGGGATGTGTAACCCCAGGGACGATCCTTGGATACCAGCACTGTGCCCTCCAACCCAGGCACCCATTGCTCCAAGGGTGGCATCTGTCCCCCCCCTACCCTGGTCACACCATCCCATCCCTGAACAGCAAATCCCACGTTTGGGGTAGTGACCCCGGAGGGGAGGGGAAGAGGGGTCACTTCACCCCAGCCAGAGCACCCTTTGCTGTTTTGCAGCCCGAAGGGATGTAGGAAATCGGAGTGGATCTACAAGAAAACGGGCGTCCCGGGCGAATACTACAGCCGTGGTGAGTGGGGGGAGCCCAGACCCCGAGACGGGGTGGAGGAGCTTCCCGTCAGCCCTGTCTGAAGCAGCTGGTTGTCCCGGGGTTCCCGTCCCTCGGGGGTGCCCACCTGCCTCTCCTGAGCTCCTGGGTGGGACACCCGTCTGTGGCCAGTTGCCAGCTGCACCCCAGGGCTGGTCTGTGCCAGGGCTGGTGTCCCACCAGCGTGGCGAACCCCCAGCTCCCTGCCCCGGGAAGCAGCTCTGGGATACGACACGTTCAGACTGAGCTTAAACCCTGGGGGAAAGCAGGTTCATTCTGCAAAAGGGCTGTGGATGGATGTTCCCCAGGGATGAAGCCAGAGTGGTTTCCCACCATCCCTAACCCAAGTGTTAGTCTGACAGTGGCCGGGCTGCTCCGCTGTCTGCAGTGACCATCCCCAGACCCTCCTGTGTCCATGTTCCCGTCCCCCTGCTCTGCTGCGATCTGTGGGCTCCCCCAGGCTTCCAGAGGAGTCCTAGCAAGAGAAAAAAACAGGAATCACAGAATCGTTTTGGTTGGAAAGGACCAAAAGATCATCAAGTCCAACCATTAACCCAGCACTGCCAAGGCCACGACTAACCCATGTCCCTCAGCACCACATCTACATGGGTTTTAAATCCCCCCAGGGATGGGGACTCCACCACTGCCCTGGGCAGCCTGTGCCAGTGCTTGGACAGCCCTTTTGGGGAAGAAGGAAGGGGAGGCCCAGAAGAAACCTGGGCTGGGGGGGCCTGGCCCCTGCCATCCGGATTCAGGCTCTTACAGCCCTCTTGCAGTGTGGGGGCTCTCAGGAGGAGCTAATTAATTCTTCTCTTTCCTCCATGTCCTTTTTCAGAGAGAAGCCATACAAGGGTGAAGGTGTTGGATACTGACAGCGAGACATACGCGGTTATCTTTGCCTCCAAGGTGAAGGATGGGAAGACCTTGCACATGCTGAGGCTCTACAGTGCGTAGCCAGCGGCCGTCTGACCGGGGTGAAGAGCTGGGAGGTGTTGGGGTGCTGCACAGCATCCCCAGAGGCCAGGAGTCAGGGGGCCTGAGGGAGAGACCCCCCCTCCTCACCGCTGCCCTCCTGCCCTGGGTGCAGGAGCAGGGCTGGGGCTGCTGCGTGTCCCCTGTGTGGCAGGGGAAGGGGCAGCGGTTTGGGGCGGGCAGGGGAGGCTGGGGGTCAGGCTTCTGCGCTGTGCCGGGAGTTCATAGGCTTGGGTAAGGCACTTGGTGAAATGGGGTGAAAAGAGGGCGTCCTGCTGCAAGGGGGGCAGGAACGGTGGGGATGGGAACCAAGAGAGGAGACACTGTGCTGCTGCCAGGACCTCCGCTTCGTCTTTTCACAGAATCCCAGAATCAATCAGGTTGGAAGAGCCCTCTGGGATCATCGAGTCCAACCATTGCCCTGACACCACCATGTCAACTAGACCATGGCACTAAGTGCCATGTCCAGTCTTTTCTTAAACACATCCAGAGATGGTGACTCCACCACCTCCCTGGGCAGCCCCTTCCAATGGCTAATGACCCTTTCTGAAAAGAAATGCTTCCTAATGTCCAACCTGAAATGTCCTGTCCCCTGGGAGGGGTGCCTCATGTGCCTGGCCATCACTGCTCTCCAGGATATTCACCACAGCGTCCAGTCTTCTCCCAGGGACCGTCATCCATCCTGGGCCTCGCCTGGGCACGCTCTCCAGCTACCCAGGAGATGCAGCATCAGGCCACAGCCTGAAGCTAACTTGTGTCTTTGCCTTTAGGCAGAACCCGTGAGGTGAGCCCCAAAGTCGCAGCGCTGTTCAAGAAGCTCGCGAGGGAGAAGAACTTCACCGACGAGATGATCAGGATGCTGCCCAGGCAGGGTGAGCGTTGCCCAGCACCGTCTCGGGCTGGCTCAGTTGATACGGGAGCCAGGACACGCTGGCAGGGACCAGCTCAGCCCATCACTGCCACCACTTTGTGGTCTGAGCTGGCAGGAGGAAGTGCTGGTAGCCAGAGGCGCTCTGGCTGGGCACGTCGTGGCTTTCACCTTGCTCAAGTTCATTCCTGGGTTGTCTATTTTGGATGCTAATTGGGAACTAGCCAGACCACAGCCCTGGACTCAGCCTTTCTCTTTGTTTTCACAGAGGAATGCAGCCTTGATGAAGTGTAGGTGAGTTGCTGCAGTGCAACACGGTGTTTGCAATGTCCTCAGCTGGAAATTGTCCTCCTCAGTGTCCCAGCAAGGGCCACCATGAATTTCAGCTGGGGAGAACTGGAAGGGAACATACTGGTCCTGATGGAGAGCCCTGCTTGGCCCTCTCCGTTGGCCTCCTCACCTCAAATCCTTGGCCCATCTCCTGGCTGTTTTCTAGGAGGTGTGGGCTGGCTGGTGGAGGCTCCTGCTGACTGATGCAAGACCCACGCTCTGCAACTCCAGGCTGCTGCTCTGCCATCCCTCCACCAAGCTCAGTGGCCAAGGCTTTGACACGTCTCCTGCTCCTGCAGCGCGTAGTCCCTCCTTTTTGCCAAATAAACAGAAACTCAGCCCAGAGCTTGGTGTAGCTGTCTGGGGAGAACCTGGGGTGCTCGGGTGTGTGGTCCCTTCTGTTGTCCTCCTGGGGTCTGTGGATGGTGAAGAGCCAGGGGCGATGCTGGGCTGAGCTCACCTAAGCGAGGGCATTTTGGATTTTCCCTCCTGGGTGCCTCCCGTGGGGCAGAATCACGGCCAGGCAGAGGTGAGGCAAGGGGTGAAGTGAGGCTGGAAATCCCATGGGCACGAGGGGCTGGGTGGAGAAAGGCCATGGGGTTTGGCCCCAGAAATTGAGGTTGGAGTTTGGAGGGCTGTGACCACCGCCACCATCCAACTCACCTTCCCTCTGCTGTGATTTGCAACCCTCTGCTCCCCCGGAACCCTGCTCGTCCACCAGCTCAGACTGGGCCAAGGCAGGGGCAAGGCTCAGCTTTGGGACCTCTCAGCCCCGCGGCGCTGCAGGGCTGGAGTCAGATTATCTGGTGGTGGTGGACATCTGCCTCCAGAGACTGTCTTCCTTGGAATTTATATTTCTGAAATCCCACTCTGTCCTTCCCTTCCTGCTCTGCTCAGCTCCTCAAATCCGTACAGTCAGAGGATTAAATATCACATATGGCCCAGAGATTGTCTAGAAAGAGCAGCTTAGCTTCACTCTGAGCACTTAAGCTGATATTAACAAATGCAAACCCTGAACAACATTACAAAGGGAAAGCCTAAATGGAAGCCAGCACGATTAAATCAATGGAAAGAAGCTGATCAGAAATAAGATAAATGTTCTCAAACTTTCTGAAGCTGCATCCACATGAAGACAGTAAAATGACCCCTGGTAGGTCAACATAAGACAAACAACGAAGACACCAGAATTTGGCCCCTTGCTCCTCTACTCTGGGGAATGACATCTGCACTTACGTATATTCCTCTCTTCAAGGCACTGGGAGCAGGAATTTAACACTAGCAAATGGACCTTTGAGATCATCAAGCCCAACCGTTAACCCAGCACTGCCAAGCCCACCACTAACCCATGTCCCTCAGCACCACATCTACATGGCTTTTAAATCCCTCCAGGGATGGGGACTCCACCACTGCCCTGGGCAGCCTGTTCCAGTGCTTGACAACCCTTTCAGTGAAGAAATTGTCCCTGATCTCCAACCTAAACCTCCCCTGGCACAACTTGAGGCCGTTTCCTCTCGTCCTGTCGAGGAGGATTGAGGATCGAGGAGGGAAGGAGGCCAGCTCTGCCCTGCCCTGCTCTGTGCCCCTCTCCCACGACCAGCAGAAATGGCTGTCCTTGCTGTCCCTCTCATGGCCCAGCAGCCGGGCGAATACCCGGGTGCCTGGAGCACGTCTCAAAGTCCACAGCAGCCCAGCTCACCGCCCACAGCACGGCAGGAGCCCTGCCCCTACTGCAAACACGGCGCAGCCTGTTTCCCATCCGTGTTCCCACGCTGCCCGGGATGTGGCTCCACAAACCCAGCGAGACCATGACGTTGGCCCCTGCTTCACAGAGAGCAGCGCCCATCAGCTGTTCCCGAGCCCACCTCAAGCTTACTTGTCTCATATTAGATTTGATTGCAAATCAAATACAATTTAATTAGCAGAAAGGCAAACAGACACTTCCAACGACTGGCTGATCATCCAGCTAATGACTTTCAGATCAGCAGAGGTAATTGCAACCCCCTACGGTTATTGGGAAATAAAATGAAGACACCACTTGCATCCCAGTTGCACTAAGCCTTTGACACCTCCTCCTTCCCTGGCTCGCGGGCTGGAGGGCACTGCTGGGGACGCACACATCTGCCATGCCTCGTCCCTCCTGCCCCCTCCGCCTCCCAGTGAGGCAACTGGTGCCAGAGAAGCCAAACTGGTTTTCTGGTAGCCCAGACTGTGGCGGTGCCCTGGGGACACCAGATCCTTGGTGTGACCCCTGATTCTGGGGAGGCCACGAGGCACAGGGAGGGAGTTTTCAGCTGGGTTTTGCACCTTCTCTTTCACGAAATCACAGTTCTTTTCCACGTTCGCATGCTCGACTTCCCAAATCCGCCCAGCTGCAGTGAGCAGCTCTCCTCGGTTGTCCTGATTTGTGCTTGTTCACAGCCACAGCCACCAATCTGGTCCTATTGATCTTCCCATTTATGCAAAATGCCATTGACTCATGCCTGCTCTAGCTGAAGTTATTTTCTCAGATAGCGCTTCTAAAAACAGCCCATTTTTCAGAAACAGGCACAAAAAAACACATCAACTCACTTCATGCTGTGACTTGGTGAAGAGACATGTGAGGTGTCATACCCAAGGATATCTGGAATGACCATTACAGACAAAGCTGTGATTTATTACTCCTTTCCTCTCCAAAAAGTTGCTCTTCCTGGAAGAATTTTTCTCCTGGGGCTTTGTCCTTACCCAGTCTGGCTGGGGGATCTGCAACCGTCCTTACTGTGTGGAGCACCACAGAGGTCTTCACCCTCTGGGAGCAGTGGCAGAAGGATGGCACGCAAAGTCCTCTGGAGACCTGAAAAGACTAGGAGGGGATTCTGTAACATTGCTAATTGCAATCCCATTGGCCATGGGAGTTCTCCCAGTAAGTAATTCTGGGAACTTTTTTCCTAAGAAAAAGTTATTGCCCAGGTAGAGAAGCCGTACAGGTTGTCCACACACTAGCTTTGATGTGACGGTGCCCTTGGTAAGCCTTATTTTTTTAAATCATTTATCTACACCAGGGCTTTGCCAGGCTTTCTGGAAAGAGCTTTTCTTCCTAAGCAGAGCCCTTTCTAAGGTGAAACACCGTGCAAAGCCCAGCACAAATGCTCAGCTGTTTGCATCTCCTGTTAAGTGGTGGATAATCTTGTCTGGGCTGGACTTGAAGACACTGCAGAGCCGGATGTTTTTCCCTTAATGAAATAAAATATGTATAAATAGGAAAACCATTGTCAGGGGATTGATCTTTGCAGTTTCAGGAGTTAAAGTTAATCCTGGGAAGAGCGAGCTGCTTCCACGTGCAAAATGGTGGCGATAAGGCAGGAGCGTGGGTCGTACCTGAGCACGTCTGGGAGAGCAGATTAATCTGGTTCATAACGTGCCTTCAGGAAGGGTTCAGGGGCTCTCAGCAGCACCCGGAGCCGGGAAGGCGTTACCTGGTGGTCGTAAATAAATGGGTGTGAAAGGACGCTATGACCACTGCTCCATGTGTGCGAGAAGATACGCCTACAGGCACAGCAAAACACGTCCTCCTCGGACCTCGGCCGACCGCACCATGATGGACCAACAGAGCTTGCCGTGAAGACCAGCAGTGTCACTGGGGATAAAAGAAACATGTATCCCTTTTCTCAGGCTTATCTGTCAGGGGAGATCCCTGCTTTCTGTAGAGCAGTGGTCTCCAAAGCGGGGTGCATGCACCCCAGGGGGTGTGCAAGACAATCCGTTGGGGTGAAGGAAGAGAGTATTTTTGGTACCATTAATAAATAAAGTAAAACAAAATAGCATTTTAAAACTAGTGTTTATTTAATCTATATCTTGTCCTTTTAAAATTTCTGTTACTGTATATGTTTTATAATGTACATGCATACAATTTGTGAATAAATATATACACATTGGGGGTGCATAAGGGCACCTGCAGCTGGAGGTGCTGGGTCTGGTGACACGTGGGGACAGGACCTGGCAGGGACTTTGCCCACCGGCTGAGGTTGGCCTCTCTGTCACTTGGTGACAGGGACAACGCAGGACAGAAGAAGAGCTCAGCTCTTTCAGAGTGTGTTAAAATCACTGAGTTCACTAGGGATTTGTATCAGCATACATGGGACCAGTGTGTCCCAGTAACCCTTTGGTTTGGCACAGTATCTGTCCCAGTAACGCTCCAACCCCACCTTCGTGCAGGGCACAAAGCAGCAGGTTAAAGATGTGGTTACTGGCCCAGGCACAGCCACTTGCCCCAGCTCTCCCAGCACCGTTGCCCAGTGCGCTTGCTGGTCCCAGAGCTGAGTGTTAAAATTGAGAAGCAATTAATGCGTAAAGAGCTCCAGCAAATTAGAGAGCAAAGGAAATGCGGGGTCTTTCCTTTGGAAGTAAAATCCCGGGCTTGCCCAGATGGCTGGCAGGAGCAAAAGGCTAAGGAAATTAAGGAATAAAGAAAATTTTAAGATATCTCTATCCTGCTGGAGGCAGAATCTCACCCATCTCTGCCTGCACCTCCCTGCGCAGCCTTGGCCACAGCGAGAGCCGCACGCAGGCGGCAGCCCCTGCCAAAGCCCAGCCCGGCATCCCCAGCACGCCGCATCCCCGGCTGCTCACTCTCAGCAAACCTTGGAAAGCCACGGTGCGGGCTGACAGCCTGCCAGGGCCCCGCTGACGCTCTAACGGGGCTCCTGCCGCGAGCGCCGTCGGCTGGGGCTCAGCCCAGGCACGTGGCGGGGTGCCGGCCGTGGGAATCCCTGCGCTGAGAATTGGGGACTGAAAAGGCAGCACGTGTCAGCCAGCGGGATCCCGGGCAGCAGGGCTCATCGAGCATCACGTCATCTTGCTCGTGCCAAGGTCTCAGGTCTGTGCCCAGAGATCAGATGCCTGGATTTGGCAAAGCTGCCTCGCGCAGCCCCGAGCAGCTCCGCGGTGCACAGGGACGCTGGGGACAATAACCTGGGAGCTCTGGTGGACACAGCAGTGGGCATCACTGGGGTGTCCGTGGCTGCAGAGGCACGTCTCCACCAAGCACCCGCTGTCCTGCAGCCGGCTGGGACGTACGTGCTCCGAGGAGGACCCAAGGGTCAAAAAACAAACCCTACAGGCACGAGCCTGACCCAACGTACGCGAAGAGGGTTCACAAGGGAGCTCACCCTGTCGGGACCTGGGGATGTGGCTGTGGCTGGGAAGGGATGTTTCAGCCATGCACGGTTCTATCCAAGGCCAGTGGCTGCAGCTGAGGTCTGACAAACTCAGTGCTCGCACACAGCTGCCACAGCTGCCCAGCACGCAGGGACACCACACCCCCCTCCAACAGCCCAGCCATCTCCCCGCCAGTGACGTGACCCCTCGTGCGAGATTTCCCAAGCCCCTCACCCCACAGTTCATACCATTCCTGAGGGACCGGTTAAATCCAGTTGGCGGCCGGTCACAAGTGGTGTTCCCCAGGGCTCAGTACTGGGGCCAGTTCTCTTTAATATCTTTATCAATGATCTGGACGAGGGGCTCGAGTGCACCCTCAGTAAGTTCGCAGACGACACCAGGTTGGGTGGGAGCATTGATCTGCTGGAGGGCAGAAAGGCTCTGCAGAGGGGGCCGAGGCAAAAGTATGAGAGTCAACAAGGCTCAGTGTTGGGTCCTGCACTTGGGGCAAAACAACCCCACGCACCGCTACAGGCTGGGGGAGAGTGGCTGGAAAGTGCCTGGTGGAAAAGGACCTGGGGGTGTTGGTCGATGGCGGCTGAATATGAGCCAGCAGGCCAAGAAGGCCACCAGCATCCTGGCTTGTACCAGCACTAGTGTGGCCAGTAGGACTAGGGCAGGAATCGTCCCCCTGTACTCAGCACTGGTGAGGCCACACCTCGAATCCTGGGTGCAGTTCTGGGCCCCTCACGACAAGAAAGACACTGAGGTGCTGGAGCAAGTCCAGAGAAGGGCAACGGAGCTGGTGAAGGGTCTGGAGCACAAGTGTGATGAGGAGCGGCTGAGGGACCTGGGGGGGTTTGGTCTGGAGAAACGGAGGCTGAGGGGAGACCTTATCGCTGTCTACAACTGCCTGAAAGGAGGCTGTAGAGAGGTGGGGGTCGGTCTCTTCTCCCAGGTAACAAGTGACAGGACGAGAGGGAACGGCCTCAAGTTGTGCCAGGGGAGGTTTAGATTGGAGATCAGGGACAATTTCTTCCCCGAAAGGGTTGTCAAGCACTGGCACAGGCTGCCCAGGGCAGTGGTGGAGTCCCCATCCCTGGAGGGGTTTAAAAGCCATGTAGATGTGGTGCTGAGGGACATGGGTTAGTGGTGGGCTGGGCAGTGCTGGGTTAACGGTTGGGCTGGATGATCTTAAAGGTCCTTTCCAACCAAACCGATTCTGTGGCTCCAGTCGATACAGCCGGCGGGGCGGGGCTCGGTGGGGCGGGGCCTGGCGGGGGGCGGGGCTGAGGTCCCGCCCCGCCCCGCCCCTCCCGCCGCCCGCAGCCCCCACGCCCGCCCGTGTCGGTGGATGATGGTGGCGGCCCGGGGAGCTGCCGCCCGCCGCGGAGCCTTGCTGCTGCTCCTCGCCGCCCTCGGGGCCTCTCACCTACGCCTCGCCCGTGCCGGTGAGTCCCCTCTCCGTGTGTGTGTGTCCCCCCCCACCAACCCTGTGCCCACCCCCCCGGGTGGGTTTGGGGCCGCTCAGCATCCTTCGCCCCCACCCCACCCCACCCCCGCAGCCCCACGGGGTTCCTCCCACGCCCACCCGGCTCCCAGCCAGCCCCCGCAGCGCCATCACCGCTCCTGCCCCTCGCTGCGGGCAAGGGGGACCGGGCAGCGGGTGGCATCGGCGCAGGGCTGGTCCCCCGCAGCGGTTTGGGGTGGCAGGAGGGTACCCACGGGTAAGGGGCCCGATCCTGGACACTGGGGGGAGAGCACGGGCTTAGGGGAGCAGCCCTGTGCCGTGACCCTGATGAAGCACCTTTATTAAGGAAAAAAAAAATTAAAAACCTCAAAACAAACAAACAAAAAAACCTCAAATAAAGCTGCTGTGGTGACCGAGCCATCTTAGGGAGCTGCCGGGAGGCTGCGTCAGGCCGGGCAGAGCGAGGGCTGTGCCAGGCCGGGAGCGCCCTGTTTGCTCCCCTGCTCGGAGTCGCTCGCTCGAGGGGAGCAGCATCGTCACCCCGTGGGGGTGAATCGGTGACAGAGGCGTTTCTCCTCTCCCCTGGGGCAGAAAAAACGCGTGGCTGTCATTTCCCTCCCGGCAGCACCGCCTTCGGCCTCCTTTCTGTTTTCATAAGGGTTGTCTTGGGGGTTTAGGGTTTAGTTTTGGGTTTTTTTTCAGTTTTGGGGTCTAGGTTAGTGCATTTCCCCTCCCGGTGGGTCCGGCGCACACCATGTCCCCTCCCTCTGTGCGGGGCCACGATGGGCATGAACACCACCCCTCCCAAAACCCCACCTGGCCCCGAGCGTTGCTGCCCGTGGGGCAACCTGGGGTCTGCCCCCCTCTGCCCGCCCCGGCAGGGAGCTGCAGGGTCGCTGCCCCGTCTCGGGGCAGGTGCTCTCCGCCTGGCCGGCCACAGGAGCCGGGGAGCTCCTCCTCGCTCCCACCATTGTTTGCCGATCCGATATTGTTTTCCCTGCTCCGGCAGCCTGCCGTGAGCCGGGGACGCCGCGGCCTCGCCTGCTCTATGGCAGGCTGAGGAGGTGCAATGTTTTTATTAAATCTCCCAGCGGTTCGAACCATCCGGGTCTTTCCGCGCTGGGGGGCCGGAGGCGGCAGGGGGGGGACACACTCCTGCGCTCTGCCTCTTCCCGAGTGTCGAGGCCGGGGTGGCCCGGCCGGGGGTACCGGTGACGCAGGCTGCCATGGGAGGAAGGAGATCTGGGCGGCTCTGGTGTGGCCACCGGCGATCCGGCATAATCTCTGAATTTAAGGGGTTGGAGGGGGATAAGCTGGCCTGGCAGTGCCCCTCGAGGGGCTGCTCGGGGTGGCTGTGCAGAGTTTCCCCTTCCCTTCTCCTCCGCTTCCCAGCCTGGGGGGCTGCTGGAGCCGAGGAGAGCGAGGGGCCCAGCTCCACCGGCAGCAGCCTGCTCCAGCGGCTGGGTTACGGCACGCTCTCGGCACAGTGGGGTCAGGGTGGATGGTGAAGGCTGGGGGGATGGTTTCTTTGCGCTGTTTCCAATCACATCGTTGTCATCGTACCGCCTGGGAATGCCACCGGCAGCATCCCACTGCCGGGAGGTCGGGTTTGTGTGGCACGGCGCGGTGACAGGCTCTGGGGTGGTTTCTCCTGGGGGTGGCTGGGGTGCCTGGAGGAGCATCCCTGGGATGCTGGGCAGGGCAAGGAGCCGCTGTCCCATCCCCGCAGTCTTCCTCCCCCAGCACAGCAGGAGGGGGGAGCTTCTTCCCATTCTATAATTTCCCTTCCTGGGCGTATGGGGCAGAACTCGGCTTTCTGTGGAGGTGGCAGGGCCAGGGGGAGCTCCCGTGGTTTAAGCTGGTTCCTGGCAAGGAGAGACCTGGGGAAAAAGGTCCCGGATCCCCATACCCGTGTCCTCCTGCCTCTGTGGCTTCAGCAAAGCTCCTTCAAACAGGGGCTGGCATCTCCTCCTCCTCCCCACCTTCATCGGCTGGTGCTGCAACCCAGAGGCCCCTGCAGTAGATGCTATCTCCCGGGATGCTGCCAGCACGTGGCACGGTGACATCCCTTGTCTTGCTGAGGGCCTGATCCGAGCTGGAGGAAGGGCAGCAGCTGGCTTTGGAGGTGGAGAGCCGGTGGGTTGGGTTGGGTTGGTGCTCCTTAGTTGGGCTTTTCCCCCCATGTCTCTATCCAGCAGGCAGAGATGCTCCCTCGCTGCGTTTTCTGGCTGCGTTTCCTGGAGCCATAGTGAGAGTCGGACTTCTCACCCCTTCTTGAGTGATTTGGTTGCCAGATTTCATCTATGATTATTATTATTATTATTAAAAAAAAAGAAAAATATTTTCCAAATGGGATGATGGGCAAGAACCTCTTATTTTAATAACCCTGAAAACCCCGGCCCTGCTGCCACGGACAGCACTTTGCATCAGAAACGCCTGGAGAAGCTCTTCAGCAAAAGAAGGAATGGTTCTTTCTGGTCCAAGTGACCCATTTGGCCACGTGTGGACAGCTGGCTCCTCGCTGCCTTTCCTCCTCGAGCCGCTCCTCGGGGACGCGGGGCGGAGCACGGATGCTGGTGCCGATCCCGGCTGCCCCAGCTCTGCAGGGACTTCTCCAGGGCCAGAGCTGGGCATGGCACGGCCAAGCCATCCCCTGGGCAGCCCTCACGGCTCAGCCTGCGGTGGGCTTGTCCATCTCTTGGCTTTTTATTTGCCTGCTTTGCCATCACCGCGCTGGGGAGGGAGCTGCGGTGGGGTCGGGGTGCAGGGGGCTGTCCCCGGGGACCGTCATCCTGGATGCTGAAGCTGGGGCAGCTCCAAGCCCCTCTTGGGAGCGTCACGGCGGTGCCCGGTGCTGCGCCCGTGGCACCTGGAAGGGACAGGCTGCCCCGCAGAGCTTCCCAGGGCTCTGCCCGGTGATGAGCAGGGGATGGTCTCCAAGCCCCCCAACATTACGTGGGTCGGTCTGCAGATATTTCCAGCCCCAGCTTTTTCTTGAGACACAGAGAAGGTCATCTGTGTACCCCTGGTAGCGGTGGCAAAGGTGGGCAATCATAGAATCATAGAATTGTTTAAGATCATCAAGTCCAACCGTTAACCCAGCACTGCCCAGCCCACCACTAACCCATGTCCCTCAGCACCACATCTACACAGCTTTTAAATCCCTCCAGGGATGGGGACTCCACCACTGCCCTGGGCAGCCTGTGCCAGTGCTTGACAACCCTTTCGGGGAAGAAATTGTTCCTGATCTCCAATCTAAACCTCCCCTGGCACAACCTGAGGCCGTTTCCTCTTGTCCTGTCACTTGTTACCTGGGAGAAGAGACCGACCCCCACCTCGCTACACCCTCCTTTCAGGCAGTTGTAGAGAGCGATAAGGTCTCCCCTCAGCCTCCTTTTCTCCAGACTAAACCCCCCCAGGTCCCTCAGCCGCTCCTCATCACACTTGTGCTCCAGACCCTTCACCAGCTTCGTTGCCCTTCTCTGGACTTGCTCCAGCACCTCAGTGTCTTTCTTGTCGTGAGGGGCCCAGAACTGGACACAGGATTCGAGGTGTGGCCTCAGCAGTGCATGCAGCCACCCCATCCCTTCGAGCCCCCCGTGGCTGGACATCGGGGTGTCCTCTGCCACGCCGGTGCAGACCAAGTGTTGCCCACATGGCAGTGGGGTGCCGCTCCCCCGGGAGCTGCGCATTGCTCCCGAGTTTAATTTTCTGTGGGATTTTATTCTTGGAGATAACGTTCCCCTCCCATTCTCTGGGGTTACGTTTGCTCGACTGGCTCCCACGGTGAGAAATGAGCCCTCGTGGGTGGGCGAGGTGTGGGGGAACTGGGGACGTGGTGCGTGGGCATCCCACGGGGCTCTGTGGGTTGGTACCTGTGCCAGGGACCTGGGCACAGCTCAGGTAGGTGTGGGGAGGGGGAGCGGATGGAAAGAAGCCCCCGATCTCCATGATCCCAATTCCCGACATGATCAGCATCAAGGAAGAGTTTCTGGTTTGTGGAAGAGATGCGGTGAAGGTCCCTCATCTCCTTTCGCTGCAGCTTGCTGGGGACCCGCCAGCTCGTGTGCAGCCCGGCCGTGCCCTGTGGGTGCTGGTGCGGGGACAGCCGGAGCTCGGGGTGGCGAGAGCGTGGTCCGGGCGCCTGAGAGATGCCGCGGTGACGCTGTGCAGGGTCAGGCCTTTCAGACCCGCAGTGTCCCTGGCAGCTTCGGGTGCGGGTTTGGAGTCCACACATGGTCTCAACCCGGGCCTAACCCTGGGGCTGCGCTGCCCGGAGGGGGGTCCCTGGGGCTGCCATGGCCCTGCAGAGCCACCCCCGTCCCCAGGGACCCCTCGATCCCCAGGGACCCCTGGGTCCTTTGCACAGCGCAAAGGGGAAGACGAGTCCAGGACATTTGCCTGAAACGGCTCTTCTGGGCCATGGGGGCATTAAGGGGGGTAATCAGCTTAGCTCTGCTGCGCGCTTACGGGGGGGGCGTGGGGACAGGAGGGGCGGCAGCGTGATGGGGCACTGGGGACAGGGAGGTTGGTGGTGCTGGGGACTAGAGGGGTGATGGGGATGTTTGGGATACGAGGGGTGCCAGGGGTAGCAGGGGTGCCAGGGACAGGAGGGGTGACAGTGTGGCAGGGGTGATGGGGACAGGAGGAGTGACAGTGTGGCAGGGGCAATGGGGACAGGAGGCATCATGGAGTGGCTGGTGTGCTGGGGACAGGGGAGAGATGGGGACGCTGGGGACAGGAGGGGTGATAGCACGGTGGGGGCACTGGGAACAGGAAGGTTGATGGGGGGGTGCTGGGTACAGGAGGGGTGATGAGGTGGCCTCTCCCCAGGTGCAAGGCGCTGGGTCCCTGTGCACTGGGGACAGGAGCTTCCATCGGTCCCATCCCTGCATGAATTCCCTAAACACGGTGCCCTGGTGCGTTGTCCCCACGGGAGGCTCTGGGTCTGGTCCCCGATGGGTGCAGTGGGTCCCCCAGGCCGGCTGCCCCCCAAAACCCCCGGGCATGGCCCCAGTGCTGCTGCCAGTGCCGGGACATCTCCCTCCCGTGTCTGGGCTTTGCCAACCACCGCTGCGGGGTGACTGGAGCACCGAATGGCAGCAGCAGGCCTATAATTAGCTGCCTCATGAGCTAATGATAATTGCAACGGGAAGAACCTGGCCGTTAAGTGCCTGGAGCTATGAATTGAAGGAAGGAAATGCAGCTGGAGCAGGTCCCGGTCCTGCCTTGTCCCATCCCGGAGCCCCACGGGCTGGCAGCCACCCACCCTAACCAGTGCACCCCGTGGCGTGTTACTGGGGTGTATCCTGCAGGGATGGAGGGAGGCAAAGCTTTTGTGGGAGTGAGGTTTGCTCTTTGGTGGGGGGACACATCGCTTCAGGTGGGTGACATGAGAGGTGACGTGTCAGCTGGCGTTGCTGGCAGAGACCCTGGCTCCTCGTGGCACAGGGGTCCCTGGGCTGCTGGCCCCTGTTCCCTTCCTATAGAAAGGAGACGGTGATAGAGGTGGAGGGCAAAGGGTGGGGAAGGCACCGCTCTCGCTGTGCACCCGCAGCACCCATGGGTGCTGCCTGGCCTCGGCTGGGGGTCTGCAGAAGGGTGCTCCTGGGGAGTCCGCGGCTCTCGTGTGCAGGAGGAGCAGCTCTGCCTCGGGGAGCTCATCGCTTCGCATCTGTTGGGGATTATTTCCCAGCCACCCGCTAAGCCGGGAGAGAGGGCGGCCCCGGTAAGCTGCCGGTAATGTGACTGTAATTCTTGGCTTCCTGGCTGGAAAGAAGAGGGTTTCCTGAGCTGGCTGCCTCCTCCGGGGCATAAAACCCAAAAGAAATCTCCGGGTCCAGCTGTTTCAGCACCGTCTGCAGCCCTTTTCCAGGAGCCCTGGGATGCTGCGTTCACAAGCACCGCCGGGACGCAGCTGTGCATCCCACAGGTCCCCCGTCTTCTGGGGTCACGGGCCCCCCAAGTTTCTGGGCTCTCTGCCCCAGTGGGACGCGATGTCCCACAGGTTTTTATCGCTGGTGGTGGCTGAGTCGGCGCGGGGGCAGCTGTGGGTGCAGCCCGAGCTGGGTGGGGTGAGATGGCCCCTGCTTTTCCTCCTAGCTCTCACCTCGCATGCCTGCGCCGGCTGCCTACGGGGGTTGGAAGGCCATAAAGCTCAGCCCCTATAGCCCCCAGCACCCACTGAGAAGCGGCCGTGTCCCCAGACCCCCGTTTCAGGGTGATGGGGCTGGTGGGAGTGCCGAGGCTGGTGCCAGGCGCGGGGCGGACAGTGGGGGCAGGTTGGATGGACTCCCTGCTCCGAGCGAAGCCGCCCGTGCTGCTGCCGCCGCCTCCGAGCTGCCCGAGGGTGTTAAATCAGCGAAATCGTGCCGGTGTGTCTTTACTGAAGGCTGAAAAATGTCTCCCGGCAGCGTGGGACAGCAGTGAGGCGTGGGTGGGCTTTGGCTTTTCCCCCATAGGTGCAGCCGTGCTTTGCTGGGGAGCTGCCGCTCCAGGGTTTTTATTTGGGAGCGTGCGGGGTGATGTGCCCTTGCCCTTGGCCTGGCAGCTCCTTGGGTGCTCGGCTGGGGCGAGGTGGGCCGTGCTCTCCCACCTCCCCGCCGGCAGCGATGGCTCCGCACGGAGAGCTCACCCGTGGCCGTGCGGAGCCGTGCCGTGGCTCACCGCGCCGGCGGGCCGGTGCCCGGTCGGTGCCGGGAGGAGCGAGCTGGACCCGAGCCCTTCGCTCAAGGCTGCTCAGGGCTCCAGGTGGGTCCATGCTCGGAGCAGAGCTGTAAAACCCCCCGGTACCGCAGGGCACAGCCGCGAGGAGGGGTGTCCCCCCCGTTAGCACACCGGCCCCACTGCCCGGCACCCTGGCCCTGACCGCCAGCTGTGCCAAACCTCGGAGCCCAGCCGGTAAAAAAGGGATTTAAAAAAACCCACGCCCTGCCCCGATGGGCAGCAAAGCCCTTTGGTGATAAACAAGACTGAAAGGGGGTGGTTCAGGCTGCGAGAACAGCGAGGTGCTTGTTGGCATGGGGTGGCTTTGGGGACAGCGTTTGGGGACAGCGTGGGGTCCCCGGTACGGGTGGGCACGCACCCGGCTGAGCCAGGGCCGGCGATGCAGGGCCAGCAGCAGGGTTGGGCAGGCAGCACTGGGGAAATGGCGTAGGGCATCTGGTTTTCTTTTGTTTTTTGAATTATTTCTTCTCTTCCCGAATACCTGAGGCAAAGCTCCTGTGGCTGGAGGCAGCCCTGGCACTGTGGGGTCACCGCAGTGCACAGAGGGATGCAGCGTGTCACCCTCCCGAGGTGGCACAGCCTCTGTGGGGCTGGGGCTGCCCTCAGCAGCTGGAAGGAGGCGGTGAGCCAGGGTGGGACCCGACAGCACCCAGGGATGGCTGGGTTGGGGGACCAGGGGGTCTCGCTCAGCTCGGTGCCCCCCCGGCCACCGTGGGGCTGTGGGACGGGGCAAGGTGTGACGTTGGCTCGGTGACTGGCTCCCACGAGGGGCGCACAGGGCTCTGCAGGGTGACGGTGGTCCCCTGTCCCCCAGGGCACGTGGTGGCCACCGTCCCACCTGCCACAGGCGAGGGGGCCGCATCCTCTGTCACCTCCCGGTCCCCACCGGGGTCTGCAGCTGTGGTTTGCCGGAGCTGGTGCCATCCATGTGGGTGCTGTCTCCCCTTCCTGCAGCACCCACCAAGCCAGCTCCCCTTCCCCTGGGGTGCCGGGGTGGGGGACAGGGGTTTTTCTGGCTAGTTACGGGGGTTTGAGTAGCAATGACACTAAACCCTGCTCTGTCGGCCTGGCGGGGGGCGGCTGCCTGGTGCTCCCCTTCCCCCAGCCCTGGCTCGCAGGAGGAATTTGAGCTTTTGAGGGGCTTGTAGACAGGCACTGGGGTAACGCCAAGGGTTTGGCACCCCCCACCTCTGGGGAACCCCCGCCGCAGTGACATCTCAGCCGCGTGACTGCCCACAGTGGCATTTTCTATCGTTCCTGGGTGGGGACGCTGCCGGTGGGACCGTCCCCTCGGTGAGAGCACGGCGCAGCTGAGGTGTTCGCTGGGGGATGCTGCGGGGGGGGTCCCTGCGGGGACACCCCTGTCCCCCAGCCTGCAGCACAGGGCTGCTGGCACTGTCCCTTGGACATGACACAAGCCAAGTCGGGGACCGTCTCCGCCAACGTGCTTTATCAGCCAGGCCAGCCCTCCGTGCCCGGCCGGCTGAACCAGAAAAGCTGGAAGCAGGGACGCGAGCCCCGGTGGCCTCGGGGACGGGGCACCTGGTGGCACGTGGCCTTTGCCAAAGCAAAAAGCAAACAAGCGGTGCCAAGCGCTCGCCGGTGGGTCGGCGTGCGCTGGTGCGGTGGCGGGGGGGGGCCAGGCTGCGTGGCCGTGTCCTCTGTCCCCAGGAGTGACATGACGTGGCCAGCGTCCCCCCCGCTCCCCATTTGCCGGGGTCGGCGTTGGCGGAGAGCCCCGCTCTGCCGCCCCAGCGCGTGGGAGGGGTCTCCGTCTGCTGCATTTTCGGTGACGTGAGCGGCTGCAGGCGATGGCAGGGCTCCCGCGGGGGCTGCCAGAGCCGTGGCAGAGCCACGCTGGCCGGGGCGGCGGTACCTGCGGAGGGGGAGCGCTACCGGGGGTACGGCCGTGCCTGAAGCCCGGCTCCCCTCCGCCTGCTTTCGGGTTCAAGGAGCAGCAGGGCAGGGGATGCAGCCGCGTCAGGGACCCTGGCAGGGCTCGGGGCCGCTGGCACGGTGTCGGTTCTGTCATCAGTGTGTGTCACCCGTGGTCGGTGTGTGTCACCTGTGGTCGGTGTGTGCAGCGGGAGCAGTGCCAGGGGTGTGACACCTGCCCGGGTGACCCCAAGCATCCAGCCCAGCTTTTGCTGCATTATCGTGGCTACTGGTAGTCGAGGTGGTGACTGCCTGGCTCACCCCGGGGACTGTGTCCCTGGGCAGGGGGGGAGCAGCGCTGGGGTTTATGGGTGTCTCAGCCCCCCACCGAGCACTGCCCTGCCCTGGGGTGGCTGCGGGGCAGAGGGAAGCGAGACCTCCGGGGCTGGGGTGGGCTGTGGGGCAGCACGCCTGCCTGCCTGCCCGCTGCCTGCCCAGGGACGGCTCCAGCCCTTCGGTGCCAGGAGCAATTTGCAGAGCGGGGAGCGGAGCCTCAGCCGGTGCCAGCTCGCAGCGGAAGCACTGTGAGGGCAGGCAGGCTGCTGGCAGGTCCCACATCACCTGCCTGGAGGAGGAAGACGAGGAGGAGGAGGAGGAGGAAGAGTGACCTTGGAGTGGAGCTGGCAGACACCGTGCCGCTGCAGGACCTGGGCTACCAACGCTCTGCCGTGCCCTCAGCCGTGGTCATCCCTCCGGCCACAACCGTGTGCCAGTGGAGCCCTGCACCCCTCTTCCCTGGGCACCCCACTAGCCCCCTGCGCCTGGCATGGCCCCGTGCCCTGGCTTTGTGACCATCCCCAGCTGGGGACCGTGTCTTGCTGCCGTGCAGGGCTGGACCCCCACGGTCTCGGGGCTTGGACCCCCACGGTCTCAGGGCTTGGACCCCCGCGGCGCCGGGGCTTGGACCCCCATGGCCCCGGAGCTGGCGTGAGCTCCGTGCCGACTCGGTGGCCGCGGCTGATGCCCACTGGGCTCTGCCAGCTCACACTGCTGGCCCCAGGGCCCCGCAGCCGGGAGGCTGGGCGGTGCCGGTACACAGAGCGCAAGCACTCGGGCCAGTGCTCAGCACTAATTAATTATCCTCTTACGTTAACTTTTATCTCTCCATCTGCAGCAGTGACACAGCGAGGGCAGTTCCTGCATTCCCGGCCACCACCAGAACGTCCTCCCCGGTGTTAGTGGGGTGTTTTTTTTTTTTCACCTGTATGTTTTGGCACAAGTGTTGAAAAACCGCTTCACCCCGAGCCGTGGCTGCCCCCAGCCCCGTGCCCAGCCCAGCCGTGCCAAGACACTGCCAGACCCTACGGCTGCAGGTGCTCAGCTCACCTAAAAGCCCACCCGGGTGCCCAGCATGGCCCTCCCAGGGTGGGTCCTTGGGGCTGGGGGTGCTGTGCTGAGCTTCCCCCACCCCGGATAACCCCCCCGGGAGGGTGCACACGTGTGTGCACACCTGGGAGCTGGCCCACTGGCGTCTCCTCCTGCGCACGGGGCTGTTCCCATTCCCACGTGTCCCCAGCTCGTGCTCGCCCGCTGTTTGTCTTTCCATGCGGGCTGCGTGTCGTCCTGCTCGCTCGCTGGCCTTGGGCTCAGCTCCTGCCCGCAAGCAGCCACCCTGCCTTCTCCAGCCCCACCAGCCCAGCCCAGCCCAAAACCCAGTCCCCCAGGGTGGCGGCGGTCGGGGTCAGACACATCGCCACGGCTCCTAGGTGCTCAGTCCCCAGCACCCAGCCTGGCACGGAGGTGCCCACTCTTACCAGCCCTGCTGGGTTTTGTGGCAGGCTCAAAGAGTGGCACAGGACCCCTCACCCTGCAGGGTGCCCACCCTGCGATATCTGCTTGCTAACCACTGATTGATTACACACGGGGAGCTTAATTAGCTCTGTACCCGCCTGTCTCCTCCTAATCCCAGCCCCTGACAGCTGGGCAAGCACAGTTTGTTCCTCAAACAGAGATAACGACCTTTTATATATGCCAGGCTGGTGTTTATTTAACCAGTTGCTGGGCACTGGCTCGGGGCTGCCCCCCCTTCGCCCCTCCCGCTGCCCCAACGTGGCTCTGAGGTGGCTCTGAGGGTCCCGCCGGGGTCTCATGGTGCTGGGTGACCGGGTGACCCACGCCGGGGGGCTTCATCCCACCAGCAAACAGCTTTTGGCAGTGCGTGTTTTGAGGGGACATATTCCCACGGGCACATGGCACATGGCAAGTCCCTTCTCCGGGGCTGCGCAGCGCCGAAGCCTGGGGAAGGTGAAGCCCAATTTCTGTGCTTAAACGCCCTATTATTTTCCCATTAAGCGTTAATTATCCCCCAGCCGCCTGGCGGAGCCCTGCTCCGTGCCCAGGAAGCAAACCCGCGTGTGTTGCTCTGGGGTGACGTCCCGCTCGGGGGAGCAGAGCTGCCGCGGTGGCCCTGGATCTTTGTGTCCTGGTGGCTCCATCCTGTGCCAGGACTCTGCACCGTGCCACGCCTGGGCACGGCAGCGGCTGCCCCCGCACCCTCGGTGTGCTGCAGGGATGGGGGTGCTCGGGAAAGCCCCCAGAGTTGGGGTGCCCCTTCCCGTGGGGTGCTCTGAAGGGTCTGTCCCTGGTGCTGCCGTCCCCAAGGGCACGGGGATGGGCAGACGGCGGGCACGCTGCCCGGTGTGGGCGGGCGAGGGCTGACGGGGATGGCTCAGGGAGCGTGGGACGGTGCTGGAGCCGGCTCCTGCGTGAGTCACGGCCGGGCCGGGGGCGGCCAGGGCTGGCCCTGCTCCGGGGAGGGGGCTCCTGCCCACTGCCGCCTGCCGAAAAGCTGTGGGCATGGCCACGCGCGGCAAGGTCCTTGTCCCCATGCAGCCGTGCGCCCCATCCAGCTGTGTACCCCACATCCAGCTGTGCGCCCCATCCAGCTGTGTACCCCACATCCAGCTGCACGCCCATCCAGCTGTGCCCAGCCCAGCACACCAGCGCACTGACCGGTACCCAGCTCCGCACTGCCACCAGCTCGTGACGGAGGGTCATCTGTGCCCATGCCGTGGCAGTGCCAGCAGTGTCACCGTCCCCAGCAGCGGCTCCTGCTGCTGTCACTGAAAGCCGGGACCCCAGGGTGTCCCTGCAGCCCCACGTCACAGGTGAGACCTGTGTGCTGGCCCTGCGTGTCACTGTCCCACTGGTCACGGTTCCTCTCCCCATCTCCGCACACGGTTTGCCACCGTCACCCGGTCTCAGGACTCGGCTTTGCGTGGGACATGGGGACTTTGTGTCCCCCCAGGAGGTCCCGGTGGCTTGAGCCAGGCTGAGGGAGGAGCAGGGCTGCTCCTGACCATGGCAGGCTGCCACGGCGTGTTGGGTCCGGATGAGGTCGGTGCATGGGGGGCTCGTGCCTGTCCCCAGGTACCAGAGAGGTCCCCGGGTCTGACATGGAAACAAGGTGCCCTGTAAAGCCACGAGGGAGGTTTGGGCTGTGGTGCTTCACTGGGTCCCACTGGTTTCCCCTGTCGTGATGTCAAAGGGATGGGAACCGAAGCTGCTGCTGGCTGTGGTGACCTGTCACAGCCGTGCTGAGCCTTTGGCGGGGCTGGTTTGGGGTTTTTTTTGTTTGACGGCTACGACACGAGCGTCGGGGCTGTGTTGGTTGGATTTGCTCAGCCGCTGCCTGTGTGGTGTGGGCAGGGGCTGGAGACCCTCGTCGCTGCCAGCTCTGCAGGACTCGGGGTGTCCTGTGGCACCCTGGGGCTTGGGGCTTCCCACGGGCCAGCGGCACCCTGGGGCTCGGGGTCCCGTGCGGGAGGACGGGCACTGCCTGCTCCCCCCTGGCTTTGGGAAAGCGGAGAGGGGCCGAGGGGCAGCTCTTGTCTGCACCCATCAACCGTGGCTGGCTCCCACGCCGAGAGCCCACGGACAGGCCCAGGGGAGCGTTTGACCCTTCTCCTCCTGACCCGTTTTCTCTCGTCCCCGCAGCAACGTCGTGTCCCCGGAGCCTGGACTGTGCCCTGAAGCGCCGGGAGTTCTGCCCGCCGGGGTCGGGCGCCTGCGGCCCCTGCTTGCCCCCCTTCCAGGAGGACCACCGAGGGGAATGCGTCCGCAAGCAGCTCTCACCCAGCGGTACGTGCACCCGCCCTGCCACGGCCCCTTCTGCCACCCCCTGCCCGCAAACCTGCCCCGCACCCCGAGAGCTCCAGGGGGTTCCCATGCCTCGGGGCAGCCCCCCACCCCAGCAGCCCCCTGTTCCCCATCCTCTGGCTTCTCCTCTCCATGGCAGCCCTATCCCCATGGGGATGCAGCTCTGCTCCCTCTCACCCCAAGCCCCATCTCGCCGCAGTCGTGGGGTGGTTTTGGGGCTGGCGGGGAGCGCGTGGACCTGACCCCGCTCCTTGTGCACCCTCCTGCAGCCGTGCTGGTTATGGTTAGGGTTAGGGGTTAGCGTTAGGGTTTGGTTAGGATTCGGGTTTAGGGTTTGGGTTAGAGTTAGGGCTAGGGTTAGGGTTAAGGTGGCTGCTGGGGTGCTCCAGGGTCTGCCTGGCTCCTCTGGGGGGAGAGGGTCTTTGGAGGAGAGGACGTGGCCGTGCGGGCCCCGGGCTTTGCAGGGGTAGCGGCTTTCGGTGCACGGAGCCGTGACTCGTACGGACCCCATGGCCGAGCAAATGGATGCCCGCGGCCTCACCCACCCCGGGGCTGAGCCATGCCGGTGTTTGGGATTTCAGTACCTGGTTCCCATCGGTTTGAGGTGTTGGGCTGTGGTTTGGGGCTGCCATCTCCTCCTCTGGTGATGTCCAGCGTCCCTGCTGGGAGGGTTGGAGTCGGCAACGTCGGGTAGGAGCCCTGTCTGGGGGTGCACGAGAGCATCGAGTGCTGCACTGGGTGTTATTGCCCCGCTCCTTTCCCACGGGAGCTGTGGGGCCGTGGCAGTGGGCAGAGAGACGGGTGGAGTGGCCTCCGTGTGCGGGGAAGGAGCCAGGACAGGGGCAGTTTCGCTGGGGAACACCTGGGTGCGGGCTCTGAGCGCCTCTGAACCGCCTCCGTGCCCGCTGCGAAGGGCATCAACCAGCGTCTGCCTCCAGCCCACCCTTCCCTGCCTGCTCTCCACTCCCGCTGCCCCCAAACTCCTCTGGCTAAAGAGGGCTGGGTTTCCCCAATGGGCAAAGCCCATGGTCCCTCCTGGAGCCCGGCTCCTGCCCACAGTGGGCACCTCGTGGCATTGCCTGGCACTGGCGTGGGGCTGAGCTGGTGCTTCCCAGGTGACATCCCTACTGGCACAGCGGTGACATCCCCGCCAGCACATTGGTGACATCCCCACCGGCACAGCCCTTTGCCCCCACCCCAAAGCCTGGGGAGCTCCCAAGAACACATGGCGTGGCTCGTCCCCTGCCCGGCGGTGCAGGCTGGGGGGAGAAGCAGTGGCTCGCTGGGCCATGGCAGGACCCGGCTCCCCCCGCACCTGAGCTGCTGCCTGCATGGAGGGGTCCTCTGGGTTTTTGGGGGGGTCGCTTTGTGTTCTGGTTCCCATGTCTTGGGCACATTCGGGGTCCCACCGGGGTGCAGCCAGAGCTGCCCTTTGCAGCGGGTGGGCCCGTGGGGGATGGCAGAGCTCATCGTGCCCTTCATGCCATCAGCCTCCTAAATCAAAGGGGAGACCCCCAAAGTGGGGCCCTGGCTCTGTGCAGCCCTTTGGCCGGGCTGCACTGAAACGGGAGCGATGGCTTCAGAGGGGGGGGACGAGAGAGGGGATGGCACAGGGATGGGGTCCAGGCTTGGTGTTTGGCAGCGACAGGGATCCAACGGGCTCCACATCCGCGGGGACTGAACAGCTTGAAGAATTGTTTGTGGGTTTATTTTTTCATATGAAATCTTGGGAGTAAATTCTGAAGGGCTGCACATGCGCCGGCATCTCCGTAGCAACCCCGCTCCATGCCGGGGATGCAGCTACAGAGATGCAGGACCGCGGCAGCATCCTCCTCGCCTGGCTTCACTGGGACTGTGGTACCACCATCTCCCAGCTTTGTCAGGGAGATGTCGGACCACAGTACCACCCTCTGAGGATGCCGGGAGGATGGCGACCATCCCAGTGCCCCGTCCTATTATCTCAAGCAATGCCACCACCTCCTGGCACTAAAAATATGGGGAAAGGGGAAAAAATCCCCTCCCAAATTGTCTGGTTTAGCATGCAGGGGAGCATCCTGAGGATGCCCGGCTCCTTTTGGCAGGGAGGCAGCGAGGATGCATTTCGGGGGGGGGGGGGGCTACTGCGGCTCGAGGATGCCGAAGCCTTTAAAGGGGCTGCCCACGCTGCGTGGGCAGCCCCTTTAAAGGCTTCGGCATCCTCGAGCCGCTTGCCAGTGACGCCGATCCCGGGATCCCAGCTGCCATCGTGCCGTCCCTACGCTTGGTTGCAGCTCGTGGCAGCACTCGGGGTTCCTCTCCTCCAACGTACCCAGAGCAGCTTTTTTTGGGGGTGCAAAGCGGTGTTTTGAGGGTCTCAGTGATGCACGTCAAGGGTGTGTTGCTGCCGTTGGTGACGGCGTGTGTGGGGGTCTCGGCGTACCCGGAGCGGCACCAGCACAGAGGTGAGGTGGGATTTGTGGGATCTCGTGGTGAGTCCCACAACCGGGCTGGTGCTGCGGGCGCAGGGGGGTCTGAGCCCCCCGAAATGCTGCCACCAGCGCCGCAGGGCTGAGCATGATGTGGTGTGGGGTGGTGGGTCCGGTCCCTGCTCGGCTCCACCGGCACGGAAGCGCTTTGGGAAGAGTGGGGGGGGGGAGGGGGGTCCTGGCTCACGGACCTGGGGGTTCCCCCTTCCCCACTTACTGGGCTGCCAGCAGTCCTGCCGTGCTGGGGGCAGGACTATGGAAATAAGGGGATTTGTAGGAATTTTGTGCCCTCCTGTGGACACTGTCACCATCAGGTCCCTTCTCGCTCCCTGCTGTCCCCAAACCCCTCATGGTAACTGGTGACACCCCTGTGTGCGTCCCAGGGTGGAGTCCTGGAGACCCTGGGGAAGGGAAAGCCCCAGGGAGGGGCTGGGAGGGGAGAATGGTTGGACTGGGATGCTGTGTGCCGGACTGGGATGCTGTGTGTTGGACTGGGAGGCTGTGTGCCGGGCTGGGATGCTGTGTGTTGGACTGGGATGCTGTGTGCCGGGCTGGGATGCTGTGTGCCGGACTGGGATGCTGTGTGCCGGGCTGGGATGCTGTGTGCCGGGCTGGGATGCTGTGTGCTGGGCTGGGATGCTGTGTGTTGGACTGGGATGCTGTGTGCTGGGCTGGGATGCTGTGTGTTGGACTGGGATGCTGTGTGCCAGACTGGGATGCTGTGTGCTGGGCTGGGATGCTGTGTGCTGGGCTGGGATGCTGTGTGTTGGACTGGGATGCTGTGTGCTGGGCTGGGATGCTGTGTGTTGGACTGGGATGCTGTGTGCTGGGCTGGGATGCTGTGTGCCGGGCTGGGATGCTGTGTGCCAGGCTGGGATGCTGTGTGCCGGACTGGGATGCTGTGTGCCGGACTGGGATGCTGTGTGCCAGACTGGGATGCTGTGTGCTGGGCTGGGATGCTGTGTGCCGGACTGGGATGCTGTGTGCCGGGCTGGGATGCTGTGTGCTGTGCTGGGATGCTGTGTGCTGGACTGGGATGCTGTGTGCTGGTCTGGGATGCTGTGTGCCAGACTGGGATGCTGTGTGCTGGGCTGGGATGCTGTGTGCTGGGCTGGGATGCTGTGTGTTGGACTGGGATGCTGTGTGCTGGGCTGGGATGCTGTGTGTTGGACTGGGATGCTGTGTGCTGGGCTGGGATGCTGTGTGCCGGGCTGGGATGCTGTGTGCCAGGCTGGGATGCTGTGTGCCGGACTGGGATGCTGTGTGCCGGACTGGGATGCTGTGTGCCAGACTGGGATGCTGTGTGCTGGGCTGGGATGCTGTGTGCTGGGCTGGGATGCTGTGTGTTGGACTGGGATGCTGTGTGCTGGGCTGGGATGCTGTGTGTTGGACTGGGATGCTGTGTGCTGTGCTGGGATGCTGTGTGCCGGGCTGGGATGCTGTGTGCCAGACTGGGATGCTGTGTGCCAGACTGGGATGCTGTGTGCTGGGCTGGGATGCTGTGTGCCAGACTGGGATGCTGTGTGCCGGGCTGGGATGCTGTGTGCCGGGCTGGGATGCTGTGTGCTGGGCTGGGATGCTGTGTGCCAGACTGTCTGTGCCCTCCCTGCTGCAGGCAGACGGTGGGACCTGCCATGAGAGGGCACCCGTGCCCTGTGCATACCCTGCATGCCCCTGTGCCAGCCCCGCCTGCCCACCGCGCTGCTGCAGGGCTGGGGGGGCTCTGGGAGCACCCACATCCCTGCTCCTCTCGCAGCAAGGGCCAGGGGCAGCTGAGCAGGGCCTGGGGCTCAGCTGAAATCTCAGCTGCCAAACACCACAGGGGAGCGGGGATTTTTACCCGCGAAAGGGAACTTGGCGATAAAGTCGGTTAATGACCTGGGCACTGCCAACGCCGCAGCTGCCCGGGTTTGCCCTGTGCCCCTTGGAGCTGCTTTTCCAGCTTTTTTTTCCCCTTTTCCAGCCACGTCACACTCATCCTCCCGAAGCGTTTGCTGTGGCAGCTGCGTCTGCCCAAGGCCAAGGGGTGTCGGGGCAGGGCTGGGCCGTGCGGCACCAACGCAGCCCGGATGCCCCAGGTCCGACGATGACACGTGGGCACGGACAGGGCTGTCCCCTGGATCCTGTGGTAAAGGGGATGGGCCTTTCCCTGAGTGCAGCGGGGAGCTAGAGCCAGACTGTCCCCATCCCCATCCCCAGGCTGTCCCCATCCTGGGCACAGGGCTGTCCCCACGGGGCACAGGGCTGTCACACTCAGTCCCATGCCATCTCCCCTGCCCATCTGGAGCACCTGGCCCCGTGCTGGCACCACGGCAGTCACCTCTTGGGCACGGCACTGCTGGCACAGCTCCAAACGTGGCACCGCGTGGCCGTGGCGCCGCTTTGCAAACTGCTTTGGGGGTTGAAATAATGGGGTGCCAAGAGATGGGGAGAGCGAGGGTGCGCGGGGAGCTCCGGGACTGCCAAGGACGGGAGGCTGGGGGGATCCGGGGGGGCAGGGGACACACAGGGCACACGGGATCAGTGTTTAGAGCCTGAGTGTCCCCCTTTTAAAGTGCTTTGTGGCGTGTGCAGCTCTGAGTCGCAGGCGGCTGAGGGACCTTTGTGCCCGGCTCTGGAGGGAATCGGGGTTTATTTCCAAACAGGGGGAGCGAGGGCAGATTCCAGAGGAGCTGTGATTGTTATAACCTTGCATTATCTGGGAACCGAGCTGCCGGGACCACCTCACCTTTGTATGTCTTGATTTACCCTCCACGGCTTCCCGCTGGGGACAGCCTGGCTACAGCAGCGCCAGGGCAGAGAGAGCGGGGACGGGCACGGGGACATCTCCTGCCTTTGAAGTTGAGTTTAATCCTGTTAAAAGCAGAGCGGTGAGCGTCAGAGCTCAGCTCTGCTCGGCAACCTGGGGACAGCAGCTCCACTCCTGCTCCGCGCTGTCACCCCACGGGTGGGCACCCCCCGGCTGGGGCTGGGGGGGGGGTCTTGCCTGTGCCCCACACCACAGGGGCACCCGGCCCTTTGTGGGTCCCTGGCGTGTACCGTGCTGGGGCATGGGCTGGGGCAGCCCCCCCCGACATGCCCGGGCAGCCCCTGGGGGTACGTGGTGGTCCTTGCTGCATGGGGCACCCCGACCCCCTCTCCGAAGGAGCCGCATCCTGCCGGGCGCTGGGCACAAACCAGCTGGAGCAAGGGTTCCCACCAGCTCCTGGACAGCTGGGGTAAGCCCTGCTCTGGGGTGGCTCAAGCCCTTGGGGCCATACAGGACAATTCGGGGTGAAAAACCAGCGTTCAGGTGTCCCCTGCGATTCGCCGGGCCGGAGCTGCCCCTCACACCCCGCGGCAGCGGGGCGGCCATGGGGTGTCCGGCATTGTCCAGCTCATGTCCCTCCTCGCTCAGGGCCACTGTATGGCCCCAGGTGCAGGGACATGGGGCAGCGGGTGCTGGCAGCCTGCCTACTCCTACGGGGCTCTGCAGGACCCGCTGGCTCTGGCACGGGGGCGGCCGCTGTTGCTCCAACGTTTGTGGGGTAAAAAGCCCCCCAAAAGCGGTGAGGACACGTGCGGATGGTGGGTGTTGGCGTTGGGCCCACCGGTGTGCTGCACCCGAGCGGGGCGGGACCCCAAACCACCCTCATGCGGGGACATGAGCCCCTTCTCGGGGGGACACTGGGTGCAGCCCTGGGTGGGTGCCATGTCCCGGGGTGCCCATCTCACACCCGCTCTCTCCTGGCACAGGGCGCGCGTCCATCCCCAGCTTGGAGGAAGAGATCGATTACCTGGCGGATGTGCTGGCCAGGCAAGAGGCTCCTCGCCCTCACCCGCTGCGGGACGGCAAGCCCGGGAGTAAGTGCCCGCTCCCCAACTCCCCGCAGCGGTGCCGGGGACCCCGCGGCAGCCAGACCCTGTGCCCCAGGCTGGTTTGCCCCCTCCAGAGCTGCCTGGGTGCTCAGGGCTCTGCCTTATCCCGCAGCCACCCCGGTCCCCGCCAACGGCAGGCAGCGCGTGGCCAGCCGGCTGAGAGAGGGGCTTCTGCAGCGGGGTCCCGCTGGCAGCGAGGCGGCCACCACCCTCCCCACCTCCACCACCGCCACGGTCCAGAAGTACCCCGTGGAGGCGTCCCCCATCCCTTCAAGTGACGACGTGGTGCTCGGTGAGACCCCGGGGACGGGTGGCTCATGGGAGGGGGTTTCACGTCCTGGCAGGTGGCAGCGTGTCACCAGGGTCACCCACTGTTGGGCTGGTGGCAGCGTGCCACTGGGTCACCCACTGTCCCTCCGTGTCCCCCCCCACCTCCGCAGGGCTGATCGCGGTGTGCACGGTGGCCGGGGTCTCGGCGCTGATTGTGGCTGCGGTTTGCTGGTGCAGGTGAGCCGGGGGGGCTGCTGGTGCCACCCAGTCCCTCAGTGTCCTTGTGCCTGGGGGAGCTTGTTCCTGTCCTTCCCCGGGGTGTGTGGGGGTGTTTTGGGGAGAGGCGATAGCTGGGACACCCCCGTGCCAGGCACATGCTCCTGGGAGCGGGTGGCACCTGGTCTGGGCATCGCTGTGGTGCTGACACCCCTGGCACATCGGTGCCTCGTGCCCAGGCCCTGTGGGATGGAGGTGGCTGTGCCTGGGGGTGCCACCCGTCATGGGTGCCACCTGTCGTGGGTGCCATCGCAGGGAACAGGGATGTGGGTGGGGGGATGGAGCCCCCCCGGGTGTCGCTGGCTCCCGTACGGGGTCACCAGCCCCGGGGGCTCCTGCCGAGCGCTGCCCTCTCCCCCGGCAGGCTGCAGAAGGAGGTCAGGCTGGCGCAGAAAGCAGACTACTCGGCACAGCGAGCAGCCAGCCCCCTGCCCTACGACAAGATCTCGGTAAGGCGCCCCACGTCCCTGCTTATGGGGTGTTTGGTGCTCGGGCCAAGCACGTGCTCTGCTTGAGGGGCTTCCAGCGTGGCAGGGGACCCCTGTCAGCCGGGCCAGGGGCTCTCCAGAGCCCGGCCTCCAGGCCTGTCCTTGCTCTCTCCGCAGCCCGGGGACAAGACACTGGCTCAGAGTGCCCAGATGTACCACTACCAGCACCAAAAGCAGCAGATGCTCTCCATGGAGAAGTAAGCGGCCCCGGGAGCAGACAGCAGACCCGCTCCCTCATCCATGCCCTGATTAACTGGGGTGCTGTTAATCATCCCCCTGAGCTTCACCCCCTCTCTGCATCCTCTCCCCCCAGGCATAAAGAGGAGCCCAAGCTGCCAGACTCGGCGTCATCTGACGAGGAGAACGAGGATGGAGACTTCACTGTGTACGAGTGCCCCGGGCTGGCTCCGGTATGGTGGGCGCAGGGCGGCTGGGGGGGACCCTGTGCACGCGGGGTGGGATCCCGCACAAGCCTGGGATGGGCAGTTCCTTGCGAGGAACCTTTTAGACATGTCCTTCATCAAACCCTGAGATGGTCCAACCCCTCTGCTTCCCCCATGTGCCCTGGCCAGGTCCCACTGGAGCAGTGGGTGCCGTGGTTTGGGTGCCAGAGGACAGGGCTGTTCCCTGGGTTGCGCTGCCCCATGGCCCTGGGACCAGAGAGCCGGAGCCCTCGGCAGACCCAAAGGGACGTGGTCACCTCGGGCTCCTGGGCACTGGGATGAGGGAGCGTGTCCTGGTGCCTCCCCAGCGCCTGGGTCAGGGACCTGTGACCCCTCAAAACCAAGGGGGGACTTTTCCTGGCTGGAGGGAATCCCGGGAACGGGCAGCTCCTAACAGCCCTGGGTACAAAGAGCACAAAGAGACCCCAAAGGAGCTTTTCACATGGTAATGGCTGCGGAGCCCGGCCATCAGGGCCCAGATGACGGGTCATCATTAGGTCTTTACAGGCCCATTAAGGGGCACTTGATGGCAGGCAGGCAGTCTGGGCAAGGAACCCCAACCCTGCCAGCCAGGCTGGGGGTCCTGTCCTGGGGATCCCAGTCTGGGCAAAGAACCCCAATTCCTGCCAGCCTGGCTGGGGGTCCCATCCCATCCAGGACCATGAGTTTTACACACCATCACCACACCCCAGCACCCCGGGCCGCTCCTGGCAGGGAGGCAGCGCCATGGCACGTGTGATGGCAGGGTCCTGGTGTGTGTCACCCCATCCCAGCCCACAAGGTCCCCTCCGTCCTCCCCACTGGGCTGAGGTTCAGACTCAAACCCCTTGGGATGGAGCATCTCAACCCCTCTGGCTGGTTTCTGATCTCCTGCCTTTTCCTTCCCCCCCATCCTGCTCCCTCCACTGCCGCAGACTGGAGAAATGGAAGTGAGAAACCCACTGTTCGACGATTCCTCCTTACATCCCTCCAACCCCAAATCGCACCAGTAACACCCCTCTTCTCCTCTGCCCAAGCTCGCTACGGACTGTACACCCACCGCCGAAGCCCGGCGAGGCGGCCGCGCCGGAGGGGCACCCGCAGCCGGGCGATGGGGCGCAGACCCCCGCTCTGCCAGGCTGTTCGACGCCTGCCCAATAAACACCCACTACCAGCTATGGGAGGGGGGGGAATCGCCCCCATTTCCAGCGTCCTTGTCCTCTTTGCTGCTGTGATCGCGTCCCTGCCTTGCCCTTCGCTCGCTGCTCTCGGGGGACACACCAGCCCCGTGGTGGGGGGGCAGCTGCTGCCTTGGCACAGGAATTGAGGGGGGCCACAGCGCTGTCTCTTTGCATTTGGCTTTGAGGAGGGGGCTGCTGCCCTGGCTGCAGTGGGGCTGGTGCAACAGCAGCTGGGAAGGGGTTGAAGAGGGGGGTCGGAGAGTGGGAGGGTGTCCGGGGGGGGTCTGGGCATGGTTGTGTCTGCAGGGGAAGGCATCAGGGCTGCCAGCCTGCCCAGAGCCCCTCTGCCAGGGGTGGATGCTTTCCCCAGAGCGGGTGGCATCACTAAAGGCTCCGGTGCCTGGTCTGTCCCCTCCTCCCCAGCCTGGGCAGCCCCTGGCAGCAGGGTCCCACTCCGGGAGCCAAGGGCAGGAGCCGGAGCTCCAGGGCTTGGGCAGGCGCTGGCATCGCTCCCTGGGATGCACCGTCAGATGCCGCCTGGCACAGTGCCCAGCTGGGAGCAGAGGCACCGGCTCCATCCCCTTCTAGGGGTGCTGGTCCTCGGAGGCCCTGGGGTGCAGACAATTCCAGTGCCAAGGGACTGGGATCCTGGGGCGCAGATAGTCCCGGTGCCAGGGGACTGGGACCCCATGCCGGGCTGTGCTGGCGGGGGCAGAGAATTTCGTCTGGGCTCTTACCCCAGGCCTCCGTGGGGTGAAAGCACCGAAAAAGGGTTCAGGGTTTTGGTTTTAAGCCTGTGTGGCCGTGGAGGAGGAAGGAGCGAGGCTGGTGGGGGGCTGGCAGGGGTAGCCAAAGCTCGGTGGCTTTGCTGTGCTGCTTCTCCGCCCCACGGAGCCGTGGCCCATTGCAGCATCCCTGCGGAGCCCAGCCCGGTGCTCTCTGGGCATCCCTCCGTGGCAGGGGACAGGCTCCACACCCATCCCAGGCACCCCCCGGGCTCCAGAGACCCCTCGCCCATGTCTGCGTCCAGGCTCACCGGCCCCCCCCACCGCCACGTCCTTGCGCCATTCCCAGAGCCTCCCCGGTGCGTTGGCCATGACCCCTCCAGCGGGAGGCCTGGGGTGGGTTTTGGGTGGCTTTTCACAGACGTGGCTTCACGTCCAGACCCTGGTGTGGACTGTCCCAGCCACGGGTGACCTGCTGCTCGCAGGTGGTGTCTCGCACGGGAGTGCCCCTCGCACACAGCTGGCCCCTTGCACGCGCCGGAGCCGTCGCACGCTCAGGAGCCGTTGCACGTGCGGGCAGGAGCAGGTAGGGCAGGCAGCGGTGGCAGGGCCGTGGTGGCGTGGGGACGTCCCCGGCGGGGTCCCTGGCGGAGGACGTCACTGCACAGATCCTTTCCCTGCGTCCTGCTCCCTTCCCCGTGGGCTGCTGCCCTTCTCCCCGCGCCCCCCCCCTCGTTGTTGTATGGATTGTAGTTCTTTTAAAAGGAGATTTTATTAAACGATCACGTTTGAGACCCATGCGAGTGTGTGGTGTGGGGCCAGTTCCCTGCTGCGGGGCTCGGGGGGCTGGGAGGGGGGGGGACAGGGAGGGAGGATGCTGCGGGTCCCCCATCCCAAAACCTTCCCCGGGCAATAGTGAGAGCAGCCATCCTGCTCCTGCATCCCAAACCCTTCCCAAGGGTTTTCCCAGACCCAAAAAAAACCCGCAGAGTTTATTTTCTTGCTTCTCTGTTTGCCAGCAGAGGTTTCCCCAGCGAAGGGTTGGGTGGGAGCTCCCAGCTGTCCCTGCACCCAGCCCTGCAGCACCCAGCACCCACCCGCCCCCATCGCCCCGGGCCCTTCGCACCTTCGGGGCCGGCAGATAAGGGCTATCGTGTCCCCCCCATTGTGTGGAGCTGGAGCTGCTCTCCCAGCCCTTTGATCACCCCAGCCCCCCCCCCCTCCATCAGGCTGATACAATCTCTCCTCTCCTCCTGGTTTCGGCAGCCCGCGGGGTGGGTGCTGACTCACCACCAAAGCACCCGGGCACTGGTGGGGATGCTTCGCTCATGGGTGGCCCTGGGGTCCCCAGCTGCAGCCCCAGGCAGGCAGCGTCGCACCCCAAATCACCCAGGACTGTGTGTCCCTCCTGGGAACACATGTCCTCACCTCATGTCTGGGGATGGAAAAGTCATTTGTCCTGGGACACCACGTCTCTGCCACAGACATCCCAGGACAGCCCAGGGCTTGGCGCAGGGTCTGTGCTGAGCCCCAGCCTGTCTGTGCCTCAGTTTCCCCAGCTGTAAAACAGCAGAGAGGTCCGGCTGGCGGGCTCAGGCACTGCGGTGATGTGGGCAATACCCAAATTAATGCAGAGGCCTTTTTAATGAGGGGACAGAACCAGACCAAAACATCCTCCAGGACTTTCCTCTCAGCAGGTTTGGAAGCACCAACCCTCCATCCCATCCACCCAGACCAGCAGCTGAGCAACCTGCGGTGCCACGGCGGAGCTTCGGTGTTCATCCCTCCCCAAATGAACCTGGGGTGAAGGCTGTGGCTGGCTCCTGACCGTGGGGCCCTGACCCATGGCATGCAAGGCTGCAGCCCACCGAGGTGTGAAACTCAGAGGGGTCCAGCACAGCCCCGACGGCTTCTCCATCACCCACCCCAGGAGAGATGCTGGGCTGACAGTGAATAAAACATCACCTGGGGTCATACACTCTCTTAAAATCTTGTCTCCAAGCCAAACCGCTGCCAAACCAGCACACCCAGCAAAAGACAGACCAGTGGATGTGCACCTCTGTCCCCCCTCAACCTGCTGCCATCTCAGGGACTCCGGGAGGACAGACACATTCCCTCCTGCTCCCCTTTTCCTAGCAGGATCCCCCCATCCTTGATGGGGTTACGGAACGCAGAGCTGAGCCCCAGCAGTCTCCGGGCATGGGGGTGATGGAGGGACGCATCCTTCCTCCTCCTGGAGCAGGCAGGACGCTCTGCCCCAACGGAGATGGATGGCCAAGCCCCGGCCATCGCTGCACAATGACCGGGCACCTCACACAGCCCCCCCAAAACTTGCCCCATTGAAATGTATGGGGGGGGGGCACACACCGAGGAACCCCACTGACTCCCTCCGCATCCCCCAGCTAAAGCCATCAGGGCCACAATGGGTCCCCGCGCCTACAAAGGGGCCGGTTCAAAGTCAACGTCTCCCTTCCCCTCCGCCTGTATATGAAAGGGAGCAGGAATGCGTTTGAGGCCTCGGCGGGGCTGGGGGGGTCGGGGGGGCTTCCTGGGGGGATGGAGAGAAAGAGCAGGTTGGCAGGAGGAGGGGGTCCAGCCCGGGAACAATAAATCAAAGGGAAAGGGGAGTTACTGCCCAGGCCAAGGAGCTTCTGAAACCCTGGGCCGCAGCGGGAGCCCGGGAGGAGCAGGGCTGATGGCCGCCATCGGAGTCCCGCAGCGAGACTTCCTCTGCCCTGGCCCAGGGCTGGTCTGCCTGCACGGCACCCGGTACCGGCACCCCAGGGCTGGCCTGCCTGCACGGCACCCGGTACCGGCACCCCAGGGCCCAGCTCTGCCCTTGCCACAGCCAGGGCCAGCACCCCCAGGGGAAGGTGCCTCAGCAGTTGTTGCCCCCAGGCAGGTCCCACAGCCGCAGGGCTCGTTTGGGGTCACCCGTCTCACTGCCGATGGGCTTTTTGCATCCTCAGGTTGCATCCTCGGGGGCTGCCCTCTGTCCTCCGAGCAGCCTGGCACAGACGGGATGAGCAGCCTGGCACAGCTGGGGTGGACAGCCTGGCACATGCCCAGCCAGAGCTCAGGAAGGGGCTTTAATTCCAGCTCATCCTCTCGGTCACTTTTTTTTTTACTTACAGGAATATCATTACAAGGGGGGGCTGTTCCACCCCCATGATGTGCAGCAGTGCCATGTGTTGGGCCAGGGGCTGCTCCTGGCACTGTGGATGCCAGCCCCTGGGTGCCAGCCTCTGGGTACCAGTCTCTGGGTGCCTGCTGCTGGGTATGAATCCCTGGGTGCCGGTCCCTGGGTGCCAGCCTCTGGTGCCAGGCCATGGGTATGAGTCCCTGGGTGCCAGCTGCTAGGTATGAGTCCCTGGGTGCCAGCCCTCTTGGGAGCCAAAGCAAGTGCTTCCTAACCAGCACCGAGCACCTTCCCCCAGGCCCGCCAGCAGCCCCAGCCCCAGCCCACGCCGCAGGGGAGCTCCTCCAGCCTATCTCTGGGGCATATCTCCAGTGCGAGACGGCTGCAGGCCTCCGGTAATCCGGGTTAATAAACAGGGAGCGGTGCTGGCAGCACGATCGCCCCTTGTCCTGCTTGGGCCAGGGTCAGGGGGTGCCCGCATGGCTGGTACCTGGGAGCTGGCATCGGGCAGGCTGATGCCAACAGAGCCTGACTGGGCGGCAGTGCCAGGATCAGGGAAGCTCCCGGTGCTGAGGCAGGAGGAAGGGAAGGGGGAAATGTCTGGAGCCGGCGCCCATAGCGCCATTGTGAAGGGCAGCGTGAGGGGAAAGCCCTGGAGACAGAGAAAATCTCCAGCGCGCTCCATTGTGGAGCAGATGGGCCTGATAGCCGGGGCTGCCATGAGCTCCCCACTGCACACCCGGAGCGCTGGGGCCTCTCTGCCTGCACAGGCCTCGGGAAGGACGTGGTCCCTCTGAGGCACAGCCCTTCTCTGCGGGGCGAGGGAGAGGAGAGGGACAGTGGGGACGTGAGGGAGCCGGGGAGCCCCAGCATCACCCCCGCAGCACTCTGCAGGGCACTCATGGGGCCGCCGGGCTCCGTGGCGCAGAGGGGTGAGCGGCGACGGCCGAGCCCTCGCACAGCCCTCCCGCTGCACGACGGCACCGGCGTCCCCGGGGCTTGTCCTCCGTCCTGCGGCCCCGGGGGGGCTGCCGTCCCTACCCGCACCCCCAGCCTTGGCTGCCCCCCGTTCCCCAGAGCAGCCCCAGACCCCTGCCCATACCGAGACCCTGAGGCACCGGGGAGTCCCCAGATGGGGTGACCCTGGGGCTGACATCTGGGAGATGTGGGTCCCACCGAGCCCTCCCGAGCTGTGCGGGGGGCTCTGCCCTGCCCGAGCGGGGCTGGAGGGTGCCAGACCCTGCAACGGGGTCCCTCACCCACCGGGGCCGGCCCTGGTCCTCTCCTCCCGCGGCCCGAGGGGACGGGCGGGCCACAGCCCACCCTCCATCGCACCTTCCCCCCCCCTCACCCCCTCCGGGGGGGGGGGATCAAGTTCACGCCCGACCCACCGGTGTGGGGCCAATGGGGCCGGGGCCTATTTCCATACGGGCCGGCCCGGCCCGGCCCGGCCCCGCCGCCCTCAGAGGCGCCGGCGGTGCCGCAGCAGGGAGGCAGCGGCCGGCGGGCGGCCGGGCCGAGCCCCGCAGCCCCCGCATGGAGCCTTAGGGCCGTGGGGCAGCATGTTCAGCCCGGACGGGGGGCTACCGGCCGCCCCTTTCGGCCTCCTGCCCGACACCGGCCCGCCTTTCCCCCGCGGCGGCTTCGACGGGGCGGCCGCCCAGCCGCTCTTCTTCCCCTTCTCCGCCGAGCCCGAGGCCGCCCGGGACCCGCCGCCGGCCCGTGCCTGGCTGCCCCCGCCCGCCGGGCCGCCCGCCAAGGCCGAGGCTCGCCCGGGCCGGCCCTGCCGCCAGCCCTCGCCCGAGCCCCGCACGGCGGCCTGCTGCGGCCCGGCCTGGCCCGCTCCGCCCTGGGCCGGGCCCGCGCCCCCCGCCGCCGGCACCGCCGCCCTGCCCGGCCCGCCCTTCCCCGGCCCCGCTGCCGCCGCCTTCCCCGGCCCCCAGCCCTGCCCCGCCGCCCTGCAGCCGGGCTCCGGTGGCCCCTCCGGGCTGGGCAGCAGCGGCAGCTCCAGCGGCGCTGCCAGCGAGGGCGGACACTCCAGCGACAGCGGCGACGAGGTGAGACCCGACGGGACGGGGATGGGCTGCCCTGCCCCGCTGTCCTCCGCCCGGCAACTCCGCGGGGGTACCGCGCTCCTCTCCGCGCCCCGGGGCCGCTGGGAGGCAGGGAGCGGAGCCTGGGCTCGCTGCCGCGCCGCCCCGTCGGGGCAGGGACCTGCCTGGCCACCCCCGGGCATGGCATCGCCGACCCGGCCGGGGCAGGGACAAACGGGGACCCCGCCGGTGCCATCCTGCCTGTCCTTCCGCCGCGTGCCCCCGGGAGAAGCCCTAAACCAGCCCGACGTGTGCCGGTGTCGGGCTCGTCCTCGCTGGGTTGGCCGCGCCGCGGGGGGAGGCTGCTTTGGGGTGAGAACGGTGGGTTTGGGGACTTGGGGGGCACCTTTCACTTGTGCTGACCGTCCCTTAGACGTGATGCTCCGTGCCCGTCCCACATACACGGTGCCATGTGGGGCCGTCCCGTATACACGGTGCCGTACGTCTGTCGCCAGCTCCGGCGCACCGCCCGGGGCAGCGCAGCGCGGTCCTCCCCGGGGCCCTGCCCCGCCGCAGCCCGGCTCCTCGCAGCCCCCCCCCGGGCCCTCGGCCCTGCGGGGCCGGCGGCTGCTTCCCCGGCCGCTCCTCCCGGGGCTCCGCGGGCCCCGACGGCTGCCGGGGCGCGGGCAGAGCCAGCCCGGAGGCGGAGGGGGAGCCTCCGGGGGGTGGCAGCGGTAGTTACCAGCACGACGGGCAGTTGTGTTTTGGGTTTGGTTTTAATATTTTTTAAATCTTGGCATAA
Organism: Nyctibius grandis; assembly: GCF_013368605.1. Classification (NCBI taxonomy): domain Eukaryota; kingdom Metazoa; phylum Chordata; class Aves; order Nyctibiiformes; family Nyctibiidae; genus Nyctibius; species Nyctibius grandis. The sequence goes on along the minus strand of NC_090673.1, from coordinate 5,838,182 downwards.
TCCAAACCCCCGCAAGCAGCGGCAGATGATGCCGGGGTGGGTTGCGAGGTGTTGCGGGTGTGTTGGTTGGATTTGTGCGGAGCTGCTGCTGCCGGAAAGGTGCCGGGGAGGGATTCAGGAGCTCCCACGCACCGGCGGTGGGAGCGGGGAGGGATGCGCGGCCCCGGGTGGGAGCGGGGAGGGATGTGCGGGCCCCGGGTCGCAGCCTGGCCGGCTGGGTGGGCGTTGGGAGGACTGGATTTTCCCGGCTGTGGCAGAGATGCTGCGGGCTCCTGGCTGCCCAGGCACGCCAGGAATTAACAGCCGAGACGTGGTGGCAGAAAGGACGTCTGTAAAATCCGAAATGGCGCCGCAAATGTGGAAATTGGGGTAAAAGATGGGAAAATGCCCCCGCAGCAGTTGAAGGCTGCGCTGCGGGGAGGAAGGGAAGCCCCTGGGTGAGCAGCTTTGCAGAGGGGGGAAGAGTCCGGTTGGGGCAAAGAGGTGTTTGGATCCCACTCGAGTCGTGAGCGCTTTCATCATTTGCTTCATCTGAGCCGTGTCGCCTGCCCTGGGCGCAGGTGGGAGAGGGGCTGGCGAGGGGCTGCCCTGTGCTCGAGAGCCATGGGGAGGTGGGTGCCCACGTCCTGGGACAGCTGAGCTCGTGGGGACGTGGCGTGGGATGCGTGGGAGCAGGGCGGCACTGGGGCCATAAGCACATGTGCCCATCAGTGCTGCCTCTGGTCAGGCCACGAGGGTGGAGGGGATATTCCCAGGGCGTGGAGGGGCAGAGCAAGAGCTCTGGGTGCTCCCAGGACCTGCTTTCTGTCCCCAGGTCCTTGTGCCACCCTGGGCTTCTGCCACACCAGCATGGTGTGAGCTGGACGGTGTGGTCAGAGGGGGCGTCCAGGGGGTCCTGTGTGGGGCAGGGAGGGGTGGAGGCACTTTGGGGTCCCTCAGCAGAGCTCCTTGTTCAGGGGTTGGGGAAAACCCTTCTGCCACGCACCCCATCGCCCCAAGGACCCCATCGCCCCAAGGACCCCATCGCCCCAAGGACCCCATCGCCCAGAGGTGGCAGCAGCTGACGGGTGTTGGTGCTGCTCTCTCATCCCCATCCCCATCCCCGTCCCACGCTGACCCCAACACACGGACAGACCCTGCTTTTGGCAGCTCCCAGGCCCGAGTTGTCCCCTCTGAGTTTATCTCTGCCCCTGCCAGGATGCGCCAACCTCGGAAGAGCTGGAGCAGTTCGCCAAGGACCTCAAGCACAAGCGCATCATGCTGGGCTTCACCCAGGCTGACGTGGGGCTGGCGCTGGGCACCCTCTATGGTAAGGGTCCTGTAAGGGTCCTCATCTCCCCTCCCCACACCCGCGGGGAAGGGAGAGGCCTGGGAGGGGGCTGGAGCACCGGGATGATGGAGATTTCTGCTCCTTAACGACCTGCAAAGGAGGCGATGAGCACCAGCCCCCGGGCTCCTGGGGCTCTGAGCCCTGCTAAGTACTTGCTCAAGCTGGAAGGGTTTGATAACAAGGAACTGGTTTAAAATAGCTACAGCTGCTTAGGGAAGAGCATTTCAGTGCTTTAAAATCCTGCTGAAGCAGCAGGGAGAATGCCTTTCCTGGTCCCTCGTCCGCAGGGGCAAGGGGATGCTGGAGGTGGGGATCCCGGGGGGCTGCTGGAGGGGGGAAATCCCGCAGCATGGGGCAGGAACAGGGCATGACGCCGTGCCTGCCCGCGCAGGGAAGATGTTCAGCCAGACAACCATCTGCCGCTTCGAAGCGCTCCAGCTCAGCTTCAAGAACATGTGCAAGCTGAAGCCGCTGCTGCAGCGTTGGCTCAACGAGGCGGAGAACACGGACAACATGCAGGAGGTACGGGGTGGGGAGGGCCGGGATTTGGGAATACCGCACGCCGACAAGCCATCAAGCTGCAGCTTCTCATCCCTTTTACACAGGCGTTTTGGGAGAAGGGAGGGGAGCAGCAGGCGTCTGGTGCCACAGCGTCATCTCGCTGCCATGGCTTTGGTCTGGTTTTGGGGGGAAGCACTGGGTATCGCCTTCTGCCATGCTCGGGGGAGCCCGAATCCCCCCGCAGACACCTTGTGGCAACTGTGGCAGCTCCTGTCTCGGAGCAGCCAGATCCTGCTGGGATCTCAGATAAGCTGGAGATGCAGCTTGCTACTCCCTCGGGGGATGCTGGCAGACGTGTTTGTCCCCCCCCTGCACCAGCTACAGGCAGTGCTGGGACACTGGGAATGGCCCGTCACAGTGGGGTGATGCTCAATGGAAAGTCACGAGGTCAAAGCCTGTCCCCATCCCTCCCAGACCTCTGCAGCCGGCTGCATGTGTGTCCAGAGCCCGGTGGGGACATTGCTAGCCCTGTGACCAAGCGTGTGGCCTCTCTCTCTCGTTTCCAGATGTGCAATGCTGAGCAAGTGTTGGCCCAAGCCCGGAAGAGAAAACGCAGGACCAGCATCGAGACCAACGTGAAGGGGACGCTGGAGAGCTTCTTCCGCAAGTGTGTGAAGCCTAGTCCCCAGGAGATCTCCCAGATCGCCGAGGACCTCAACCTGGACAAAGACGTAGGTTGGGAGGGTTCGCAGGGTGGGTCCCCGAGCACCCACAGCAGGCCAGTTTGATACTGGGAGCTGTGGGACGGTGGTCAGGGCTGGTAGCCACCATCAGCCTGTCCGAGCCCAGCCGCAGGAGGAACTGTGGCAGGGAGGGTGGGTCGAAGTGCTGTGGAGATGCCACCAGCAGAAGGGTCTTCTTGTCACCCGCACAGCGCCGGGGCTCGCCCCCCTCACCCTTCCCCATCTCCCCTCCCTCGCAGGTGGTCCGGGTCTGGTTCTGCAACCGGCGTCAGAAAGGCAAACGGCTGCTGCTGCCCTTCGGCAACGAGGCGGAGGGGGTGATGTACGATGTGAACCAGGCCCTGGTGCCCCCCCCCGGCCTGCCCATCCCCGTGACGTCCCAGGGCTACAGCCTGGCGCCATCCCCTCCCGTTTACATGCCGCCCTTCCACAAAGCCGAGATGTTCCCTCAAGCGCTGCAGCCTGGGCTCTCCATGAGCAACAGCAGCCACTGAACCGGGGGGGCTGCGGGGGGGCTGGCGGCGGTGCCACCCCGACACTGCGGCTGGGCTGGGCTCTCTGGGGGCAACTTCCCCCCAGCTTCGCCCCGAGAAGGGCACAGGCACGGTCCTTAGGGCTTTAGGGGCACCAGGGGCAGGGCTGGGAGCCTGGCACAGGGATGGTGCCCGCTCTCTGCAGATGCTCCCAGCCCTCCCCAGTTATCTGAGTTTACTGGTCCCAGCAGCATTGGCCTCCCTCCGACCTCTCCTGGGGGGGTGACTGCTCCTGCCCCACTGCACCCGACCTGCGCCCGGCCCAGCCCAGCCGCTCTCCTGCAAGATCCAGAAAAAAAGTATTTTTTAGGTTTGTTTTTTTTTCTAGGGAGTGGGTGGGAGGGAGGGGGGTGGTTTTATTAATTTTTTTTTAATGGTTTTTGGTTGTAGTTTTGAAAAAGCAAAAATCTTTGTAGTGATTCCTAGTTACCCAGGTGCCTCTTCCCTGTCACCTAGAGCGGGGCTGGGGTGCTGGGCCCAGGGCTGGGGTCCCCGACAGCTCTGACCCCCCTCCCGGGCTGGAGCGTGGGGCTGGAGGTTGAGCCCTCGCCCCACGGCGCAGGAGACCTTCGCCTGTCCGTGGGCTTGTTTTGGGGGGTCCTCCCCAGCCCTTACGCCCAGTGTCACCCCGGCCCCCCGTGCCCTCTCCACTCTCCAGCCGTTGTCCCTCTGCCCCAGCCCAGCGACCATCTTTCCCCGGAGGGTCCTGCCAGCACCCCCGTGCCTTTGAGCCTGCTGTAGTTGATTATGATTTTTATACTTCTTTTCCTTAATCACATTCCCTCTGGCAACGAAATAAATCTCAGTTCTTTGGGGCATGAGCGAGTTAACCCTTTCCTTGCCTCCTTGCATCCTCCTGCACAGTGCCGGCCAGCCCAGCAGTGGAGACTGGGCTGTGTGGGGGGCACAGTGGGGCTGGATTGGTGCGCCCAAATACATCTGACCTGTCCCCATCGTGCCACCAACACCGGGCTCTTGGCTACCTGCAGCCCAGCCCACCACCAGGAGTGGTGGCAGCTTGGCCCCGGAGGGACACCAGCTTGTCAGGGCTGTGCCCCCCCGCCAAAGCAGAGGTGCTCAGGAGTGGGGGGGGGTCACCTTCCACCCTGTTGGAGCTGCTTCTGGGAAGGGTGGGAGCCCAGCGGGATCTCACTGGTTGCTCCAGCAGACACCGCAGACAGGGAAGGACCAGGCGGGGATGTAGCAGGAGCTGCCAAGCTCCCAGCGCCGGGGTGGGCAGGGGAGAGGGATGGGAAGCCGGGGCTGTCCTTGCCGCGGGGCTGCCAACATGGCACCGGTGGGCAAGGGATGCTCCCGTGTGCGTGGTCCAGCTGGGGCAGCCCAGCAGTGGCCGTGCCGGGTGGTGCCAGCCCAGGTCAGCACCAGGGCCGAGCTGGTGAGGATGGTGCCAGCCCTGCCAGGAGCACGATGTGGGGGATGAGAAGCGATGAAATGACCAAACCTGTGGGGAAACTTCGGAAAAAGCCCCATTTTTCAGCTTGGCTGCCCATAACTGATGGGTTCTCTCTGGGGCTGGCTGTAGCCGTGCTCCCGGAGCGGGGGCACTGCAGGGAGCAGCTCGCGGGCACCTCGGGACCCCACAAAGGGCTGGGGTGCACAGCGGGCTGGGTCCCCAGTGCCAGGATGCCCAGAGTCACGTCCCTGCATGCCCACAGCATGGGGGCACGGCACCCACTGGAAACTGCCCCCCCGCCAGTGCTGCCTGGTGCCGGAGGCTGGTGATCAGCAGGGTCGGTGGCAGAAAGCTGGGGCAGGATGTCACCTCCCTGAGGTTTGTTTTTCTCCACGTTCCCACTGTGATTTTCCGCTCCAGCAAAAGGCCAGCGAGGCAGGAGCCCCAGCCCCTCCGTGGGACCCCAAATTCACCACCCCAGCACCCTCCCCGTGGGCACTTGGCCCCTCCTGCTCCGTTTTCGGTTGACCCAGAAGACAAAACGAGACGGAAATCGGAAGCCACAGAAATCAGAAGATTGTGTCAAACTGCACCCGGCCGAGGGCTGGGTGAGGGGCTGCTGGGGCCACAGCGAAGCACCAGCCCGGGGCAGGAATGTCCCCTCTGCTGAGGGGGTGTCACCGCACCCCTGAGCCCCACTGCACCCCAGGCATGGGAAGCAGATCCCAGAGGACACCCGGCAGCTCGTGGGGTGGCAAGGGTGGGGTTGGGCGACTTTGGGGCTGCAGTGAGGGAAACTGGGGGAAACCTGTGACAAAATGAGTTGTTTATATCACAGGTTGATGGCACCAAGGTGAGGGGCACACGGTGAGGGGCACGGAGGGAGCAGTCGTGTCCCACCCCCTGGTCACCCAACCCCGATATCTGGCACTGATCCCTGATGGGTGCTTCCCCTCGGGGTGTCTGGGCATTGCCCATGCCCAGGGTGCAGGGGGTGTGCGCTGCACGGTGCCCATGGAGCAGGGTGCACACAGTGCAGGGTGAGTGTGGTACAGGGTGCCCACGGTGCAGGGTGCTCTCCATGCAGGGTGCCCACACCACGGGGTGCATGCAGGGACCAGGGTGCCCACGGTGCAGGGTGTGTGCAGGGTGCATGGTGCCCGTGGTGCAGGGTGAGGGTGTCTGTAGGATGCCCGTGGTGCAGGGTGAGTGCAGTACAGGGTGCCCACGGTGCAGGGTGTCTGTAGGGTGCCCACGGTCCAGGGTGTGCATGGCGCAGGTTCCAGCACTGCAGGGTGCTGGCAGCGCGGGTGCCCGGGGTGGGTGCGCGGTGCAGGGCGCGCAGGGGCTTGGCAGTGCCCGGGGCACACGGATCAAGCTGCTGGCGCCGCAGGGTGCCCACGGGACCCACTTTGCTCACCGCGATGCTCCGGACGCCAGCACCTCGGTGCCTTCCTGCCGCGGCAGGGCAGGCGTGCCGGCGAGGGAGCGAGAAACCGCAGCATCCCTCTGTGCCGGGGCCGGGCACTGAGCGGGCTGAGATTGCTGTCGAGAGCATCCGCTGTCCTGCCGGTGACACCCACGGCTCGAGAGTGGGGGTGGGTGGGTGCGTGGGGGAAATGGGTGCTGCCGGGAAGTGGCGGAGCAGAGGCCGCGCTCTCCAGCCCTGTGCAGGGTGCTGGGCCCCCCCGGGCTGCCCTGACCTCCGCTCCTCCACCCCAGCCACTAATGTCACCGTGGGGCCTCTGCCACCGGGGCTTGGCCACTCAGCAGAAGGTGCTGGAGGGGACACGGGGCGATCACAGGGGAAGGCTGGGGAGCCCTGAGCCCCCCGCCAGCCCCTGCGCCACAGGCAGAGCCTCTGCAGTACTGTGTCATTTATTCCCAAAGCACCCTCTGGTCCTGCCAGCGCCCTGGCGAGGTGGGTCAGTGTCGGGTCTGGGGAGGGGGTTAGTCCTGTTTTGCAAGAAATGAAGTCACATGGAGTTGCTCAAGGTCCCAGTGTGGCAACAGCCTGGCTGGGAGGAGAGGTCGGGGCTCCCACATCCCTCCCTGCCCCACGTCCTGGTCTGGAGGAGGGTGCCCCACACTCCCTCCACCCCGGTATCCTCTGCCCAGAGGGTCCCAGCGTACGCCAGCCCCGTGCTAGGTGTTGAACCAGCTCTCCAGGTCAGGATAGACGCGGCCGCGGGGCAGGCTGGGGTAGGCAGTGCAGATGGTGCAGAGCCGCTCCCTCCAGTCGGCGTAGAGCTTCACGCTGTACCTCTTCTGCCAGGCGAAGAACTGCCGGTAGCGGCTGGAGTTCATGGTCTTCAGGAAGGTGGCCAGCTCTGCCAGGGACCCAAAGTCATCGACGTGAATGAAGGAGTCTGCAGGAACAAACTGCTCGTAGTTGGCCCTGGGAGGCCCCAGCACCACGGGCACGGTGCCGGCCATCAGCGAGTTCCTCCAGAGCTTCTCGGTGATGTAGTCCTGGTGGATGGAGTTCTCGAAGGCCAGGTAGAACTTGGACTTGGACGTTGTTGGCAAGAGGCAGTCCTTGCAAAGTGGCTTTTTGTTTGCTTTCCCGTATATGTTCACGTGGAGGTACCTGGAGAGGTTTTTGTAGACTTCAGCTCTTTTCTGAGTCCTGTGGTAGTTGCTGATAACCCAGGACACCAAGTTGGTCTTCACGGGGATGTTCATGGTGGCCGACCGGTTGGGCACAAGCTTGCCGTAGGGGATGAAGATGTCCGAGTCCCGTCTGTAGGTCATCACCCAGTTGAAGGTCTGGTTCCATCCTGCTAGAGCTTTAGTGTTGGAGGGCGATTCCAGGGAGACCCATACCCAGTTCTGCCCTGGCGGCCTCTCCTTGGGCAGCCTGTCCCTGCCGGGCTGGAGCCTGGTGTGGGGGAACACCACCACGTCCGCCTGGCCCAGGAGCCGCCGCTCCGTGGTGAGCCAGCAGCCCGTGATGCCATACAGCTCATGGCAAACGTCCCCACTGATGTTGGGGACCTGCTTTGCGGGCCATTCCCACACCAGGACCACCAGTGGCTCAGTGTTCTTGGGGGCTTCTCTGGAGACCTCGGCGGGGTTGAAGAAGCACCTCAGGTTCCAGAGGGTGGTTACAAACACCCCAGCAGTGACCACGGCCTTCATGCTGGGCCGACCCCATGGTGGCCGTGGCAGCGGCGATACCCAGAGCATGCTGCCGGGCTGGCTGTCACCTTCTTGGGTGACAAAGCTGACACCTGGGAGGGAGGAGAGGCCACCAAGGGCTGTCAGCTCAGCTTGCGGGGCGTGAGGGGCGTGGGGAGGTGCTGGGGCTGGAGGGGATGGAGAAAGGGCTTCTCCATGAAACCTGGGCCCCAGAGTCACCCCTGGCCTCTCCGCTGGCTCCCAGCCCCCTCCAGGGTCCCCCGTACACCTGGTGTCACCCCATGGTGACTTTTATGTCACCCTCCCACCATCCCCAGTGTCCCCATCTCCGGGGTGAGGAGGGGTGCTGCTGAGGGGGGGCACAGAGCTGATGGGCAGCACCCACCTGTCCCCCCCACCCCAACCGCTCCCCATTACATGCACGAGGGACGCGGTCCTTGGTACTTGCTCTGTGCCTCAGTTTCCCCACCTGACAAACAGCCACGGTCCCACTCCACCCTTCTGGCTTTGCCCAGGGCAGGTGAAGCTGAGATGCAGCCAGCCTTGCCACGGCCCGGCTCTGAAGAAAGGTGCCTGGGGGTCTGCAGCATGGGGCCACGCACCAAAGGGTGAGGGGCAACACCCCAGGTCCTGCCTGAACACCCCCACGGCGAGGCCCCGGCTGCAAACTGGGGTGTCGCCGGGAATGACTGGGAAGTCTGAAACCCTGCTTAGGGCCAGATCGGAGTGTCCTGCCCGAGAAGTGCCCCCTCACCCCAGCACCCTCCTGCGGCGATGGCAGGGCTGTCCCCAGGCTCAGGGTGCTCTCCCTGGTCTCAGGGTGCTCTCCCCAGCCACCAAGGGATAAGTTTAGGCTCCAGAAACACCCTGTGTCCGAAGCGGGGAGGGCTGGGAGAGCCGTGCTGGCTCCCTGCCCCGCACGCGGCGGCACCGGTGCTTCAGATCCCCGGCAGCGGGGATGGTGCCCCCGCTTTGGGGATGCTCTGGGAGGGGGCACCCCGCTTCGGCAGTGCCAGGAGCCCACCCGTTTCTCAGCCCCTCTCCCCGCGGCCGTGCTGAGCTCAGACTTACCGGGGACGGGCCGGCGTGGTGGCGTGCGAGGGGCCGGCTTGCGTCTGCCCCGGCAGCTGCCGGCGCTGGGCCAGGGCACTCGAGGGCTTCCTCTTTTCTGCGGTTTTGCCTCGTCCCGGCCCCACAGCGGGTCCTTCCTGCGCGGCAGCTGGCACAGCTCGCTCCTGGCACTTCCCCTGCGCTGCGTGGGCAGCGGTGGGACCCACGGCTCGGTGCGTGCCCCGGGGGCGGGTGCATGCCCATGGCTGGGTGGGTGCCCCATGGCTGGGTGGGTGCCCATGGCAGGGTGGGTGCCCCACAGCTGGGTGGGTGCCCCAAAGCTGGGTGGGTGCCCTACAGCCGGGTGTGTGCCTCGTGGCTTGTGCATGTCCCATATCTGAGAGGGTGCCCCATGGCCGGGTGCATGTCCCATAGCAAGGTGGGTGCCCTGTGGCTGAGCGGGTGCCCCATGGCTGTGTGAGTGTCCCGTGGCTGAGTGGGTGCTGCATGGCTGAGTGTGCCCCATAGATGTGTGGGTGCCTCATGGCTGGGTAGGTGCCCGTGGCTGGTGCGTGCCCTGTGACTGCCCCACGGCTGGGTACTGCACACAGCTGGGTGCATGCCCCATGCCAGGGTGGGACGCTGTTGCCCAGCGCATGCCCCACGGCAGTACCTTGGCACCCCCGAGAAAGGCTCCCAGTGCAGGCACTGCTCACAGCTCTGTGCCCATCCTGCCCCATCCCCTTGAGCTTTCACTGGGGTGGGTGCAGGCAGGGCTGTGCCTGCAGCCTCGCCAAGGTGCCTCCCATCTGCCTGGTTGAAAACAGGATGCCAGCCCGCCTTGGGTTCCCACTGACTCATCTTGAAACCATCAGCTGAAGTGGCACCAGCAGCTCCGTGGTGCTGCCAAGCCGCGGGCACCTGCCCTGGCCGGGGCGTTTGCTGTCAAAAGGGGAAGCGGGCACGTGTGTGCCTCGGCTGCGCCCGCACGGGGAGCTGCCTCCTGTGCCCAGGCTCTGGACCTGCCCCTGGACCGCTCTGGCCACGCGCCCCGTTGTTTTCTTTGCTGGCATCGCTGCCTGGGCACCAAGTCTCCCTGAAAGCCCTGGTAGGGGAAAAGAGATGGGGAAACTGAGGCAGAGGCGGGGAGGGGAGCCCCGAGGCGTGCAGCGCTGTGCCTGGGGCTGGCAGGGGCACTCACAGAGCTGGGAGCGGGGCCCCAAATCACTCCCTGGGGGTCCTGGGGCTGCTCAGGCCTCCCTGGGGTCTGCACCCCCCCACCGTGCCCGTGCTCGCGCCGGTTGCCTGGACCCTGCAGCAGGGCTGGCCGCAGCACCGGTGGCGAGGCGAGGGGCCGGGCAGCGGCTGGGCACAGCACCATGCCAGCGCACGGGGGTGTAGCAGGGCTCTGCGGTTTCGGTGCCACCCTGGGAAGCCAACTGCAGCGCTGGGGCTGGGTGTTTTTTCCTGCCCAGCCATGTCCCCTGTTTCCTGTCAGCTTTTCTCACCCTCATTCTGCATTTCTTCTCCTGGGTGATGGCAAGCCCCGGTGCCAGGTGCCACACAGCCCACGGGGCACGGTTCCCAGCCTGGCCTGCCCCAACCCCTGCTCAGCCAGAGCTGCCAGCACCAACCATGCTGCTGTCCCTGTCCCCACCCTGCACAGCCCTGGGGACCAGGGCCACATGGGACAGGACCGTTCCCCTCCGTGGAGGACAACACTGGGGACAGCATCGGCCACAAGGTTTTCCCAGGAGATGCAGGATGGATGGTGGAGCAGGAGGGAGCTTTTCCCCCACCCTTGTAGCTGTCACCCCCGGGCGCTGCCCCAGGGCAGCAGGGACAATGCCCCGGTAGGTACTTGCAGCTGGTGGGTCCCAGCACCCTGACCCTCATGGACCATGGACATGGTAGCACGGTGCCAAAGGCTCAAAGCCAGGCTGGGAGCCGGGTCCAGCCCTGGGCAGGAGCCGTCAGCGCCTGGGGCCAAGCCATGGGACAATCAGGTAACTCCAGAGGCACCAGCACAGGGCAGGAGCTTTGTGTGGGTGGGTGCTGCCCTCTGCAGATGACCCCACACAGATGGAAGAGCTTGGCCACCCGGTGAGGAAGTCCCCTGAGAGGTGCTCAGGGCCACAGGTCCACAGAGGAGATGGGCCACCAGGTGCCCGGGGCTGTGCTGCCCCATGGCACGCTGCTGGGTCTGTCTCTTGCTGGCCCCTCATGGGGTTTCATGGTCATGCCAAGCAGAAGAAGAGCCGTGAAGCTCACCAAGACCTTTGAGCCCATGTCACCCATGGCCTTGCCCATGATCCTCTCCACTGCATCCCTCTGAGCTGGGACCCACTTTGCTGCAGGGCAGGGTTTGTGAGGTGTTTCTAGTGTGGGTTGGGGACAATCCACGTGCATTCCCTTGGGAGGAACCAAGGGTGCAGGCATTCCTCCTTCCCCAGGGATCAACTAAAAGCCACCACTGGAGGAAGATCTGGGTCTGGACAGCCCATTGACTGAACCCCCACGGACCAGCTGACCTTGTGTCCTGGTTTGGTGGGGATAACATTCATAGAATCACTTTTCTGTTGCATTTTGCTTCAGTTTGTGGCCAGCTGTGGGATGGTGATCAAGGCCACGAGCAGTTAAATCCAGGGCAGCTGCCCCAGGCTGCCCACAGGTGTGTGCTGTAACATTAATGTCAGTTTCACTACAAATGGGAAAGCTGGATGGGGATGTGGGGGCTCTTCTCCTTCTCCTTCTCCTTCTCCTTCTCCTTCTCCTTCTCCTTCTCCTTCTCCTTCTCCTTCTCCTTCTCCTTCTCCTTCTCCTTCTCCTTCTCCTTCTCCTTCTCCTTCTCCTTCTCCTTCTCTCTATGAACTAAGTATAATTTTGTCCCTTTTGTGTTAGTGTCAATATTGATTTTCTTATTTTATTAAATCTGTTTAAACTCCAACCCACAAGTCTCTCTCCTTTTCCCAATTCCCTTTCTCAGCTGGGGAGGGGCCTTGGGTGATAGAACAACTGGTTATTGCTTAGCCCTGGGTGCTTGGTGGAGACACCTTGACACCAGATCTCTCTGGTATTTCAAAGCGGGAGAAATGCCAGCAAACCTCAGGGTCATCCCAGCGCAGCTGCCCCCGGGTGACTCGTGCCGGCGGGGCGCAGGGGGAAAGGCGCTGAGCCAGCCCTGGCCACCCCTGCCCAGCTCCTCTCGACGCCTGCCCGCACGCCCTGCAGCCCTTCCAGAACAGCCGCCCTCCCTGGGGCATGGAGCTGGGGCAACACGGTGCCACCCCACCGCCCTGTCCCTCCTGGGTGTCCCTTGTCCTCACTCACCTCGGCACAACATTTGGTCCAGAAGTTTTTTGAATAATGGCATTTTGTGGCAGGACAAGGAGAGCTTTTGTCAGTGCCCGGGCAGCTGTCGCGGAGCCTGCCCGAAACGCAGTCACCCTTAGCAACCCCACTCGGGGCTGGGGCAGCCAGAGGAGCTGTTATTCATGGCTCCCAGCTGCAAATGGGAAGAAGGAGGAAGGGAGAGAGGGTGGATGGATGCACACGGGTCGGGGCAATCCCAAGCACAAATCCAGGCTGGGTAGAGAATGGACGGAGAGCAGCCCTGAGGAGAAGGACTTGGGGGTGGTGGTTGATGAGAAGCTCACCATGAGCCGGCAACGTGGAGTCTGTCCTGGAAGGGCAGGGGTGGAGGAAAGGCTGAGCGGGGGGTGACCTCTCCTTGTCACTAGCTTGGGGAGGAGCAGGGGCAGCTCCTGGGGACAGAGGGTTTCCCCGACGTGGCACCTCCCTGGGGCACAGCCCCGCTCCCAGACAGCCCGTACCCGGGGGGACGTGGGTGCCGCAGCGGCCGCCCCCGCGCTGTGCCCTGGGGGGTCCGTGCCTCAGTTTCCCCAGGAGCAGCAGGATCCACCGGCAACCGCCTGCCCAGCGGCGATTCCCCGGCGGCCCTGCCGGGACCATGGTGCCCTCTGGGCCCGGCCAAGCCTCCCCGGGGCCGGGCCGCGGGACTGGACGGGACGGGCTGGGCTGGGCTGGGCTGGGCTGGGCTGGGCTGGGCCAAGCTGAGCTGAGCTGAGCTCTGCCGGGCTGGGCCGGGCGGTGCGGCCGCGGCCCAGCGGTGCCTTTAAGGGGCGGCGGCGGGCGGGCGGCCCCGGGCCGGGGGCGGTGCTGCGCAAGGCCGGGCCGGACCGGGGCTGGAGCCGGAGGCCGCTGCGTTCCGCTCCCCCTAGTCCGGTGCGGACAAAGGCGGCGGCGGCGGCCCGGTGGGGCATGGCGGTGGGCGGCGGGTGATCCGCGGAGGCGAGCGGGGGGGGGCAGCCCCTGCGGCGGGGCTGGGCCCGGCCCGGCCATGGGGTTCCTGCACCAGCTCCATCTCCTGCTCTGGAAGAACGTGACGCTGAAGCGGCGCAGCCCGGTGAGCGCGGGGGCGGCGGGGGAACCGGGGGGCTGGAGCTCCCCTGCAGCCCGGGCACCTGCAGCCGCCGCGAGGGGCGAGGCGAGGCCCCGGGCGGGGGCGGCTGCGTGGGCCGGGGGGAGCCCGCGGGGCGGCGGAGCCGGCCCCCCACCCCGGGGTCGGGGTGTCCCCGGGGTCCCCTCCTCGGGGCCGGGAGGTGCGGGGGGCGGTGGGTGCGGGCCTGGCGGTGCCTGCCCGGCTGCGGGGAGCGGCGGTGCCGGCTGTGCGGGACCCCACGGAGCGGCCCAGGAGCCCCCCGGCCCCTTGCCCCCGCGTGGGCCCAGCCGGCGGCTCCCGGCGTGGGGCAGCAACAGTTGGGTCTCTCCTGCCCCGCTCCCACCCCGTGTCCGTGGGAGCCGCCCGGGCCCGGTGGCCGCAGGAGGAGCCCGGGGCCGTGGGCTGGGTGCCATCTCCCACCCAACCCTGTGCAGCATCTCCCTCCCCGCTCTCGTGTCCCAGATGGGCACTGGCCAGCCCCGTCCTTGGTCCCCGGGTCGCCCCTCCGGGGTTGGAGAGCTCTCCCTGAGCCCTCGGTATCCGCAGGCTATAAATAGGCTTCGAAATCCTATGTGGGTCAGAGCTGCGTCTCCTCCGTGGGCTGGAGAGGAGCCGCTCCGGCTTGCTGGGCGTGAGGAGCGTGGGGGTCCCGGGGGGCTGGTCCCCTCCCGGGTGGCAGAGGAGGCAGGGTGGCACCTTCCGTGCTGGGGTGGTGAGGCCGGTGTAACCCTGCCCCGGCCTCCCCTGCCCAGGGCTTCCCTGCCAAATCCTACCGGCCGGGCAGGAGGGACCCCCCCACCCCGGGGAGGGACCCCGGCCGCGGAGCGGGCAGGGGATGGGTGCACTGGGTGCCCAGGGAGCCGGTTATTTTTAGAGGATGGGGGAGGGTGGCGAGCTGCTTCTCCCGAGCTGGCAATGCTCTCGCCTCTTCCCTCTCCCAAATATCCTGCAGGCCTCATCCTGCCTGCTTGCCTTCGCCAGCAGCACGGGGCACTGGGCCCTGCTCTGTCCCAGGGCTGGGCTGGGCTGAGACCCGCGTCGCAGGCAGGTGCCTGCTGCATGGGCAGCCCCGGTGCCCCCAAGGCGGGCCAGGGGGATGATGCTCTGCGGCTGAGTCATCCCTGCTCCTTACCCTCGTGTGGCCACGGCGAGGGGCTGCCCAGCGCTGGTGTGCCGTGGACCCCTACCCGCAATGCCGAGCTGGCTGGCACGGCTACGCCCCGGCATCCACCGGCCCTTGGCAGCTGCCCCGGGTCTGGGCGCTGTAGCTGGTGGGGTTACAGCATGGGGTGTGCACATCTTCTGGGGACCTGTTTCCCCCGACCCTCCCCAGCCCCGTGGGCAGCACAGGAAGCTGCAGCTGTAGGAGGAGTACAAGGAGCGCAGGCCCAGTCACCCCAGAGTGCGGGGACTGTCACCGGAGTGCCCTGCTTGCTGCAGGCAGGGTGGCAGGGGAAGGACCGGCACCTCCTCGCCCACCCGGCGATGCCTCGTGTGGATGGGGCGTGCGGAGGACCAGCCGTGTGTAAGGGCAGGAGCTGCCCCCGGTGCCGTGGGTGCTCAGGGGTGGGTTTGGTGCAGCCCCTGGAGCAGTCGTGCCTTGAGGACATGCGTGCCCTGTGTGTGTCACCTGCTTCCTCGTGCTCCTGTTAAATGCAAGTCCAATGTCTGTGCAGGGGACACCATCCTGCCCTCTCCCAGCAGCCCGGGCAGAGCCAGGCCCCATGCCAGAGCCCAGCCCTGCCAGCCTGTGCCTTGCTCTCCGTGGGTGGGTCCCCCAGCGCCGGTCTGCCCTGGCCCCATCCAGAGCTGGATGTTTCACCGAGTGAAACCAGCCCCGTGTCCCGCTGGGCTGATCCTGCTGCGGCAGGCAGAGGCTGGAGGGATTGAAGCAGGGAGGGAAGTAAGCATGAGACCCCTCCCCTGCTGGGGGTTCACCCTGGGGTGGTCAGAGTCGGGGGTTGCTGGGCTTCCCCCAGCCTCGCAGAGGGAGTGCGGTGCGTGCCCTGCCCGTGCCCTGCCAGCAGCTGCCCGTTGGCACAGCCCCATGCCGTGGGTGCTGCCCTGGGGTCAGTGCCTCGCCATGGTGCACTTTCCTCCTGGCACCGTGCTGAGCAGCGGCCCCAGCGCTGCGGGAGGGGATGGGGAGCAGACACCTCGTGTTTGGCTGAGGGTGCTGGGCTGGGACTCGAGAGCTGGGGCCCGTCCCCTGCGCTGCCCCTGAATGCTGGTGGCCCTGGGGGAGTCCCCAATGTCCCTGGCACCAGGGGCTGTTCAGGGAGCAGCACTGCAGTGGTTTTGGGATGGACTTTGTCCGCAGGCGCTTGGTGAGGGCTTGGCTGGTCCTCTTGAGGATGCAGCGGTGGTGGGTACAGGGAGGCTGTGTGACCAGGTGACCTTTGAGAGAGATGTGCTCCTGACCCACAGTGCTGCATGTCACCTGCCTCGTAACCCTCTTTGTCACCAGACGAGCTCACCTGCAGCCTGCCAAGGGTTATGGCTGGGCGCTGTCCCGTGATGCTTCTGTAAGGCCTCGTGCCCAGCCCACGGGAGCATCGGACTTTGCCCGGCGTCACTGAGCTGTTCCGGGGGCTGCTCTGCGCTTTGGCTGCGATTTTATTCTTCCCAGGGCAGAAATTCAGGCAGGAGCCCTGGAGTGCTGGGTGTCTGAGCAGAACAGCATCAGCGGCTCTTGGTGGAGGGAAGCCAGGGCTGTGGGTGCCCGAGGACGGGCAGTCCCCTGCGGTGCCAGTGGCAGCCCTGGGTGGTGCACTGTGCCATCGTCTGTGTCACCCTGGTGCTGCTGGGATGGCGGGGTGAGCTCAGCTGTGTATATCTTAGGGGATGGGCTCCCCGATGACCTTTGGTAAGTGGTTCAAACCTACATTGGATGTAAAATTACCAGGTGATCTCTCAGAAGTTACCGCAGGCACACTCAGGGTGTTCGGCCGCCTTCCCCGCGGCTCTCTGTGCCCACGCGTTTGGGACAGGGAGGCGACAGCGGCTGGAGCTCCCGGCTCCGAAGTGCCGGTGATGGCAGCGTGCTGCTGGGTTTTGTCGATGGGCCGGCGTTGCCCGGCTCAGGGTGCTCTTTGCCCCCTCGCTGGGTGCAGCTGGCGCAGGGAAGGCGGGGGGGGACGCGCAGGCTTGGCAGGGTGGCGGCGGCTTGGCCTCGTGTGTCTGTGCAGCCGTGGGGCCTCGCTTGTCTGCCGGCTCCGGCGCTTGTGTTCCCAGCGACCGCGGCTTCACCTGTGGGCAAGTGGTTATTTATCATACAATCACAGACTGGTTTGGGTTGGAAGGGACCTTAAAGACCATCCAGTTCCAACCCCCCTGCCATGGGCAGGGACACCTTCCACCAGACCAGGTTGCTCCAAGCCCCATCCAACCTGGCCTTGAACACTGCCAGGGAGGGGGCAGCCACAGCTTCTCTGGGCAGCCTGGGCCAGGGTCTCACCACCCTCATAATAAAAAATTTCTTCTTTATGTCCAATCCAAATCCATTCTCTTTCAGTTTAAAACCATTCCCCCTCGTCCCATCACTCCATGCCCTTGTAAAAAGTCCCTCTCCAGCTTTCCTGTAGCCCCTTCAGATGCTGGAAGGTGCTAGAAGGTCTCCCCGGAGCCTTCTCTTCTCCAGGCTGAACAGCCCCAGCTCTCTCAGCCTGTCTCCAGAGCAGAGGGGCTCCAGCCCTCTGAGCACCTTTGTGGCCTCCTCTGGACTCGCTCCAACAGCTCCATGTCCTTCTGATGTTGGGGGCCCCAGAGCTGGACGCAGCACTGCAGGGGGGTCTCAGGAGAGCAGAGCAGAGGGGCAGAATCCCCTCCCTTGCCCTGCTGCCCACGCTGCTGGGGATGCAGCCCAGGACATGGTTGGCTTTCTGGGCTGCAAGCGCATGTTGCCAGCTCATGGTGAGCTTCTCGTCACCCATCACCCCCAAGTCCTTCTCCTCAGGGCTGCTCTCCATCCGTTCTCCGCCCAGCCTGGATTTGTGCTTGGGATTGTCCCCGACCTACGTGCAGGACCTTGCACTTGGCCTTGTTGAACTTCATGCGATTTGCACAGGCCCAGCTCTCCAGCGTGTCAAGGTCCCTCTGGATGGCATCCCTTCCCTCCAGCGTGTCACTGCACCACACAGCTTGGTGTCGTAGGCAAACTTGCTGAGGGTGCGCTCAGTCCCACTGTCCATGTCACCGACAAAGATGTTCCCACCCTTGCTTCCTCACACAATCCCGAAACGTCCCCCCCTGCACCCCCAGGCAGGGACCCCGCTGTCCCCAGGCTGTGCCAGTGCTGGGTGCCACCCTGGGGGTGATGAGGTTCCCTTGGGACAGCATCCCTGCCCCCCCTGCATGCCACTGCCTCTGCCCCACTATGGCTGTGGGGCAGCCCTTGCCCCCCCACCCCTGGGAGTCCCCCGCAGGGGCAGCCCTGGGGACCGAAGGGGCAGGATCAGTCCCGGAGGCACAGGCTGGTGAGCCCTGCTCTGCCACCACGTCTGCCCATCACCGTATCACCCTGGGTGCTGGTGCTGGGGGACAGCTGGCCCTGGCACTGGGGTGGTGCAGGAGGGGTCGGGGGCAGGGGATGTCTCTGGGGACAGGGGACGAGCTAAAGGTCAATGACCCACTTCAAAAAAATAACTAACAACAAGCAGGTCCCTCGTGTTGCCACCAAGGACCCAACAGTCCCCAAGGGAGCCTGGTACGGCTGGCGTGGGCGTGGGGGGACGGTCCCCCGGGCGCCTGGGCACAGAGGCCCAATTGTGTGCCCAGTAAACAGGCCGGGGGGCGGGGGCAGGCAGCGAGGGGCAGGGCAGGAGCCGCGGGGCGGGCAGGGTGGGATGGGGTGTCCCTTGCCACCCCACCGATGCAGGGACAGTGACACCAGGGACCGTGCCTGGGAGCTGTGGTGGCAGACAGATGGGGATCCCCTGGCATGGCTCCTGGGGTGTCTGCTGTCCCCGTCCCCTCCAGCCCTTTTTCCTCTGGTCTGTGCGTCCCCCAAAATCAGCAGCTCTGGGGGTGGGGAGGGCAGCGCTGGGGGGCCTGACCCTGTCCCCTGCTGCCAGCTGAGTCCTTCCAGGCAGCCCCTGTGTGTTAAAGCCCTCTCCTCCCACCCCGCCGGCGCCTGGGCACCGTGGGTGACTGGGCTGGTGCGGGAGCCCGGTGGGAGCTGCCGGTGTCACAGCGGGCACCTTCCCGGCAGCGGCGCTGGGGCTCGCCCTGTCCGTGGTGGCAGCAGGTCCTGGGGTCCGATCTGGCCCTGAAGAGACCCGAGATTGGCTCACCTCACCCCGTGCCTCAGTTTCCCCACATACAGTAGTTCCGCTTGGCAGCGAGGGCTATGGGGCTGTGACGTGGCCTGGGCACGCCTGGCAGCGGTGCTGGGTGCCTGCTCCTGCCGGCGGCTGAAGGCACTGATGCCCATCCCCAGGGCGTCTGGGCACGGAGCCCAGCCTGGGCCGCCTGCGCGATTGGGGTCAGGGATTCCTGGGGATTTGCTGTGATTTACCATATGCCACCCGTGGAAATCCTGCAGGGCCGTTGACTTCTGGGAGGGCACAGAGGGGGTGCCAGGACCCCCCCAAACTGCCCCCCAGTTGCACCTGGAGCCTGTGCCAGGGCCTGGCCAAACCAAACCTCGCCCCGACAGTGTCAGGGTCTGTCCCCTCCGTAGCCCTGTGGGCGGGACCCAGCGGTGGCACGGGCGGCAGGGGGATGTCATGCCAGGCAGCTACCAGCTGTGAGGGCACTGCCAGGGTGGGGGCTGCGGCTCTTTGCCAGCTGTAAGGGCTTGGGGTCACCTCCCCTGGGCAGCCCCAGCTGCGGTGGCCCGTCAGGGCTGGGCGCGAGCCCTGGCACCGTGTTTGTGTTGCTGGAGTAGGGTTCCATCCCCTCTGTGGTGCCCTGTCCTGTCCCGAGGTGCCCCCGGGTGCAGGCAGGAGATCCCCGGGTGCCCAGAGACCCGTTTGCCTCTGGCTGAGCTGTGACGGTGCCACCAGCCACCTGCACCGTGCCACACTGCACAGACGCCCCGGGGACCCCAGTCCTGCCCACGCTCCTCCTTGGTAGCTGGGTCCTGTCCCCAAGTGTCATGATCCCTCTGCTTTGTGTCGTCCCCAGTGGGTGCTGGCCTTTGAGATCTTCATCCCCCTGGTGCTCTTCTTCATCCTCCTGGGGCTGCGGCAGAAGAAGCCAACCATCCCCGTGAAGGAAGGTGAGTGCCAGTGGGGTGGTGTCCGGGGCACCCGCATTTGGGGACACCCACACTTGGGGTGACTCCAAGGTTCTGGGGAGCTGCTCCAGCCCCCTGGGGACAGCCTGGGGATGAGGTGGGGGGGCTGTGACAGCTGATGGGGACCCAGAGGGGCCTTTTGGGGGATATAGCACTGGGCAGGGGCTGCAGCTGAGGGCTGGTGGGGCAGACGCAGAGGGGTCGGAGTCAGTCCCAGCTGAGGGGGCTCCCCTGGGGGTGGCAGTGCCAGCCAGCCTGTGGCTGCCATCGCAGGGATGCTTTTTGGGGGGAAAAAAGGGAGATGGAGCTGGATGGTGCTGGGACAGCCACGGTCCCCCCGAGTCCTCGGGGAGCAGCTGGGGCAGTGCCAGGGGAGGTTCCCCAGCTCCTTGCGGTTCTGGGGTGGAAAATGCACCGCGTGGAGCCCTGTGCCTGGCTGTGGCGGGGCTCTGGGGCCCTGACAAGGTGACAAATCGATGGGACCAGAGCTGGGAGCCCCTGGACATGCACATCCAGAGCTGTGGCCGGGGCTGTGGGTTTTGGTGCCGTGGCAGAGCGGAGCTGCCGGCTCGCCAGGGCTCCGCGGGGCACCCAGACACCCCGTGGGGTGTCCACCCTGCTGGGTGCCCTCGCTCGGGTTGGGCCGGGGGGAGATGCTGGTAACGCTGGTCCGAGCCTGTGTTTCAGCGCGTGTCGGCGAGGGAGAGCCCAGCTGCAGGGCGCTGCCCTGGTTCCTGCCCCGGCGCTGACGTGCCCTCTGTGTCCTGTGGTTGTTTTTTGTTTGGTTTGGTTTTTCTTTCTTCTTTTTTTTTATTTTTTTTGCTCACGTTTTCTTTTTCTTTCCCACCATCTCCCCTGCCCGCCTGCCCTCCATGCCTCTACTGCATGCGCCAGTCTGTAAGTTGGTGGGGTGGGTGGGCGCCTCCCCCCCTTCCCCTGACTCTGCCGGCTATGTATTTTGAGGAGAAAAAGCCCCGTTTGGATCAACTCACTCTGGCCTAATCCACACCTCTGTAACCCTGCTGCCTTCCTCCGTGGCTGGTGAAGATGAGCTTGGGCAGCGCAGCCAGGACGGGTCCGTGGTGGTGTCCCCACCATGGTGGTGTCCCCTCTGGGTTGGTGCTGGGTTCCCCAGGTGCTGGGGCTGCTGGCCATCACATCCCCAGCCCCCCTGGGCTGCAGAGGACTCTCCAGGCCGAGTGGGAGCTTGTCCTGTCCCTTCTTCTCGCCTCCCTCCTTGGACAGACCCTGCTGGGTGCTGGCACCCATGTGGTGGCCTGTGGTCAGCCAGGCTTGCCTGTGCCCCCACCTCGGCTGGTCCCCAAGGGGTTGGAGATGGCTCCCACCCCTGCACCACCACCGGGTCCCTGTCCTGGCCCTTTGCAGCTGGGATGAGCTGGGACATGGCACTCCTAGGAGCCTGGAGGCCTGCAAAGTGCCACCCATGCGCTGGCTTTGTCACCAACGCGTGGCATGGCCACCACTGTCTGTCCCGTAAGCTGCTGGCCTGTCCCATGCTACACCTGTCCCTGCCTGCCCTGGGCTGTCCCTTGCCGCTGCCAGAAGCCCATCTTCACCAGCCCCTGCCCGTCGTGGCCATGCTAACAGCACTGACCCACCTCTAACCACGGGACCACCAGCCGGGGTGGCGAGAGCAGGGTCCCTGCCTGGCACCGCCCAGTGACAACCTCCTGTCCCCTTTGGGCAGGACCCTTCTGACCTTGCCCTGCCCTGGGGAAGGACATGGAAAGACCCCGTTAGGGACGATGGCTCAGCGCCGGCGGAGGGGGGGAAGGTTTGCCGTCCCCTCGCTGCTCCTCGTTTCTTCCATCTCCCCCCACCGTGTCTCCATTGCCACCCACCGCCAGCAGCCGCACGTCGGGGCAGCGGGGAGGCCGGGGGGCTCAGGCAGCTGCGGGTGACAACTCTTATTTTCCCTGTCGTATTCTTCCTCCTCCTCCTCCTCTTCCTCTGGAGATCCGGCGGTGCCTCTGAGGTTACTAACAAGGGGGGCCGAGAGGCTGGGGGAGGTTGGTGGCCGTCCTGGGGGCAAGTGGCAGAAGTCAGCATCGTCCTGGGGCGGGAGGGACCCGTCACCCAGGGGCAGGAGGCAGGAGCCAGGGTGGCAGGAGCTGCCCCAAGGAGCCACCAGCCGGGGACAGCCTCAGTGGGAAAGCTGCAGACTTCTGACCTCGGCCACCAACCTCCCGTGGGGCTCGCAGGGCCCAGCGCGGGCTTCTCTGAACTGAGTGTCTGTCTCTCCGGTGGCCCCCTGCCTCCCCCCTGCCTCCCCTCCCTCCCTGCCCGCACCTTCCCCGGCCTCCTCGGCACTCTCTCGCCGGCTCCAGCTTTCTACACGGCGGCCCCGCTCACCTCGGCCGGGATCCTGCCCGTCATGCAGTCCCTGTGCCCCGACGGCCAGCGCGATGAGTTCGGCTTCCTGCAGTACTCCAACTCCACGTGAGTCCGTGCCCTCGCCCCTTCCCGCGCTGCCACCACCCCGCCAGGGCCTGCGTCCCCCAAAGCGCTTGGGTGCGGAGCGCCGTGTCCCCGGGGTGCAGGGGACATCTCAGCTTGTTCCCCTGTGGGCTCCTGGGTGCTGGGGGGAGGATGGAGGTGGCCCCCAGGGACACCTCGAGGCTCTGGGGGTCTCCTCTGTGCCCTGGCACGGTGGATTCGGTGTGCAGGCGAGGGCAGCTCCTGGGGCAGCGGTGTCTGGTGGCTGCCCTGAGCCCCCGAGGGGTTGGTCCCCCCACCCAGAGCTCTGTGGAAGGTGTCCCCATCCCTCTGTCCCCATCCCTGACGCCACGGCGGTGCTGGGCTCTCGCAGGGTGACGCAGCTCCTGGAGCACCTCAGTGAAGCGGTGGAGCAGAGCAGCCTCTTCGACCCGGAGCACCCAGGGCTGGAGGAGGAGCTGGAGTCGCTGCGCCGGCGCCTGGGGGCACTCAGCACCAGCGAGCCCAGCTCCATGGAGACCCACTTCAGCAGCCGAGCAGGTAGGCTGTGTCCTGCCTGACCCCGCTGCTTGCGCAGGCAGGGGTGGAGATGCCCACCCAGTGACGTGATGGCGTGTGGCAGTGCCCTGCCACCGTCCCACATCACTGCATGCTGGGCAGGGGCAGCTGTGAGATGTCCCCACGTGGGGCTGTGCCGTGTCCCCAGTGCTGATGCGCTGCTCCGATCCCCCTGCCTTGCTCCTTGCCAGGATCTGGCTTCACGCTGGCGTGGGCGGCCAAGGACCGGGGCGAGCTGCACCGCTTCCTGACGCAGAACCTGTCCCTCCCCAACAGCACAGCCGAGCTGCTCCTGGGCTCCAGCGTTGACCTGCGGGAGGTGGGTGGTGACCTGTGGGAGGTGGTTGGTGACCCTCAGGAGATGGGTGATGGCCTGCGGGAGGTGGGTGGTGACCCTCAGGAGATGGGTGACCCTCAGGAGATGGGTGACCATTGCTGGGCAAATAGGTGCCTCCGCTCCTGGCGCGCTCGGCAGCCCCGCTCCCGTCCCCGGTGCAGGTGTATCGCCTGTTTTTCGGTTCCTTTCCTTTGGTACCCGATGAGACCCGTGAGCGAGACCTGTGGGATGGGTTCAGCCCCGGTGAGAAGGTGACGCAGCTGGAGGTGAGGAGTGGTGCCGCGTGCAGGGGACATGGTGGGGCAGAGCTCGTCCTCCGTGTCCCCTCCATGTCCCACCACGGGGCGATGCGGGGGTGTCCGTCTGGGCAGAGGGGATGTGACGGGACGCTGTCGGGTGGCCAGAGCAGCAGCAGGGATGGCTGGGTCTTGTCCTGGTGCTGCCGCCGGTTGCCCCAGTGCTCTGAGGCACACCAATGCCCGTGCCTCAGTTACCCGTTGCAACGGGTGGTGGCACCGCCTGGACGGTGGCTGTGGAGGGAGCAGGGGAGATTGTCCCCTCCTGTGCCCGGGGTGCAGGGGAGCCATGCTCCCCCCATCTGCACGTCCCCTTTTCTTCCCCTCCCTACGGAGACATGGGTGCTGTGGGGCTGTTCACGTGCTTGGGGGGACACACCGAGGGGGACCCCGGGGACCCCCCGCACCATGACCCCCCGTTGGTCCGTTTGCAGAGGAGCTTCCCCAGCAGCTGGAGGAGCCTGCGGGAAGGGCTGGTGCACAGGGCGCTGCGGGACCCCGCGGCAGCCCCGCGCCGCCCGGCGCTGCTCCGCCTGCTCTCCCAGGCCCTGGGCCTGGCCAGCGCCATCCCGGCACCCTCCGCCTCCGACAGCCCCCAGGCCTTCGTCACCGAGATGGAGGTGAGCAGCTCGCGGGGCGAACCGGGGCAGCTGCTGTGCCAGGGTGGGCACCGTCGCAGTGCCCCCGTGGCTCCTTGCTCTGTAGGGTGTCCTCTTCACCGGGCCGGTGCTGGAGCAGCTGACGTGCGAGCAGGGCCCGGGGGGGCTGCGCCGCCTCCTGCACGTGGCCCCCGGGCAGCAGCCGCTGCTGCAGGCGTACCGGGCACTGGCCTGCAACGGCAGCCGGGCCGCCCGCCGGGAGCGCTTCGCCCAGCTGGCCACCGAGCTGCGGGACCAGCTGGACACCCCCAAGATCATCAGCAGGGTGAGAGCGGGGCTGCGGGATGTGCCTCCCTCTGGCTGCGGGACAGGGACGAGGCCTGGGCAGGGTTTCCCCACTCATGGTGACACGTGTGGGAACGAGGGGCTCTGTTACATGGCCTGGCCCCTCCTGATCACCCCGTTACCCCACATGGGCACCCCCTGCCCAGCCCCACAGCAGGACCCCAGATGATTCCCCCTCCTGGCACCCGCTTGGACACTGCCCATGGGATGGGGCTGGGTGTTCCCAGTATCCTCCAAGCATGTCCCCACAGGCTCCCCTCTCCGGGACTGGCAATGTCCCTGGTGGCACAGCTCCTCAAGGCTGGCTCTGAGGTCCCCCTCCACGTCCCACCCAAGTCTAGAATGTCCCTTGCGGTCACAGAGGACCACCCTTCCTGCTTGAGGGACATCTCGTGTCCCCCAGCAAGACCCTGCCAGCATTTGCCTGCACTCCCGCTGCCTGACAGCCACAGATGCACGGCAACGAGTCCAGGGCCCCAGCTGGGCACCGCTCCAACCTTCTAACCAAAAAAGCGGACATGCCACTGCTTGGGGTTCCCCTTGGCCCCCCACCGCTGGCGAGCAGGGCCCTGTCGCCCCAGCTATGAGTAACCCCTTTCCCACTCGTCCTTGCAGCTGAAGCTGGACGAGATGAACAGCACGGCCACCCAGCACCGCCTCCATGCCCTCCTGGAGGACCTGGTGGAGATGGAGAAGGTTCTCCGCGATGTGGACATCCTCTCGGCACTGGCCAAGCTGCTGCCCCGGGGAGCCTGCGCCAGCAAAGCCCCGCCGCCCACTGCCAACAGCACCGGCTGGGCCGGCGCCAACGCCACGGCTGGCAACGCCACGGTGGAAGAGGAGGAGGGTGCTGGGGGGGGGCCCGGCCGGCAGTGACAACCCCCAGGGGCAGTTCTCGGCGTTCGTGCAGCTCTGGGCAGGGCTGCAGCCCATCCTCTGCGGCAACAACCGGTAGGAGCCCCGGGGGACTGGAGGGGGCCAGATCCAGGTGCTCTCTGGTTGGGGCCTCTGCCAGCAGTCAAGGGCCCCGCTCATCGCTTGACGAGCGCACGGGAGATGGGTGCTGCACCGCAGCCTTGTGCCACAGCCAGGGGAAGCTCCCCGTGCTGGGGGGGTCAGTGTGAAATCCCCTCCCGGGCAGGGGTGGGGGCGAGGGGCGCTGGGGCTGGAGCGCAGTGGGCAGCCCAAGCCCCCTTTGCAGGACGATCGAGCCCGAGGCGCTGAAGCAGGGCAACATGAGCTCGCTGGGCTTCACCAGCAAGGAGCAGCGGAACCTGGGCCTCCTCGTGCACCTGATGACCAGCAACCCCAAAATCCTGTATGCGCCTGTGGGCACCGAAGTGGACAAGGTCATCTTGAAGGTGAGGGTGCGGAGGTTGGGACCCCCATCCTTTCTCTCCCACCTCCCCACTCCACAGGGCCTCCTTGCCCAGTTGGGCTCAGAGGGGCCAGGGCTGAGCAGGGAGGAAGGGGTCAGTAGCCAGAAGCAGGCAGCTGCCCTGGCCCTTGGTGGGGTTGTGATGCGTGCGGGGACGTGGGCAGGTCCCTCCATGGCTGCTCACCATCCCGGAGAGCGGGGGGGCCCTGCCTCTTCCTGCTGGGTGAAGCCGGTGAAGGGTCTGGAGCACAAGTGTGACAAGGAGCAGCCGAGGGACCTGGGGGTGTTTAGTCTGGAGAAAAGGAGGCTGAGAGGAGACCTTCTCGCTCTCTACAACTGCCTGAAAGGAGGGGGTAGCGAGGTGGGGGTCGGTCTCTTCTCCCAGGTAACAAGTGATAGGACGAGAGGAAACGGCCTCAAGTTGTGCCAGGGGAGGTTTAGGTTGGAGATCAGGGACAAATTCTTCCCCAAAAGGGTTGTCAAGCACTGGAACAGGCTGCCCAGGGCAGTGGTGGAGTCCCCATCCCTGGAGGGATTTAAAAGCCGTGTAGATGTGGTGCTGAGGGACATGGGTTAGTGGTGGGCTTGGCAGTGCTGGGTTAACGGTTGGACTCGATCTTAAAGGTCCTTTCCAACCAAAACGGTTCAATGATTCTGTCTTCTTCCCCCTCAGGCCAATGAGACCTTCGCCTTCGTGGGTAATGTCACCCACTACGCCAAGGCATGGCTGAACATCTCCCCTGAGATCCGTGCCTACCTGGAGGAGGGCAGGCTGCAGAGGCGCATCCGCTGGCTCCAGCAGGTAGGACAGTGCGGTGGGGACTGAGCCCACCTGGGCTTTACTGCCCCAGGTGTGGGAAGGGGGTGTCCTGCCCCCAGGCACCTCGAGGCTTCTTCATGTGGAGCTCTCAAGTGCTCCTGGGTGCCCACCCTGCTCTTGCGAGGACCAGGCTGGTTCCCTGTGCAGGGAGGTTGCTGTCCCCCTGTCCCCAGGAGGAGCGTTGGGTCCTGTCTGTGTCCCTGGGGAGGACAGGGGGCCGAGAGGCAGAGGGTACCCCAGCTTCTCCCTCCCGTGTCTCCCCCCCATCTCAGTTCACCACTGACCTCCACAAGCACCCAGAGATCCTGAACATCTCCGACAGTGATGTTCTCCACAACTTCCTCAACGGCAACTTCTCCCTGCCCAATGCCAGCGTCCTGCTCCAGCAGCTGGACACCATTGACAATGCTGCCTGCGGCTGGGTCCACTTCATGGCCAAGGTGAGGTTCTGCCCGTAGCTGGGCTCTGTGGGGCTAAAGAGGGGTCAGGTCAGCTCAGACCTCCTTAAGGCCATGGGATGGGAGCCCTGGAGGAGACAGTGGCTTCTGCAGTGTCAGGAGCTCTGGGGTGGATGTCAACTGTGGAGGTGCCCATCCACTGTTGGGTCTGGGGGCTTGTGGGGTGGCTGTGGGTGGCACATGCTGCATCATGTGCAGGGTCCACGTGCTAGACCCATTGAGGGCAGTGGGGTCTCACCAGCCTTCCCCTCCCACCAGGTCAGCGTGGACATCTTCAAAGGCTTCCCGGATGAGGAGAGCATCGTCAACTACACGCTGAACCAGGCCTACCAGGACAACGTTACGGTCTTTGCCAGTATGTCGCTGGGAACCAGCCCCTTTGCAGGGGTCCCTGAAGCCATGTCCTTCTCCAGCTGTGCCCCAGGCTGGGGTCACTGGCTTTGGGACGTGGCTCCCTTGGTGCATGCGTTGGGTGGATGAGCAGACTGAGCATCTCGGGGTGTCCATCCTCTGTCCCTGGCCAAGCCCTGCTGGGCACACCTCCCTGCTGCTCTCCTGGCTCTCCCACAGCCACTGCCTGCTGTCCACGTGCCCTTGCATGCCATGCCCACCCTCCCCAGCCATGGCAACCCTTGTGGTACCCTTGGCTGGGACACGCTGAACCCCTCCACGTCCTTGCCTGTCGCTGCGGGCTGGCCAGTGTGGCCGTCTCCCATGATGCCAGCAGGCTCCCTGCCTCTCCCTGCCCGCAGGTGTCATCTTCCAGACCAACAGGGACGGCTCGCTGCCCCCCCACGTCATGTACAAGATCCGGCAGAACTCCAGCTTCACGGAGAAGACCAACGAGATCCGGCGGGCGTACTGGCGGCCCGGCCCCAACACCGGTGGCCGCTTCTACTTCCTCTACGGCTTCGTCTGGATCCAGGGTGAGTACCAGCTCCCTGCCACAGCTGCCCACGACCCCAGCCCCTGCCCGCACTGCCTGCTCATCTTGGCTTCTCCTCCTCCTCCCCAGACATGATGGAGCGCGCCCTCATCAACACGTTTGTTGGCCACGACGTGGTGGAGCCCGGCAACTATGTGCAGATGTTCCCGTACCCGTGTTATACCCGGGACGAGTGAGTAACACCTGCGTGGGCAGGGGCAGGACCTTCCTTCTTCCCCTGTGCAGGCCACGACGCTTCAGCTGGAAAAAGGGGACAAGTCTGGGGGCCTGGGAGAGGTTGGTGACATTGGGAGTGATGAGCACCCAGTTAAGCCCTGTTCCGTGGGTCACCAGGCTAGGCAAGCAGGGGAAGGGTTTTGTGGCCAATTCACAGCTGAAGTGAGGAACTTGTGGCTGCGGGGTGTCTTGGAGGTTGAAAGACTTGGGGAGAACAAGAGGAGCGTGGTAAATGGATGGCACATTTGTCTGTCAGCGGTTATTGAACACAGTGGTCTGGAGGAAGCACTTGGAGGAGTCCCAGAGCCACCAGCCCTCCAGGGCAGGAGCATGGATAGGGCCCCGTCCACACCAGGGTAGGCAGGACACTGGGCTGAACCTGCGGCTGCTGCCCTCCTGCCTGCCGGGACCTGACAGCCAGGACACTAGATTGCCCTGTGGGCTCATTGGAGAAGCTCTTTCAGGGCACTAAGGAGCTGCTGGACCGGAGGGCTGGTTGTCCCTGGGCAGTGGGAGAGCCCTTCGCTGCCCTGTGCACCAGGGTCTCCTTGGGTCTCTGCAGTGGTGCCACCATCCAGCTCTCCCCTCTCTTCCTCTACCTCACCAGCTTCCTCTTCGTCATTGAGCACATGATGCCCCTGTGCATGGTGATCTCCTGGGTCTACTCGGTGGCCATGATGATCCAGCACATTGTGACTGAGAAGGAGCATCGCCTGAAAGAGGTGGGGATGGTGGGAGAGATCCCTGAGGAGCATCTGGCATCCCTGAGCTCTAAGTTCTGTGCTGTGTCCCTGGGCACCTTCCCCATGTCTCCAGGGCGCGTGAGGTGGGGTGGGCGCAGATGCCACATCCCTGGGCTGAGCTGGTCCTTCCAAGTGTCCCTGGCACGAGCCCTGCCCAGCACCAGAGGGAGCTGAGCTGGCACAGGGTGCTGTGTCCTGCCCGCTCCCAGGACCCTCGGGACCCCTCGGTGCTGCCCATTGCTCTCCCAGCCTGTGCGAGTGAGGCAGCAGGGACGGACAGGGTAGGGGACAGCCCCGCTGAGCAGCGTTGGCCTTGCAGGTGATGAAGATGATGGGCTTGAACAACGCGGTGCATTGGGTGGCTTGGTTCATCACCGGCTTCGTCCAGCTCTCCATCTCGGTCACGGCACTCACCGCCATCCTGAAGTACGGCAAGGTCCTGATGCACAGCGACGTCCTCATCATCTGGCTCTTCCTTGCCATCTACGCAGTGGCCACCATCATGTTCTGGTGAGCTCCCTGGTCCACCCCATGGGGTGAGGGGGCACGGGCAGCACTGAGGTCCTTGTGCCACGGGGTGAGGGTGCTGGGAGCTGTGTGGACAAGGCCTGTGGAGGGGCACAAGTCCCCCCAGCCAGCTGATTTGAGGGGCCAATTTATCACCTCAACACCACCAAAAGTAGACGGTGTGGGGAAAGCCCTGGTGGGGTAGGATCCGAGGTGATGCTGTCCTCTCTGCAGCTTCCTGGTGTCGGTGCTTTACTCCAAGGCCAAGCTGGCCTCTGCCTGTGGTGGCATCATCTATTTCCTCAGTTACGTGCCCTACATGTACGTGGCCATCCGGGAGGAGGTGGCACACGACAAGATCACGGCCTTTGAGAAATGCATCGCGGTGAGTTGGCTGCAGTTGCTGGGGAGGTTCTTGGCCCCAGGTTTGCCCCGGGCACCCCATGTCCAGTACACAGGCCACCAAGCTGTCACCAAGCTCTGGGCAAACCTCTGCCTGTATGAACCAACTCCCCATGGGGCTTTGGAGGCATCTCCAGAAGGTTTGGTGGCTCCCAGGGCAGGGAGCATCTCCACAGGGCTGGGTGGGACAGCACTGGGTAGGAATTTGCCCCAACCTGTTCCTCCGGAGCTAGCCTGTGGTTCCTGCTGACATCCCCTTCCCTTCCTTTCCCTTCCCTTCCTTCCACCTCTCCGCAGTCCCTCATGTCCACCACAGCCTTCGGGCTGGGCTCCAAGTACTTTGCGCTGTACGAAGTGGCCGGCGTGGGCATCCAGTGGCACACCTTCAGCCAGTCGCCCGTGGAAGGAGATGACTTCAACCTCCTGCTGTCCATGATGATGCTGATCGTGGATGCCGTGGTGTACGGGGTGCTCACGTGGTACATTGAGGCCGTGCACCCGGGTACGTGTGGGCAGTGGGGCATTAGGGCACCTCTGATCTTCTGGGAGCCTCCTCGCTGGGGACCTGCTGGTTCCTGGCAGAGCTCAGTCCTGACATGGTGGGCTTTGGCACAACATGCCTTCAGGGTCCCTTGGATGTGTCCTGTTGGGGACACCTGCCCACACGCCCTGACCCACTGGTGACACTAACAGGTTCCTTGGAGATCTTGAGTCGCGTGTCTCAGTTCAGTGGCCAGCTGTAGCAAAGCAAGGTGTCCATGGCTGGAGCACTGCCATGAGGGGTCTCACCTGCTTCCTTTGCTTTCCTAGTAAAGCCGAAGCATGAGCCAGGCCCAACCCAAAGCCCAAAGAACTTTGCTTCCTTGCTCAGCCCAGCAGCGTTGCCCTGAGCCCAGCTGGCCGAGGCGCTTGCAGCCCCCACCCCGCAGTGATGTCCCTGAGCTGGGGAAACCTCCAAGCCCATGTCCGTGCCCGTACCTGTGTTGAGCTCTGCCCCGACCCTCGTCCGCCTTCTGCGCGGCCATGGGTGTAGGGTTGGCCCTGACTCTGTAGAGGTTGTGCTTGCAGGCATGTTCGGCTTGCCGCGGCCGTGGTACTTCCCCTTCCAGAAGTCCTACTGGCTTGGCAACGGGCGAGTGGAGACCTGGGAGTGGACCTGGCCCTGGTCCCGCACCACCCGCCTCAGCATCATGGAGGAGGATCAGGCCTGTGCCATGGAGAGCCGGAGGCTGGGTAAGGGCAGACAGGGGTGCTGGGAGGTGGCCTGGGGATGGCCCTGGCTCTGCTGCAGGGTCCTGCATGGACCCCCGTGTGTCCTGTGTGCCCTTGTTGGGGCAGGATCCTGGGCCAGGCACTGCTGCCTGTGTGGGAGCCGCTGCCCGTGGGGTGGGAGGGGGGAAGCTGGTGAGAAACAGAGGGAAAGGGGCCATGAGCCAGCACAGCCACTATGGGATGGAGGTGGGGAGGTTCATCCCTCGGGGGGCCCCGCTCCAAGCCCGGCCTCCCCACCACCCCCTGGCTCCTCACTATCCCACTCTTGCAGCAGAGGAGACACGGGGCATTGAGGAGGAGCCAACCCACCTCCCCTTGGTCGTCTGCATTGACAAGCTCACCAAGGTCTACAAGACAGACAAGAAGCTGGCGCTGAACAAGCTGAGCCTCAACCTCTATGAGAACCAGGTGGTGTCCTTCCTTGGGCACAACGGCGCGGGCAAAACCACCACCATGTGAGTGCCCATCAGGGTGGATGTGAGCCGTGTCCTTCTGGGCAGCTGCAGTGGGTGGGGAAGGTGCTGCATGATGTCCTTGCAGGGCCCTGTGGCAGCTGGTGCCGTGCCCAGAGGGCAGCAGTGTGGATGTGGGGGTGGCACAAAAGGGGTATGGGCAGTGGGTGCATGGCCTTCCACTGACATTGCTCTGCCCAGGGCCCACCAGGTGCTCCTGGAGGTGGTGGTTGGAACTGGGACCAGACGGAGGCATACAAGGTCCCTCACCTTGTTGCCTTTCTCCATCCATCCAGGTCCATCCTCACTGGCTTGTTCCCTCCCACCTCGGGCTCCGCTACCATCTACGGCCACGATATCCGGACGGAGATGGATGAGATCCGGAAGAACCTGGGCATGTGTCCCCAGCACAACGTGCTCTTCGACAGGCTGACGGTGGAGGAGCACCTCTGGTTCTACTCACAGCTCAAGAGCATGGCGGAGGAGGAGATCCGCAAGGAGATGGACAAGTAGGCACCCCCCCAGCAAATTTTGCTCCATCTGTGCCTTTTGCATGAGTGGGTCCCCTTCCTGCTGGCTGAGCTGCGGTGGGTGATGTGGTAGCAGAGATGTCCCCTGGAGCAGCTCCACCAAGTGTTGTCCAAAACTTGGGATATCAGGCTGTGGAAGCCAGCAGAAGATGCTTCCGTAGCCTGGCTGCAACTGGGCTGTCCCAGGGGCCGAGGGCCATAGGTACCACATGGGGAAGAGGCATCACGTGCTCCCTGCAGGTACTGGGGACCAGTGCGGCCCCCCAGCATCCCTGGTGCTTCTCCTGTGTCCCCAGGATGATTGAGGACCTGGAGCTCTCCAACAAACGCCACTCCCTGGTGCAGACCCTCTCAGGGGGCATGAAGAGGAAGCTGTCAGTGGCCATCGCCTTCGTGGGTGGGTCGCGAGCCGTGATCTTGGACGAGCCTACAGCTGGCGTGGACCCGTACGCACGCAGGGCCATCTGGGACCTCATCCTCAAGTACAAGCCAGGTGAGCGGAGGTGGGCAGAGCCCAGCATTGCTCCTTGGGCTGCAGTGGCCCTGACCCCTCCCTTGAGGTGCTGTGCCACCATCAGGGAGGACCATCCTGCTCTCCACGCACCACATGGACGAGGCTGACCTACTGGGTGACCGCATCGCCATCATCTCCCACGGCAAGCTCAAGTGCTGCGGCTCCCCGCTCTTCCTCAAGAGCACCTACGGTGACGGCTACAAGCTGACAGTGGTGAAGAAGCAGTCGGACACCAGGAACGGCACAGGTCTGGGGGGCAGCGGGGCCCTGTGTTTAGAGGAGTAGATGGGACAAGCCCTTCTTCAGCCTGGGAATGGAATAAGACGTCAACACCCAAGTGCTCCCACCCCAAGTCTCCTTAGGCCGCGTGGAGGGCGGAAGGGGACGGGGCAGGGGTGTAGGACATGGCATCGTTCAACCCTGATTTTCCTGTCTGGGTCCCAGGTTAGACCCTGTGTGGTGGCATTTGCCTCCAGGCACTGGTCCTGTCCAGCCCATGGGCTGCCCACCGAGATGCCCAGCGTGGGCTGCAGTGCAGAGCACCATCCCCAGTCCCGGCAGGGTGGCCAGGAAGCTTCCAGCACCCCGTGATGAAGGCTGGAGGAGCCCTCACAGTGCTGGGCTGTAGTTCTGGTGGGTCCTGGTGGGAGGCCACATGCGAAGTGACTGACCGGTGCTGCCCCTCTGCCACAGAGCCGGGCCAGCCGCACAGCCCCCCAGCCCACTCCTCCGTCAGCCCCTGCTCTGAGCCCCGTGTCTCCCAGTTCATCAAGAAATACGTGGCCTCCTGCCTCCTCATCTCGGACACCAACACTGAGCTCTCCTACATCCTACCCAGCGAGGCCGTCAAGAAGGGCTGCTTCGAGAGACTGTTCCAGGTACCCGTGGGGGCTGGTGGGGTGGGCAGGCAGGTGACCGTGGGCGGCTGCGGTGCTGCGGGCACCTCCTGCCCTCCTCATGCAACGCTTTGCCTCCACAGCACTTGGAGCAGAGCCTGGAGGAGCTGGACCTCACCAGTTTTGGGCTGATGGACACCACGCTGGAGGAGGTCTTCCTGAAGGTGTCTGAGGAGGACCAGTCTCTGGAGAACAGCGACGTGGGTACGGGCGGTGCGGGGACACACAGTGCTGCTGGGACTGGCGAGGGGCTGCGTGCCTTTGCGTGGGCTTGGTGGCTCCTCTCCCCTTGTGCGTGGCTGCAGGAGTCCCCTGTCCCAAGGCATGGCCGGTGGTAACCCCTCTTCTCCTCCCAGACATGAAGGAGTCCAAGAAGGACGCCCTGCAGCCACCCGCCCCCGAGATGGGCCCGAAGCCCGAGGCCAACGGGGAGCCCCTGGCTGAAGCGGCCGTGCCGGAGAAGCCCGAGGTGGAGCTCAGCAACCTGGTGACCTGCTCGAAGCTGGCGCAGTCGCAAGCGTCCCTGCGCTCGGCCTCCTCGGTGGGCTCCGTGCGGGGCGACGAAGGTGGGGCCTATTCCGAATTCTTTGGGGATTACGCGCCCCTGTTCGATAACCAGCAGGACCCCGATAACATCAGCCTGCAAGGTTCGTGCCGCCGGTGCCCGGCCAGCGGCAGGGGCCAGGGGAGGTGCTCAGCCAGGACGCGGAGGGTGGCCGGGGCAGCGGCAGTGCCCGTCCCTGCACCCGGGCAGGGCAGGTGGATGTGCTGGGGATGGGGGGGCTGTGCCTGCTGGGGCAAGACCCCACGGGGAGGGTCTGATGATGGAGCCACTGATGCTGTGCCCAGAGAACCGCTGGTGGGAGGGCTGGGAATGGGGGCTCCCACCAGTTTGCACCCCCAAAGGGTGCATGGGGGAGTCCCGTGCTGAGACACGGAGCCAGCGGGCGCAGCCGGCGTTAGCTCTGCCCTTTGCCTCCCGCGGGTGCCACCCTGCAGACTCACCCCACTAACACGCTTCCTCCTCACGCTGGCGCCTGGTCGGGTTGTCTCCTCTTGGCCGTTGGGCATGGAGTCATCTTCCAGCTGGTGGCTTTGCCCTCCGTACGCTGGCCCAGGGCTCTGGGCTCTCCCTGCCCAGACGTGGGGATTGCTGGAGGATGGAGGGTGCAGACGGGCACCCTGTTTGATTCATAAATCCTTTTCTGGGTTAGCCCAGGAGCTCTTGTCATGATTCCTTTGGGGACGTGCCACCCTGCCCTCCCGGCCGGGCTGCTCTGAGCGTTGTGGTTTGGGTTGTGGGAGGCAGAGCTCGCTCAGCCCCAGCCCCACGCCTGCTGCCTCGCTGGGTCCCCCCACCCATGTCCCATCCCCTCTTCCTGACTGCACTGACCCCTCACCAGCTGGGAGAGCTGATGGGAAAATGGGAGGGTTCTGCCAAAAAGCACCAATTTAGGTGGTTTTTTTAAAACTATTGTCTAAATTTCCCATTTGGGGCCAAGAGGAACCTGCCAGCCAGCTGCCTTGCTTCCCACCGTGGTGCTGCCATGGCTCGGTGGCCGTCAGCATTGGGTGCCACCCTGTCCCTTGGGGTGGCTGCGCCCAGCTCAGTGCCTGGCTCTGCTCCCTGGGGGCCAAGGCAGGTGCGGGAGCGGCCGTGCTGGGGGGTGACATCCTTCTTCCCTCCCAGAGCAAGAGGCGGAGGACGGCGACCTGGCTGGGCAGGGGAGCTTCAAGCTGGAGGGCTCGTGGCTGAAGCTGCGCCAGTTCCACGGGCTCATCGTCAAACGCTTCCACTGCGCCAAGCGCAACACCAAGGCCCTCTTCTCGCAGATCCTCCTGCCCGCCTTCTTCGTCTGCGTGGCCATGACCGTGGCGCTCTCCGTGCCCGAAATAGGTGCGTGCGAGCCACCCACCCACCCGCACGCTGGGGGCTGCTGGTGGCCCCTTCTGCCTGGTGGCGACACTGGCTAGGGGGAGGCCAGTCTGCCTGCACACAGCAGTGCTGCGGGTGTGAGCGGGTTCCTGTCCTTGTGCCTGCAGGTGACCTCCCGCCCCTCATCCTCTCGCCGTCGCAGTACCACAACTACACCCAGCCCAAGGGCAACTTCATTCCTTACGCCAACGAGGAGCGGCGTGAGTACCGGTGAGAGCCGCCGCGTGCTGGTGACCAGCATCACGTGCCTAGGCCCCATCCCCGTGTCCATCCCTGGGACTGCGATGGGGGACAGCTGGGAGCGCAGCCTGCAGCGGGGCTGGCACCGGCGCTGGCTCAGGCTTGGAGCAGAGCCTGGCTGGTGCCACGTCCCATCGCAGAAAGCAGCCTCCATCCTCCCCAGGGTGTCTCTGGGAGAGGTGCCAACCCTGACGCTGGCTGCAATCAGCAGCTCGGCTCATGCCAGGCGTGGGCTGTGTGTGCCATGATACATGCCAAGGCCTTGGGGAGGTCCCAGCAGAAGATGGCCAAGGTGGTGAGACCCAGGTCTCCTGCTCCTTGCTTCTCCTCACCCCCTCCTCTCCCCGCAGCATCAGGCTGTCTCCCGACGCCAGCCCCCAGCAGCTGGTGAACACCTTCCACCTGCCCTCCGGCGTGGGGGCCACCTGCGTGCTCAAGACACCCTTCAACAACACCCTGGACCAGCCCATGCAGAACCTCAACAGCAACGAGTCCAAGATGCTGGCGGCCAAGTACTTCGACGCCATGTGCATCGACTCCTTCACCCAGGGCCTGCCGCTCTCCAACTTCGTGCCACCGCCTCCGTCCCCGGCCCCCTCCGACTACCCCATCTCGGTGGATGAGGACCTGCTCCATGCCTGGAACTCCACGACTTTCTCCTCCACCGTCAAAGGTATCACCTTCACTTGGTGCCTGAGTCTGTCCGGGCCTGGGGTTCATCTCCAGCAGGGAGATGATGTACCTGCTCCACAGAAGCAGCTCCAGGGACCCCTGGAAGTGCCGGTCAGTTTGGCCTGGCCACGGCAGAGCATTGCATTGCTGGGCTCAACGGTCTCAGGGCCATTGGTGGCCTTGGAGTGCTGCTCCCCATTCAGCTCCAGCAGTGCTGGTGGAGCTCCCTGGGATGGTGACACCATGGAGAGTCCTGTGGCCAGCCTTACGTCACCCTCACTGCACCACGGTCCCCAGCCATTGCCTTCTCCAGCCACACTTCATGCCCTGTCTCTGAACTGTTTCTGTCCCCCGAAGTCTTTCCCCACGTCCGCCTCTCGGTCCCTCGCTGTCCCCAGGACGCACAAGCCGTCTCACAGGCCAGGCGCTGGCCCAGCAGGAGCTGACACCAGTGGGGCAGAGTTCTCCCTCTCTGCTCAGCTGGGACCCCTCGGCTGAGCCCCCCGCTGCCCCCACGTTGTCCCAAGCAGCTGGGACAGGCAGGAGCCTGGCTCTGAGCTGTCCTCTCCACTCCTCAGAGACTGTGACTTCGGCCCCCGCCCTGCCCCGCATCGTC
The DNA here is from genome assembly GCF_013368605.1 of Nyctibius grandis. Classification (NCBI taxonomy): domain Eukaryota; kingdom Metazoa; phylum Chordata; class Aves; order Nyctibiiformes; family Nyctibiidae; genus Nyctibius; species Nyctibius grandis. The sequence continues at coordinate 5,801,580 of NC_090673.1, read as the reverse complement.
CATGAGCCCGTCAGGTGCACTTGCTCGATGCAGGGGACCGGCTTCTCCTGCCCCAGTGGCGTGGGGGGCCACCCCCCGCAGATGAAGGTGGTGACAGGGGACATCCTGGCAGACATCACGGGGCGCAACGTCTCCGAGTATCTGCTCTACACCTCGGACCGCTTCCGGCTGCACAGGCAAGAGGGGAGGCTGGGGGGGTCTGCCCTGCGCCGCGGAACGGAGGTGGGGGACCGGGGACTTGGGGACACCTGCCCTGGGTGCTGATGGGAGCCAGGAGCATGCTCCAGCGTGGCCCCGCTCCCGGAGGCAGGGGACAGCGGTCACAGCTTCTCAGCGATGCCTCGTCCCACAGGTACGGGGCACTCACCTTCGGCAACGTCCAGAAATCCATCCCGGCTTCCTTCGGGGCCAGGGCCCCCGCCACGGTGCGCAAGATCGCTGTCCGGAGGACGGCCCAGGTGGGACCGCGCTGCGCCCGCGGCAGCTGGGGCACGGGTGGGCAGCAGCACCCGCAGCACGGGCGGGGAGGAGAAGGGGGCACCCAGCGCTGCCCGCGCGGCAGGGCCCCTGCACCCACAGCTCTGCGGCAGTCCTCTCCTCCGAGGAATCCGGTGGGGTTCTCACCCCGTAGGGTGCTTAGCAGCTCCCACCCTAGCAGGTCTGGCCCAGTGTGGTCAGTGGTGGCCTGTTCTCCCCACAACCATGAGCACAGGAGACCTGCCCTGTGGCTGTCCCACCCCGTCCCACCCCGTCCCACTCAGTCCCACCCTGTCTCATCCCATCCCATCCCATCCCATCCCATCCCATCCCTCCCTTCCAGTACATCTGTCACAGGCCCAGCTCTCCTGCCACCTCCCACCACTCTTCTCTTCTCCTCCAGGTCTTCTACAACAACAAGGGCTACCACAGCATGCCCACCTACCTCAACGCTCTCAACAACGCCATCCTGAGAGCCAATTTGCCCAAGAGCAAAGGCAACCCCGCTGCCTACGGTGAGGACCTGGAGGTGTTGAAGGGCAGAAGCACGTCAGGAACAGCTTTAGGGCATGGGCCAACCAGGCTCTAAAGTGCAATAGTCCGCCTTGGACCAAGCAGGCTAGTGCCTAGTTGAGGCAGGGGGGGTCACACACCTTGGCTGTGAAATCTGGGCTGGGGCAGAACCTCCCGAGGTGTTGCCTGCTGGCTCCTGGACTTCCAACGTGTCCAAGGATGCTCTCTGCCAGCCGGTGAGGGAGGGCTTGGCCTTGAGGCACTCAGTTGCTTCACACAGCTCAGCTCCTGCCGAGCTTCAGGGAGGAAACCCATCCTCCTGCTCAGAGCCAGGACCACGCAGGCTGGGGGCGAGGTTTTCTGTCCTGAGCCAGCTTTCACGCTCCTGTGTTTTCTTGGGCCTTCCTGCAGGCATCACGGTCACCAACCACCCCATGAACAAGACGAGCGCCAGCCTGTCCCTGGATTACCTGTAGGTCCAGGGGGTGGGTGTGAGGGAGGGTGGCTGTCCTGTGGAAGGGAGGGAGCTCCTCACCGTGGTTTGCAGCGGGGACTGGGTGGCTGTGACGTGGCGGTCCCTGTGCCATGCCCTGCCCCGTGCACAGTGGCTGTCCCATGCCAGGATGGGTGGCCCTTCCCCAGGCAGCTGAGGGTGACAGGGTCCCTGCTCTCCTCCTTGCTCCCCCTGCAGCCTGCAAGGCACGGACGTGGTGATTGCCATCTTCATCATTGTGGCCATGTCCTTCGTGCCAGCCAGCTTTGTGGTGTTCCTGGTGGCCGAAAAGGCCACCAAGGCCAAACACCTGCAGTTCGTGAGCGGCTGCGACCCCGTCATCTACTGGTTGGCCAACTACGTGTGGGACATGGTGAGCAGGGCGCATGGCCCCACCAGCCGAGCCCCCCGCGCCAGGCGGGTGGGTGGGCAGTCACAGAAGTTTCTGTCTTCTCCAGCTGAACTACCTGGTGCCAGCCACGTGCTGCATCATCATCCTGTTCGTGTTTGACCTCCCGGCGTACACCTCTCCCACCAACTTCCCCGCTGTCCTCTCCCTCTTCCTGCTCTACGGGTACGTTGCTCAGAAGGGTGGTCAGGGTGCGCTGGTGGGTCCCTCCAAAGCCCCATGTACACTGTGGCTACGCGGGCAGGATCTGGCCCTGGGCCTGCACACCCAGCTGATGTTCTGCCGCTCCTGTGGCTGGTGGATGGTGAGGGCTGGGGTGGGAGCGCCCGGGGGGGACGGGGCTGGGAGAAGGGTGATCCCAAGGCTCCATAGTTGGCGCTGCCTGGTCCCTTGCCTGCCACGCTGACGTGCGCTCCTGCCGCTCGCCTTCCCAGCTGGTCCATCACCCCCATCATGTACCCTGCCTCCTTCTGGTTCGAGGTGCCCAGCTCCGCCTACGTCTTCCTCATCGTCATCAACCTCTTCATCGGCATCACGGCCACCGTCGCCACGTTCCTGCTGCAGCTCTTTGAGCATGACAAGGTATGGGATTCACAGCTGTACCTCGGGCCACCAGGAAGGGAGAAGCAGCTTCTGGGTTGTGGGACAGCTCAGGGTAGGAGGGACCTCAGGAGGTCTCTGCTCCGGACTCCTGCTCCCAGCAGGGTCAGCTATGAGACCTGACGGGGCTGGATCTTGGTGGGGATCCTGATCATACCATGCCCTCACGATCCTCAGGGGCGTTTCTTATGGTTGTGTTCTCTCTGCCCATCCCCACAGGATCTGAAGGTGGTGAACAGCTACCTGAAGAGCTGCTTCCTTGTATTCCCTAACTACAACCTGGGCCACGGCTTGATGGAGATGGCCTACAACGAGTACATCAATGAATACTATGCCAAGATCGGTATGGCCTCTCGTTCCCTCCGTCCCTTGCTCCAGGGCATGTGGGGCTAGGGGGGACCATGGTGCTGGCACATCTCCGCTCACCCTGTGGGGCTTCCTGAGGGCTGGAGCAACCTGGAGCAAAAAACCAGGGGATGTGAACTAGACTGGGACACAGGACGAGACATGGTTGAGGGTCAACTGTGGCGTGGTGCCAGTGATGCTGAAAATGGTTTCCTGGGCCATCCCGAATAGCAACCTCATGGGGAGAGGAGGTTGTGAGCCCTGGCAGAGTTGCGTGTTTCGGCTGCTGTTGCACACTGTCTGTGGTGGGGCTGTGGTGGGGCCATGGTGGGGCTGTGGTGGGCCATGGTGGGGCTGTGGTGAGGCCATGGTGGGGCCATGGTGGGGCTGTGCTGTGATAAGAGGGATGAGGAGTGCAAGGGCCCTTCCATCCAGATGTGGTCTCTTGTTCATGGGGCTGCACGGCCCAGCCAAAATGAGCCTTTTGCTACTTGCAGCTTCAGCTTGGCCTCAAACAGCTGCTCTCTGCTTCTCAGGCAGCTTCCATACATAACCCAGGTGCTGCTGGCATCACGAGGGGCAATTTTGGGGCAGGATGGGACAAATCCATCCAATACCCACTCTTGGTTGGGTTGATTCACCCTACGGAGGTTGAAGAGGAAAGCCTTGGTGTGAGCAGCCCTGGTGCCAGCAGCACCGAGCAGCCCAGGCAGCTACGCAGGAGAGGGGACAGGGGAGCAGGACAGTGTCATTGTCACAGGCCAGCTCAGGATGTACAACCGGGTTGTCCTCACGGGAAGGTGTCCCCAGCCTCTCTCTCCTCTTCCTCCCGCTCAGGGCAGTTCGATAAAATGAAATCGCCCTTCGAATGGGACATTGTGACGCGGGGGCTCGTTGCCATGACCATCGAAGGCTTCGTCGGCTTCTTCATCACCATCATGTGCCAGTACAACTTCTTCCGCAAGCCCCAGTGAGTGCGGCCGGGGAGCTGGGGGGGGGCTGGCCGTGGGGAAAAGCTTTGCCGTCAGGACCCCGTAGCTCAGGCGGCTCCCGTGCCTGCGTCCCCACCCCTGCCCCCTGCGCCCTCCCGCAGGCGACTGCCCGTCTCCACCAAACCCATCGAGGACGACATCGACGTGGCCAACGAGCGGCACCGTGTCCTGCGCGGTGACGCCGACAACGACATGCTGAAGATCGAGAACCTCACCAAGGTGAGGGTGGGGTGTGGGGATGCTCCGGGGCTGCGAGGAGACACCTCGGAGCCATCCCATCCGAAGGGTGTGGGTTGGGGCTGGGGGTCCAGGTGCCTCCCGGTGGGCTGAGCCCCCCACCCCCTGCCCCACCAGGTGTACAAGTCCCGCAAGATCGGGCGCATCCTGGCCGTGGACCGGCTGTGTGTGGGCGTGCGGCCCGGCGAGTGCTTTGGGCTGCTGGGCGTCAACGGCGCGGGCAAGACGACCACCTTCAAGATGCTGACGGGGGACGAGAGCACCACGGGCGGAGAGGCCTTCGTTAACGGGCACAGGTGAGGGGGCACGGGCTGGGCGGGAGGTGGGGACTGCCCGCCGTCCTGGGGATGGGACCGGGTCTGCTTGGGGGGCGTCTCCCAGGATGAAGCAGCGTGAGTCCACCCATGTGGCTCCGTGGGACTCTGCAGCCCCATGTCCTGGGTTCACCATCATCTGGGGGGTGGCAAGTGGCACCGGCTCTCGGCCAAGGCTGCCTGGTGTGGGGTACCAGGTAGAGGATGCTCCAATGTAGAGGCGTGTGACAGGGGGGGTGAGCAACAGGGCGATCCCGAGAAGCGATTCCTTCTCCCGACGGCCCCTCCATCCTCTCCCGCAGCATCCTGAAGGAGCTCCTGCAAGTCCAGCAGAGCTTGGGCTACTGTCCCCAGTTCGACGCGCTCTTCGATGAGCTGACGGCCCAGGAGCACCTGGAGCTCTACACCCGCCTGCGTGGCATCCCCTGGAAGGACGAGGAGCGGGTAGGGCTCTGGGCGGGCGATCGCCAGTGCTCAGGGGCTGGCGCTGTGCCTTGGGAGCAGCATCACTGGGCACCAGCGGGGACTGAGCCGGTGCCGCCTCAGTGGTGTGCCCATGTGGGGTGCCAGGACTGGGCACATGTGCTCACAGGCCCCCACCGATGCTCGGGGCCATGCCAGGAGCTGCTGTGGGGCTCCCCTGACTGGCACATCGCTTGTGGTCCCTTTGGCAGCTGACCCATGGCATGGAGCCCAACCACTGCCAGCTCTGCCAGCCCCGTGGCCTTGGCAGACCCTTGGCAGGGTGACGGCAGCCCCTCCCACGCCTTGCAGGTGGTCAAGTGGGCCCTGAAGAAGCTGGAGCTGACCAAGTACGCCGACAAGCCCGCCAGCACCTACAGCGGAGGCAACAAGAGGAAGCTGTCCACAGCCATCGCGCTGATCGGATACCCGGCCTTCATCTTCCTGGTGCGTCCCGGGCCCCGGCACCCTGCCTGCGGGGTCCTCCGGGCTGGCACCGGGTTAGGGTGGAGAAATGACCCTGGGTGGGAGCTGCCTTCCCCCAGCTCTGCCACGAGAGTCCTGGGGTGTGGGATGGGGTCCTGAGCTGGGCTCAGGACAGGAAGGGGGTGGCAGGGTCCCCTCAGGGGTTGGTGTGTCTAAGGGTGCTGTCGTCATGCAGGATGAGCCCACCACGGGGATGGACCCCAAGGCACGGCGCTTCCTCTGGAACCTCATCCTGGATGTCATCAAAACGGGCCGCTCCGTGGTGCTCACGTCCCACAGGTCTCCAGGGGTTGGCTTCTGGCTGTGCCCACAACGCCTCCGGGCACCCGGGGTGCTGCGTGGGTGGGAGGGGGCTCTTTGGTCCCTGGGGGATGGCATTTGGCAGGCGCATGGGGAGCAGAGGGAACCTGGGACACCGTCTGTTGCCTTCTCCCATCCCTGGTGGTGTGTGGCCACGGCACCTGGGTGATGGCCTGGGGAGCTCAGCCCCCAGCCACAGCCCCTGGCACTGTCCTCCCATGCCACACCAGTGACGCCCGCCCTGTCTCCCCAGCATGGAGGAGTGCGAGGCGCTCTGCACCCGCCTGGCCATCATGGTGAACGGGCGGCTCAAGTGTCTCGGCAGCATCCAGCACCTGAAGAACCGGTAAGAGCCCCATGGGGGTCCAGCACCCTGTGCGTGCTGCGGGGCGGGAGGGGGACAGGCCCCCACGGCAGGGTGACGGCGTGGCACCCGCGGAGAGGTGTCAGCCCTTTGTGTGGGTGCTGCTTTGGAGGGTGAGCAGGGGACGGGCTCGCTCGGGTGGGTGCAGCGGCTGCCAGGAAGCATCGTCCCCGTCCATGGGGTCTGTCCTTCCACGTGGAGCGGGGGGGCAGGTCCTCACAGGGTCCCTTGTCCCCGCGCAGTTTCGGAGATGGCTACATGATCACGGTGCGCACCAAGTCCAGCCTCAACGTCAAGGAGGTGGTGAGGTTCTTCAACCGCAACTTCCCCGAGGCCGTCCTCAAGGTGAGCTCCCTGCGGTGGCAGTGCCCTCCCCAGCCAGCCCCTGCCTCGGGGCACAAGCAGCCTTCATCCCCCAAGGGACAAGCTCTGTGGGACCCCTGTGGGGTGACAGGAGGGGGTCTGGGAGGGAGGGCATGGGTGTCACCTCCATGTCCCCACAGGAGCGGCACCACACCAAGGCCCAGTACCAGCTGAAGTCGGACCAGATCTCGCTGGCGCAGGTCTTCAGCAAGATGGAGCAGGTGGTGGATGTGCTGGGCATCGAAGACTACTCCGTCAGCCAGACCACGCTGGACAATGTGAGACCGGGGATGTCACGGGCCGCTGGGTGCTTGTCCCCAGGGAGGGTGGCCGTGCCAAAGTGCCTGGTAGAAACCACCTTTGGGGTGGGCGGTGGAGCTGGGTGGGGGGCATGGTGGTGGCCACAGCCCAGTGGGATGCGCTGGGGCCTGTCACCAGCAGCATGGATGGCAGGGGAGGGGTGGCCATGCTGTAGAGGTGCTTGTGGGGGTCCCTCACAGCCTCCTGCCTCTTTGCCCCCCCCAGGTGTTTGTGAATTTTGCCAAGAAGCAAAGCGACAACCTGGAGCAGCAGGAGACGAGCCCCAGCTGCGCCCTGCAGTCGCCCCTGGAGCGGGTGCTGAGCCTGCTGCGCCCCCGGGCCGCCCCCACGGAGCTGCGGGCCCTCGTGGTGGAGGAGCAGGAGGACCTGGAGACCGACGACGAAGGTCTCATCAGCTTCGAGGAGGAGAGGGTGAGACGTTGTCCCCAGATCCAGGTGGCCCTGGTCCCATCTGTGTCCCTGCCATGGGGTGTAGGGTGCCATGGCACCAGGTCTTGTCCAGGGAAGGGGACCCAGTGGGACCTGGGAGGGGTCTCTGGGAGGGGCGGCCGGCTCCTGGCCCCAGTGGCACTGGGGGTGCTGGGCAGAGTGGGCACCCCCTGCCCAGCCCCTGAGCCCTGCCCACCCTGTGCCCGCAGGCTCAGCTCTCCTTCAACACGGACACGCTGTGCTGAGGCCCCGGGGGCGGCCACGTCCCCCGGCTGTGAAGCCACCGAACCCTTTTGGCCTCTCCTCTCCCTTCGCCCCGTCGATGCCGCGGCCAGGGAGGACACACGGCACCAGCCTGGACGGACCCTGCGAGCCACCACCCGCCCGATGGCCTTTGTCCCCTTCGGATCCAGGGCAGCGTCACTGTGTGGTGCCGGGGGCCACCGTCCTGGGCCAGCTCGCCCAGCCAGCGCGTGCCAACGGACAGGGACTGCGAAGAGAAGGACGCGGCTTGGTGCCAGCGCTGCCAGCCCTGCGCCCTTTGCGGCGGGGACGAGGCCTGTGAGCGGTGCCTTTGGTTGGACACCCACCCTGCGGACCCCCGGCCGCGGGGACGCCCCCCTGGCACCGGCACCACGCCAGGCCTGGCCCTGGCAGGGCCGGAGGAAGGACGGCTGCTTCCACCCTGTTTCCATCCCCCCTGGCTTGGCGCTTGCCCTTGGCACTGTGGGGGCTCAGGGGCCGGCGCCGCAGGGACGGCAGCTCTGGTGCTTCACCTACGGTTGATCTTGGGATGTCACTGACGGGATGTCACGGACGGGATGTCACGGACGGGATGTCACCGGTGCCCTCCAGCCTGCCCGAGGTGGCCTGTGTGTCCTGCTGCCCACGCTGCTGCCAGCCGCGGGGTCCGCCCGCCCCGGCCATGCGCTGGGCCCTTGGCACCATCCCCGGGGCCAGGCAGTGGTGCCCCTGCTGAGGGGCACGCGGGGGGCAGAGGGGTATTTCACAGGGTATTTTACACGCTGGCACCAGCTGTTTCTCCCCTCTGCCCCCAGCCACGTCTCTCCTCCTCAAGCTCCTCACCCTGCCTCCCGCCTGCTTCCCCCCCACCCAGGGCATCCCTGCAGCCATGCCACCTGTCCCCTGTGTCCCCCTCATTTTCCCCCTTGCCCTGGCACCCATTGCTCAGTGTCCAGCCCTGTACAGGAGCCACCTGCACTGGTTTCTTATTGTTGGGTCACTGGTGGTACTGGGATATGGGGGTTGCTGCACCCCAGGATGGATTTTGAAGCTGGCAGTGGAGTGGCCTTGAGGTACGAGGACAAGACAGCCCAGTTGGGTGGGGGTGCAGCCTGGCAGTGGTCCCCGGGGTGGTGGGGAGGGAAGGATGGACCGTGGTGGTGGGACTGGTGGTGTTACTGGGGCTGGCAATGGGCACCCCCTCGGCCAGCAGTGCCCCTCCTTTCTGCGGAGGGTCCTGCTGCCTTGTCACCCATGGGGACCATGCCTGGCACCCGCAGCACCCCCCAGCCCACAGCTCTCCAGTGCCCTGTAGCTGTGCCCAGAGACGGGGCGATGTCAGGGCCCGTGACACTGACCCCAGCCACCCACCCGTGGGTGCCCCAGGCTTTTGCAGCACCCCGGGGTGCCCATGTACCCACCTTCCCAGGGAGCACCCAGGGCCAAGCTGCCTGTGTGTGCCCCGCTGCCACCCTGGCACGGGCTCGGCTGGAAGCCCTGGGCTGGTGCCTGCCCACTGGCAAGTGGGCAGCCCCGGGCACCCCAGCTCGCTGCCGTGGGGCAGGAGACCATGTGGGGACACAGGTTGGGACCGGCCCAGGAGCAGGGGCAGACCCAGGTGGGAGATGACCCGCTGCTGTCCCCGTGCCCCCGGTCTCGCCAGCCCTGTGTGCCATGTGCTATAGATTGTGATACAAAATACAGTATTTTCAATAGGGGAAATGTTGCGGGAGGGAGAAGCTCTATTTTCAGATTTTTCAGACCATATTTTTTTTAATGGCATACTGGGAACTGGCTGGTCCTGGGGGGGTGGATGGCACAGGCGGGCAGCCCCCACCTGGGGTGCCCTCAGCTCCCTTACTGGGCACACGCTGCCTTCCCGGGTGGGCACTGGGGGACGAGCCAGCTCGGGGTTAGCCCTTTGCCACCACGGAGAGGGGATGGTGTCACCTGTGGGTCCCCAGCTGTCACCTCCGTGGTGGCACCCTCCCAGGGTGGGCATGGTGTCCTGCACTGGGCTCCGACCAGGGATTTGTCCTTGCCCCACTGCCCTGCTCAGGGCTCTGGGAGGGCACCGGCACCCCGGGCACAGAGTCCCCCACCCCGAGCTGTCCCCACCCGCTGCTGTGCCATTGTCCCCGTGGCTTCTGATGGTCAACGGGAGATGCTTTTATGCCCCCCCCCCACAGCCTGCGTGGCCACAGTGGCCACCCTGCCCTGGGCTCGGGGCTGCCCAGGCACAAACCCCGCTGAGGGCACCCCGAGGGTGGCAGCGGGGTGGGGGGACATGGCGCCAGGGCAGGGGTGGCCGCTGCCTTAACGCTATTTGCTTCGTTGAGTTTGGCCCCCGCTTCCCACCTCACCTCCCTCTGCACGTCCTTGGCCACCAGCCGCGGGCACAGCACCGGTGCCACGCACGGCCCCGGGCACGGGGCACCCCGAGGGTGGGGGGGACGCCTTGGAGGAGCCTGTACATTGCAAGCAAAAGAAACACCACCACCAACAACAAAAAAAGATGAAATGTGAAAATAATGATTGTTTTAAATAAAAAATAATAACTGGAGCCAGCGAGGCTGTAGGTGCTGGTGGGCAGGAGTGCCAGGGCTGGGTGACGGGGAGGGACCGGGCTGGGCGAGGGCTGAGGAGGGGGTTCACGTGCCCCGGGGTGGGATGCAGGAGCCTGCGATGGGCACAACACGGGGCTGTACCCAGCGCTTGGCATCTTCCAGGGTGGGTGGTGGGGCTGGCCGGGGGCACGGAGCTCCGCTGGGCACAGGCAGGAGCCACCGCAGCGGGCGATGGCGTGAGCCGCTCTTGCCACACCCGGGCTGGCAGCAGGGCCCCACGGCAGGGTGACCGGGGCCCCACGGCTGGGTGTCCCCGGCTGCGCCGCGGGGCCAGGCGTGGGTGGGAGCGGGTGCACCCCGGGGAGGAATGTGTGCTGGGAGGGGCCGTGGCTCCAGCACCACGGGCACTCGCACCGCAGCCACCGCTCAGCCAGCAGCCAGCACCCAGCATGGCCGAGAAACCCCAAATCCAGCTCTTTGTCAAGGTGAGAGGGGACACGGGGACCTGGGGTGCCCCAGGCTGGTGGCCGCCTCTGGCAGCCACCCCTGGCACTGCCTGGGCTGTGGCGGCACGGCCACCCCTGCCCACCGCAGCACCCAGCCGCGGGGCCCAGGCGGGTAGCGGGCACCTCGGGGCTCTTCTCCAAGGCTGCTGCTGCCCCACAGGCACGGGGGGCTGCGGGTGCTCCGGATGGTGTGTCGGGCTGGGGTGCCCCCCCAAACCAGGACCCCTGCCCAGCACCCGGCCACCGCAGCATCTGCCAGCTGGCACCTCCCGGGCCCTTCCCAGCTACCGCCCAGCTGGTCCTGCACGACATGGCCCACCTGGGGTCACACCTGGGGGTGACGGGGCCACCAGCACGGGCATCGCCTTCCTCTGGCACAGTCCCTGACATGCTGGGCTGTCCCCTGCCATAGCTGCCCCTGGTGCCACTGCCATCACTGCCCCCAAGCCCCAGCCCCCTCGGCACCGCAGCACTGGGGCAGCCCGGGGTCCCCTGGTCCCCCAGGGGTGCCAGGGCCAGCACCCACTGTGCCACGCGGGCTGCTCCGGGGTGGGGCATGAAGGCCCCAGCCAGGAGCAGGCAGGGGCCGGGGGCTGGCACCCTGCCCGGTGTCGCAGGTGCCACGGGCTGCCAGCGCTGCTCGCCAGCCTGCAGCCAGCCCGGGGAGGGGGTGGCATGTGCCCTGCCACCCTCCCCCTGCACCCACCGGGGCTGCCTGGCCAGCGCTGCCCCCGCTGCGGCCATGCCAGGGCGAAGGGGCAGCCGAGCTCTCCCTCTGTGCCCGCAGGCAAGCGAGGACGGGGAGAGCGTGGGCCACTGCCCCTTCTGCCAGCGGCTCTTCATGGTGCTGCTGCTCAAAGGGGTGCCCTTCACCCTCACCACCGTGGACATGAAGAGGTGAGTGGTGCCCACCCCGTCCCGAGGGGCTGCCAGGGCCACGGGCAGGCTGGACCAGCCTTGCCCTGGCACACTGCTGGGGGGGGGAGGGGACAGTGGGTCCCCAACACCTTGGGAAGGGGCATGAAGGGTGGGACACACGGAGCCTGCTGTAACCCCCCACAGCTACCCACCACTGCCTGAGGGAGGGTGGAGGGCATCTTCCATGGCACACGCTGACGCAGGAGCAGCCTGGGGGCATCACCCCGTCCCTTTGCCCAGGACACACATGTGCATACAAATACATACACATCACACGTGTGTGGTGCCCAGCAGAGCCCCAGGCACTGCCGAGCACCAGCGCCCGTCCCCCTCCTCTCCCGCAGGGCGCTGGACGTGCTGAAGGACTTCGCGCCGGGCGCCCAGCTGCCCGTTCTGCTCTACAACGGTGAGCCCAAGACTGACACCGTCACCATCGAGGACTTCCTGGAGGACCAGCTGGGCCCCCCCACGTCAGTGGCCAGCGCTGCCCCGAGAGGGGCCAAGACAGGCTGAGGGTGGGCAGGCAGCACACGCGGCTGCCAGCCCCTGTCTCCTGCCCCAGCTGCACCCCGTCCCTGCAGGTTCCCCAGCCTGGTCCCCCAGTACCGGGAGTCGAGCCTGGCCGGGAACGACGTCTTCCACAAGTTCTCCACCTTCATCAAGAACCCGGTGCCTGCCCAGGACGAGGGTGAGGAGCTGGGTTGGGGGGACACACCCCATGTAACCTCTCAGATGCCACCACCTTGAAGCCCAGTCAGGTTCCCCTGGGCCTTCCCAGCCCTCCCGTGCCAGCCTGGGCAAGGAGGGCAGGGCATGGGCAGGCGCTGCCTGGGCGCAGGGCTGGGCTGGCAGGAGGCCACGGCAGAGCCGCGGGGCCCCATGCCCTGACCCGGTGGCGTGGCCGCCCTCCCCGCAGCGCTGCAGCGGAGCCTGCTGCGGGCCCTGCTGAAGCTGGACGAGTACCTGAGTGCCCCCCTGGAATACGAGCTGGCCCATGACCCCCACCTCCGGGCCTCCCGCCGCCGCTTCCTCGACGGGGACCAGCTCACCTTAGCCGACTGCAACCTCCTGCCCAAGCTCAACATCGTTCAGGTGAGCGCAGCCGTCCCGGCCCCTGCCACCCTTCCTGGCCAGCTCCTGCCCATGCACCAGTACAGGCTGGGGGTGACCAGCTGGAAAGCAGCTCTGCAGAGAAGGACCTGGGAGTTCTGGGCGGCACCAAGTTCCCCATGAGCCAACGATGTGCCCTTGGGGGGCCAGGAAGGCCAATGGTGTCCTGGGGTGCGTGAGGAAGAGCGCGGGCAGCAGGTCAAGGGAGGTTCTCCTCCCCCTCTACACTGCCCTGGTGAGGCCACACCTGGAGTAACTGTGCCCAGTTCTGGGCCCCCCAGTTCAAGACAGACAAGGAGCTACTGGAGAGAGTCCAGTGGAGGGGTATGGAGATGGTCAGAGGGCTGGAGCATCTCTGCTGTGAGGAGAGGCTGAGGGAGCTGGGGCTGTTCAGCTGGAGAAGAGCAGACTGAGGGGGGATCTTATCAATGCTCACAGATACCTTAGGGGGGGTGTCAAGGGGATGGGGCCAGACTCTTCTCAGTGGTGCCCAGTGACAGGACAAGGGGCAACGGGCACAAACTGAAACACGGGAAGTTCCATCTGAAAATGAGGAAAAACTTTCCTGTGAGGGTGCCAGAGCCCTGGCACAGGCTGGCCAGGGAGGGTGGGGAGTCTCCTTCTCTGGAGATATTCAAACCTGCCTGGACATGACCCTGTGCACCATGCTCTGGGTGACCCTGCTTTGGCCAGGGGTTGGACTGGGTCTGTGATTCCATAATACCACCACCCGGCCCTCCTTGTCACACCCATTTCTGCCCGCAGGTCGTGTGCCAGCATTACCGCCGCTTCGGGATCCCCCAGGACCTGCGGGGCGTGTGGCGTTACCTCACCACCGCCGGCGAAACCAAGGAGTTCAAATACACCTGCCCCAACAGCGAGGAGATCATACAAGCCTATCGCTCCGTGGTCCGGTTGCCGCAGTGAGCCGGGCACGTGCCCAGGTGGGCGCAGGGCCAGGGTTGGGCAGCACCTGCCCCGGTTCTGCCGTGACCGCCGCAGTCCTGCCTGCACGCGCTCGGGAAGGCAGAGAGAATGAGCTGTGCCCCTGGCACCCCGATTCCCCCAGCTGGCACCCCTGCCCGCGGTGCCGGCAGTAATCTGCACCGCACGGAGCCCACAAACGCATTCTCGCCTCTTGTGCCACCCTCCCTGCCCAGCCAGGACCCCCTCGACCTGCCCTGCGCTCCCTCAAGCACCAGGGTGGGTGCAAGTGGGCCACAGCCACGGGCGCTGCCTGTACTGAAGGTGGGCAACGCTGAGGGCAAGGGCAGGAGCTGGGGAGGGAAGGCTGCCCAAAGCAGAGGGCTGCGGGCATCCCCACAGCGTCCCTCAGAGGCCCACCGGGCCACCTGCCACGCGAGTGACCCAAGGCAGGGCTGTGCCAGGGCAGCAGGATGCCCCCGAGGAGCTGCCACCGGTGAGGGGAACCGGCAGAGCCCCTGCAGAGCCCTGGGAACAGAGCCAGGGGGGTGCCAGGGGTGCTGGGCACAGCCCGGTCCCCAGCACCCTGGGCAAGGGGAGCAGAGGGCACCGTCCCCCCAGAACCTGCCGTGAGGAAGCTCTCTGGAGCAGATTTGGGAGAGGGATGGGGGTGAAGTGGGGCAAGTCCAAGCCATGTACCAGAGCTCCCAGAAACCAATAAAGGCTTCGCAAGTGAGACAAGTGTGAGTCAGGAGTGACCAGCCCCAGAAGCTCTCCTCCCTCACAGGAATTTGTACCAGCCTCCCAGTCCCCAGCAAGGGCTGGGCCCATTCTCCCAGCTCTCCAGGAAGGCTCTAACCTCTCACCCACCAGCCCACTAGCACAAAGGTAGCAGGAAAGTGAACTCCTTTGAGCCCCTGACCCTCCAGGTTCAGTGGAAACTGGCCACAGGGCTCCTGAGCAAGGGAAAGGCAGAATGGACCAACAAATCCGCACTGTCCCGGTCCCCAGAGACCAGCTGGCTAAAATCAGCTTTACTGGCAATAAGTTAAGCACAGGCAATCTTTTTGTTACATAGCGATATAAAAGTTCTTTAAAAACCCCACCAATTCATGGCAAGCGAGGTAGAGAGGTGGCCCCTGCCAGCAGCGAAGAGCTGCAAGGAAAAAAAGCCACCACTTCTGTCACCCCTGCCCCGGCTGTCCCCTCCAAAGGCTCTGCCACCACCAGCTGAGGATCCGCTGCCTGCTCAGGCCTGCCGGGCGCTGGCTCCAGCCCCCTGGGTCCTGCTTGCCCCGTCCACCTCCCTGGGCACGAGGGGCTCAGCAGGCCCAGGGTGCAGCGAAACCTCCTCCACACGCACAGCTGACAAGGCTCCAGGAGGGCTGTCATCGGGGGACGGGACAGCACGGGTCAGGAGTCCTCGAAGTCCACTCCAGACGGTACCTTCTTGCTAGAAGGAGATGGAGGGAGCGTCACAGCCCAAAGCCCCACACCCTGCTCCCATGCAGAGTCCACTGGCCCTCCGCACAGCCCAGCCCCAGCACTGGGCTGGGAGCAGCACTTACCTTTTGAAGCCAGGGTTAATGAGAGACTCTCCCGGGATCTTCCTCCTGGCTGGCAAAACCAAGCCAGCACTCCTGTTCTTCCTGGGGCTGGGGTCTGCCTCGGTTGGGGACAGGCAGGACAGGGATTGCAAAAGGTCAGCTCGTTGCTTTGTCAGCCCTGCAAGCCCCTTCATGCGCAGGGTGAGCCTCCAGCAGCCCAGCCAGGCTGGCCCAGTATCCGTGGTAGGTCAGGAAGGGCCAAGCCTGGTCTCCTCTCCCAAAGGAGCAGGGAGCCATGGATGTGCCATGGTCCCCAGTCTGAGCAGCGAAGACTGACCTCCCTCCTGGAGACTAGTGAGCAACCTGCCTGGCGATGCCCAGCTTCTGACCTGAGCACAGAGCATCCCAGACACCCCAAGAGCCGCCACGCTGAGCCCTGGCCCCTTCTGTGCCAGGAAGGGCACCAGGACAGCAGGGTGGCTGACAGCAGCCACAGCCGAGGGGACTCAGAGTGTCCTGGAGAGCACATGGACACAGGACCAGCAGCCTCCTGGGGACAAGAAGGCAAACAAGCAGCGGGAGCAGGGTAAGGTGGCCCCTGGCAACTGCCTACCTGTCAGGAAGAGCTGCTGGCTCCTGGCAACGTTCTTCTCAGGGCTGCAGGAAGACGCCTGTGTCTTCACCACTGCTGAGACGGGAACCAGAGCTTGTGACAACACACTGCAATATGGCATGCAGCACCCCAGGCCTCCCCAGCAAGCTCCCTCCCCTCCACAGCCAAACTGAGCCATGTTCTCCTCCCAGCTGCCCCAAGATCTTCCTAGACCCCTAAAATAGAGCCCTCTGTAAGGTGACTCCCACACGCAGGGATGCTGGTGCTGGCCATGAGGACACGGTTGTGTTTCTGCACAGAGACACAACACTGCACCCCCTGGTCTCATGCAGGATCTCTTCTGCCCAAGGCGGTCAGGTGCAGACCCTGGCCAGCTTTGGGAACTGGCCAGCCCAAGGAGGAAAAAGGCAGCACCTCTGCTGCCCAGCCCTCCTGGCCACTCCACCCGGGACTGGTGAGGAGAACCCACCTGGGGCAAGGCCAGGGAGGCACAACCTTGTCCCACGGCTGCCTGAGCTGGTCTCTTGGGGCCCCTTTGGGTGTGGGGGATGATGCAAGGGAGCTGCCCGCCCTCCTCCTGCCTTTACCCCCTTCCAAGTCCCCCCACAGACCTTCCAGGCGTCTCTCCAGGCTCTCGATGCACCCCGCCATGCCGAACACCAGCGCCTGCAGCTGGCTCCTCGCCTCGGCCACGGGCAGCTTGAAGAGATCCAGGGCCGAGCACCGGGCCGCCGTCTCCTCCTCCCGCAGCTCCAGCCTGGCCTTCCCCTCGGCCAGGCTCAGCCAGGCGGCCCCGCGCCCCAAGGCCTCCCTGTGCGGGCGAGGCCGGGCTGAGGGGGGTCCTGGGCAGAGGGGCCGGGGTCGGGGGGGCCCTGGGCGGAGGGGCCGGGGTCGGGGGGGCCCTGGGCGGAGGGGCCGGCTCCCGGTCCCCGCGGCTGCAGCACCCACCTGAGCTTCGTGCCGTGCTCCTCTGGCTGGCACCGCTGAGGAGGAGAGGGGGACACGTCCTGAAACGGCCTGTCCCGGCCCCCAGCCCCGGCCCCGGCCCTTCCCCGCCGCCCCAGCCCCGGTACGTACGCAGCCGAGCGGCGGGCGGGCGCCGAGCTCCCCGGCCCAGACCTCCAGCGCGTCGGTCACACTGCGGGAGGCAGCGGCTCAGCTGTGCCGGGGCCCCTCGGCCCCGGCCCCAGCCCCGGCCCCGGCCCCGGCCCCGGCCCGGCCCCGGCCCGGTCCCGGCCCCAGCCCCAGCCCCGCTCCCGGCCCGGCCCCAGCCCCGCACTCACTACACGGTGCCGCCAGGGCCGGGCCCGGGGCGGCAGTAGCAGAGGTACCGGCCCGGCCCGGCCCGCAGCAGGTGGAAGGGCCCGGCCGGCTCCGCCATAGCGGCAGCGGCGGAAGGGGCGGGCGAAGCCCGCGGGCCCTCCCCGGCACTGGGGCCGGCAGCCGGGCCATGGTTAACCTGGGGCTGCGGCGGGTGGAGGACAGCGTGGCCGCCAAGCACCCGGTGCGCCCTGGGGGGGCCGGGGGTGGCAGGGCTGAGGGAAGGGGGGTGCGGGCACCGGGGGGGCCGGCCGGTGCCCCGGGCTGAGTGTGGCTCCGCAGGCGCTGCAGCAGTACGCGGCCTGCCAGTCCCACGCCTTCATGAAGGGCATCGGCACCTTCCTGGCAGGTACGGCCCGGCCCAGTGTCCCCTGGTGCCCCCCCCCCATGTCCCCCGGCTCCCCCGCGGCTGCTCCGCAGTGGGGCGGGGGCTGTGGCCGGTAACGGCGCTTGCCCCCCCGGGTTTGGGCAGGCAGCGGAGCCGCCTTCGCCGTGCAGAAGCTGGTGCAGAGGAAGGTGCCGTACAGCCTGCAGTGGAGCCTGCTGCTGGCCGGGGGTGAGCGCCCTGCCCGGGCCAGGCTGCGGGTCCCGCTCGGGGCAGGCTGCAGGCAGAAGGGCTGTTTGTCCTGATCCTGGGGGATTTTCCTCCCTGGCTCCTGTCACATCCCTGCTCCCCACAGCCCTGGGGGGCTCAGGGGTGGCTGGCAGGTGCTTTCCCCGCCCTTGCTGCTGGTGCTGTCGGGAGCATCTCTGTCTCTTCAGCCGTAGGGTCCCTCGCCAGCTACGTGGTAACCAGAGCTGAGACGCAGAAATGCTCTGACTTCTGGATTTACCTGGAGACAGGCAAGTCCCCGCAGGAGCTCGCCGTGGCTGGTAGGGTGTCTCAGCCCGCAGGTACGTTCACTCTCTCCCTGCTGCTTTCCCTGGGCTTGTTGCTTCTGGTTCTTTCCTGCTGCAACAATTTGCTGTTCCTGCCTCATAATTAAGCTGGTGACTGTTTGTGTCATTGCTAAAATCCCCACGTAAGTCCCGTGCTGGCACCCTGCAGCTGAGGGATGGTGGGAGCAGGCACCTGGGGAGGCAGCAGTGCCAGGGTGGCCGGAGCTCCCTGCCTGGTCTCACGGCTCCTGCGTCCCTCTGTGCTCCGGGTCCTCCACCTGCGCTGCAGGTACCTGAGCAGGGCTGGCAGCGTGGGGTGGGAGCACTCGCTTCTGCCTGCTGCCCTGCCTGCTTCGTGGATTCATGAGAGCCAGCGTGAAGGGCGTGTTTGCTGGAAGAGGAAGAAGAGGGTAGGGGATGGAGGGAGGCAGTAAACCCCTCCACACCTCTCTATGGTGTGGGAGGCAGAGCTGGAGGGGCACTAGGACTACCACTGCTGAGCGGTTCCCACGGCTGCTTGCTGCGTTCTCCCACTGGTACCTTGAGCTCCCAGAGCTGGGGTAGCTGAAGAGGCTTTAAACGCTTCACCAGGGCTCTGTGGTTCTCTGCCCGCCCCCGGCAAAGGGGATAGTTGGGGGTCCAGGGAGCTTGTTCTTTCTGTTGCAGAAAATCTGCCCAGCCCAGAGGACAGAGAGAGCACGGCACTGCCGGTGAGGAGGAACAAGTACGGGGACGTTGTGGAGTAGCCAGCGGAGCACAGCGCGCCGTGCCCGTGTCCTGCTTCACCGCTGCCGGCGCCTGTGCTGCCTGCGAGGCTGGTGGGCTCTGTGGCACTGCCCGGGAGTCAATTCCACAGTGAGACCGTGGTGGAGGCACCGTAGGGATTGCTGCCTCCCGGGTGGCCTCTGAACATCGCACGTGGCGGGTACAATAAAAGTCAAGAGCTGGACGTGCGTGTTGTGGATGGTGGTGGGACAGGAGGAGCTGGGTTGCAGGTGGTAAATGTCACCCCGAGGCAGCCGCCGTGGTAGACATTGGAGCAGACAGCTCTGGTACCCCTGAGGCCACGGCACCCACAATCCAGCCACACAGGGCTGCGAAGTGACTGCAGACACGGACGGGTCTGAGCGAAGCTGCCATAACCAGCCAGCAAGGGAACGGTGCTGTCTCGAATCGCACACATCCAGAGGGGCCCGTGGGAAGATGAAGAAGCCTCTTTTACTTCATTTTTTCCTAACAACAAACTCCGAGTCATGACTAAGGCAAACTGGCTGCTCTTGGTGGGTGTCCAGCTCTGATTCAGCTGCAGCTGAATTTCTTAGATGGGGAAGCCTTGCCAGGGTTGTGGAAGCCAGCTGGTTTCTTGGAGCAGAGCAGCAGCCTTCCAGCTTCAGAGACCAGAAATGCCTCGTTCCGTGTGAGAGCTGGAGACAGTCCCCGAGCCTCGCCACGGGAGGGAGTCGCTATGCTGGGGAGATGAGGGGCCAGGGAAGGAAACTGGGTTTGAGGGCTCAGAACATCTTTTGAACTGGTGTCACGCTTGGGCTGTGCATAGAGGTGGGGAGCAGCCACCAAAGCAGCTAAGAGCGAAGTGGCTGCGGGGAATCACAGAAGCATTTTGGTTGGAAAGGACCTTTAAGATCGAGTCCAACCGCTAACCCACCACTGCCAAGGCCACCACTAACCCATGTCCCTCAGCACCACATCTACACGGCTTTTAAACACCTCCAGGGATTATGTGGTTATGGGGAAACCTCAACTTTGCAACCGTGGCTGGTTGAAACTCTTCCACCTCCAAGCAGGCATGAGTCTGGAGGTTTCAAGCCCACCTTGGTCCATCTTCAGGGGTTCCCCAGGCTGGTAGAGCATACCAAGCCATGATGGTGTATCAGCACTGGGCAGACTGGGAGGGATTGAGACCTTCAGGCAGAGCCTGACCTGCAGCTGTGTCCAAGTAGACCCCGTAAGCGGCTCTACCCCTGCGGGACAGCCAGGCTGGATCAGCCTGTTGCTGATCAAAAGCCACAGAGCCATAGGAGTGGTTACAAAGATTTATTTCTGATTATAAAAAAAAATAACCAAACGAAACCAAATCTTCTGCACTTTTGCATGTCCCTGTTCTCGGTTGGAAATGAAGGTGCATCCTCCCAGCCCCCTGGCATGGGGCGACGCGGGGCTCAAATCCTAAAGCAGCGCAAAGCCCCACTCCCGCAGCGAGCCCCTCACCTCCGCGCTGGCACGGCCACGCGCAAAGGAGCCACGGGGACTTTTTGTGCCGCTGCCGGGGGGACGGAGGAGGCTCTGGCTGTGGCAAAGGCGAGTCTGGCTTAGGAACCACAGGCGTGGGGAAGGCACCGTGTCTGGTTGCTGAAGCGGGACCTGGGAATCTGCCTGCTCCCCACGTCTGGTTGTTGCTAAGCCCCTGTGCGGAGGCTGGTGGAAGTCCAGGCCAAGATCTGGCCCTCAGGAAGGTCAGTGGGGTTTGTGCATCAGTCACAAAGACAGCATGGGCTCTGGGTGGTGCCCGGGAGGCAGGGCTGATGCCCCAGGGACAGGCTAGAGAGGTCAGCTGTAAGGACTAGTGTAAGTAATATCCCCCACCCACCCCATGCACATGAGAATAAACCCTGCTGTTGTCTGGACTTACTGGCCCAGTCCAGCCCAGGTCTGATGGCAGAAAGATGCCCCAGGTCTGAATGTCTAAATCCCGAGCCTGCTGCGGGGTCCGTCCCTGAGTAGCAGTGGGAAACCCTTAAGCCATTCTCCTGCGGGGCCAGCAGTCCTCTTCTGTCCCCCCCTTTCTCCAGCTTGAAAGCAAGGGGAGGGCAAAAAGGGACAGCTTTCCTTCTGGGACAGGCAGCATCAGGTACTGGAGGAGGACATCTCCGAGCACTTGCTGCATCCCAAGTGTTCAGGCCACGGAGACTCCAGCAGGAAGGACAGTGCTGGATCCCACAGGCAAGGCCCACCCTGTCCCTGCCGTTAGATTGAGCTGGACTTGCTGCGCCGGAGCAGGCAGACGGCTGTCACCAGAGACGTCAGGGTGGTGACCACGAAGAGCAGGATGAGCATGACCCAGTAGTTGTACAGCATGCTTTTGTGGGAAGAGGGCTTCTCCGCCGGGATCATGTTGGTGAGGTTCAGCATGTAGCCCAGGGCCCAGCCGATGGAGGTTTCTCCTGCCTGTGGAAACACCATGGCATGGTCACCACCCCAGTCACCCCAGCTCCACGGGCCTCAAGAGATCTTCCAGGGACCACCCCAGTGTCAGCCCAATGGAGGAGAGGGGCATGGGGGAGTCCACAGCTCCCTGAGCCCTCACTCGGCCATGGGTCCGACCAGCCTGCAGGACCCAGCCCTTGGACCAAGCGATGTGAGGTCCAAGCGCTCCTGCAGGGCTTTTTGGCCTAACTCCAAGCAGATACCATGGCACGAGTATGTGCTCTGGTGTTACCCACCTTCTTCTGGAAGGCGATGTTGGGGAAGGAATGGTTGTTGAAGTTGTAGCCTTTGGTGGTGAGCAAATAAACGAACGTGCTGACAGCACAGTAATCCGCCAGTCTCTTCTCCAGCTTAGGGGCTTTCTGGAGCAGCTGGGTGGGATGCATGGAGAGACAGAGGAAAGGGGTCAAGCCAACAGGGTCCAGGCTTTGTTTCTGTGGCCTGTAGCTCTGGGTGGTTGCATCTGGCTAGTCAAGGCACTGACCCTACCCACCTGAGCCTCTCCTGGTCCCATGTAGGAGCTGTCACCCACTCTCCCCCTATTCCCTGGGTGCCAGGACACCCAGCCCCCTCAAGGGCTGCTCTCAGAGCCTGAGTGATGCCCCACATGGAGCAGCCCTCTCTTCTCCACCATGCCCGAGGAGCCTACCTCGCTCCAGCTGGTGGCACAGATGGTCTTGGCAGCATCCTTCAGGTCACTGGGCAAGTGCACAGGTCTCCCCATCACTGTCTGGATGAAGTCGACCGTGTAGAAGAAAGCAGAGAAGGCCTGACGGAGGAAAGGAGGCAGCTGGGGACAGGCTGGGAGCAAACCCTCACCACGAACAGCCGCTCTGACCGGCGTGGTTGGCACAAGTGACTGCCCTTGCAGAGCTGGGGGTCTGGCTTTGCCACCACATGATGCCAGGGAGCCAGGGACACCTGCCCATCCAGCAGCCAGGCCACCACCCTGCTCCATGCCAGGACTTACAATGAAGTTTCCCGAAACCTCCGGCTGGAAAATGCCATCGAAGGAGCAGCGGGAGAAGGAGCAGGTGGTGAAGTCGAAGAGCTTGCTGATGTGCAGGGCACAGAGGCTCCCATTCCCGGTGCCAACAACAGCAATGGTGGTGTTGAGGGCAAGGCTGGGCCTCTCCTTCTCCGTGCAGGGGCTGTCGTAGACACTGCTCAGCGACAGGCTCTTCTGGTAGCCCCTGGGCCAGCAGGGATGGGAGACGGTTGCTTGGTAGCTCTCAGCCTGACGGAGAAGCGACACATGGGATGTGTGAGCTGTGCTGTAGCCCCGGCTCCCCCGGTGCTGCACGGCAAATGACTCAGGACATCTTGGCTCTGGCCGAGGGGTACAACACCTTATGGAGAGGGTGGGAGGAAGCCCTGGGACCATGAGAGAACATCAGGGGCAAAACCCAAGAGTTGGCTGGGGCAGCTGGACCCATGGAGCTATCCTAAAGCCAGGGCTGGGGGACACCCCTGTATAAACACCAGGGTGAGAGGGTAACTGAGGGGTGGTGACAGCTAGCATCCCCATCGAGCACATGCTGGTACCTGGAGGAGCTTTGAGAGCAGCCTCTTGAGGACCTGGTCCCGTCCGTAGCAGAGGAAGCTGTGGGTGTACACTTTGTACGCCTGGCCATACAGCTTCAGCATCACCTCGTTTCTGGGGTCTTCGATGGTGTCCTTGGTTTCAAAGGTGATCTGTGTGGAAGCTCCCCCGAAGTCCATGGCCCCCAGGGTCTTCTTCTGGGGCTGGATCCATTCCCCGAGCCACCCGCGCTGAGCGAGGAAGACAAGAGCGGGCACAAGGATGTGATGAGCTGTGGGACAGCCTGGCCACCACAGCCGTCCCCGGCGGGTGCCACCATCCCCTACCCACCTTGATGAAGTTCTCCAGGAGGTAGTTTGCTGTGACCCAGCCAAAAACCCCTTCATCTTCCCCCGACAGGATCTTTGCGCCCCGGAAATCGAAGGGGTACGACTTCAGCGTGGCCGCCACGGCGCTGAGGACGGCATCGGCAGCCTGCGGGTCGGCGATGCTGCGGGCAGAGGGGCAGGGCTGCACCGGGGTGCCGCGAGCGGAGCCCCCGCTGCCCGCACAGCCCTCGGGGCCCGGCCCCGCCACGGCACGTGGGGCAGGAGGCGGATGGGTCCTCGCCTGGGTACCTGCAGGGATGCCCCCCCAAAACCCCCAGCTAATTCCCCTTGTCCCTGCTGGAGAAGGAGGCAGGCGGCAGGGACGGAGGTGTGCTCCCTCCTCCTGAGCCACAGCCTGTGGCTGGGTGAGGGAGGCACAACTCCCTGCTCTGGGTGGTTTCGGGGGGGGGATTTATTCTCACTGTGTCCCATCAGGCTGGCAGTGGGTGCAGGGGGACTTTCCTCCTGGCTAATGAAAAAGAACTGGCTGGGTTATCCCGGTGCCAGCCCCACACCAGCCCCTTTTCACAGCCAGGGATGTGCTGTGCCCTGCAGAGCATCTCCTGCTCCGAAAGGGATGTGAAGGTGGGCAGCTGGGAGGGTCGGGAGCTTCGCCTGGCAAAGGGGAGACACCGCGGCTGTCCTTCACCATCTCCACCTCGCCATGGGTGGTGACACGGCAGGGTGGCATGGCAGGGTGGCACAGCAGGACCCCCCCCCCAGGCAGTGTTTGAGGCTGGGCAGCCGGCACAGCCAGAGCAATCACTCACTTGAGCAGGCGCATGCCGGCTGTGGCACCCAGGTAGAGCGGGGTGCCCGCGTGCTTCTCCTTGGGCACGTCCCTCAGAGCCTGGTTCAGGCACTGCACCAAGCTTGTCCCGGCGGCTGGAGGGTTGGAGCTGTAGCTGGAGATGCCGGGACCTGCGGAGGGGAAAGAGCATTGCTCCGTGCGGGCGGTGGGAAGATGCTCGGTGGGAAGATGCTCGGTGGGCAGGAGGAAGATGCTGGGTGGGCAGCTTTGCCCCTCCCAGGCCGTTCGAAGGGCGGGTGCTGCAGGTTTCTGTGGGCATGGAGCCATCCAGAGTCCAGCCACATCTCCCTGCCCACGCCACATCCCCCACGGGCTGACAGCCGGGGAAAGGTTGCTTAAACAGAGAGTGGAAAACCGTCCCTTGCTCCTCGCTGGGCCAGGCAGGGAGCTGAATTGTTCCCTGATGGTTCAATATACGCCAGGAAAAGATAAACCCCAGGCCAGCACGGCTGCAAGCCTTGGGGGGAGATGGAGGAGGTTTTGGGAATGGAGCTGGACCCCTTGTAACACCTCACCACGCTGGTGAACGCACGGGGAGCAGCTGGGCATGGCAGGGGTGTTTGCACTGCCACGGTGCCCTGCCTGCAGGGGACATGCCAGTCCCTGCCACCAGCCCCCGGGGACTGGGACAGCCCTTACCCTCCACATCGCACATGCTGTGCTCGCCGACCACCCCGGTGTCGTTCTCCTTGTCCGCAGGCCACTTGTAGACGAACATGGCCGTGTGGGAGGACCCAGCGTCCAGCACGATGCCATACTGCGGGGAGGGGAGGCAGCAGGTCAGGCTGGAGGCAGGAGACCCCCCGGCTGCCCCAGGCCACCCTGAGGGAAGGCACTGGGGCTCAGCGATCCACCGTGCCTGGCCGGTCCTGCCCTGGCAGTGCCCTGGCAGTGCCCCAGCCGGGGACACCAGCCACCCCAGGACACCGCTTGGCACAGCACAGGGACTCCAGCTTGTTGGGCATGGGGACCTCGTTGCCTCCTTGAGCCCAGCGTGGGATGCTCTCCCCCCCTCGCCCCCACTTGCTCCCGTTTCCCTGCAGCATCGCTCCTGGCCGGTGGGCATCTGTGCTGAGCCGTGGTCCCTAGGGCCAGCAGTGGGGGGGACACCTGGGAGCGGCCCCTTGGGGATGCAGCTCGCCAAAGAAGGGCAGCCAGGCACCTCGTCCCTCCTGCCCTTGTATGGCTCGGCCATTCTCCGGCTATAAATAACCCCGCTCCCTCCTGCCAAACAAGGTTACCCAGCTCTTGGGGAGGGGCCGCCCTGTGCTGCCTTCAGCCCCCCCGGTCAGACCCCTCTGCCTCACCCCCCAGCTGCCTGCGGGCTCAGGGCTGCCTGCCCTGGCCCCCGCCGTGCCCGCACCAGAGCCGCTTAGCTGCCAGAGGGGATGCTGCGAGTCTTGTGGGGGGGAAAGCAGCTGAGCATCTCTGTGGTGAAACCACTTACAGCTTAAACCTGTCCCCATCCCTGTCCCTGTCCCTGCCAGCCGCACGTGTGGCATTGCACATGAAGGGCTGCATATGTGGCAGGGGGTTTGCACGTGTGGGATGTGCACACATGTAGGTGCACACATGCGTGGATGTGCCTGCATGTATGTGTGCGTGTGGTGCACGTGCCTGCTGGTGTGCACGTGGGGGGGGTGCATGGACATACGTGTGTGCAAATTTAGGTGTGGAGGTACCTGCGTGTGGGGGGGCACGCACATGGGTGTGCACGGGTGGGGTGTACACGCACATGGGTGTGCCGATGTGTTTGTGTGCATGTGGGTGCCCGTGTGTCTGTGCATACATGTGCGGGTGTGCGTGGGCACGCACACATGTGTGGGCACACGTGTGGGTGTGTGCGTGTGCCCGGGGCAGCCGTGGTGCCTGCTCAGGCCCAGGAAAGCGGCTCTGCTGGCAGTGAGAGCTGGCACCGACCCCGCACCCACAGCAACCCCTGCGGGGGGGTGTCACATGCAGGGTGACAGTGACACGGCCAGGGCAGGCTGCAGGACCAGCCGCCCCACGCGGGCGCATCCCGGTCTCTGCTCTCACGCCCCGGCGGGCAGAGCCCATGGGCAGCAGCCCCAGGACTCGTGGGAGAGGGACGGTCCGTGGGACCCCCCCTAGCAGCGCAGGTAGCAGCGCTCGGGCCCGGCCAAGGTAACGACGTGCGGCAACACGAACGCCGGCAGCGTGGTGGGTGCTGCCAGCGGCAGGGAGTGCCCGGCACCCAGCCAGCCGCCGGGGCCACAGCCCGCTCCCCGGCTGCCCTGGCACGAGAGGAGCCGCCGCGGCCTCGCACCAGCCCCCTCTGCCCCACTCCCGAGGGGCACAGGGTTTGGCACCCCAGCCTGTCCCCACCGAGGAGCCGTCCTCCCCGGCAGCGCTGGTGACACTGAGCAGGAGTGGGAGCCACGTGCACATGTGAAGGGACCGAGGCAGACCTGGACGGTCCAGAGGGTCCCCAGGGATGAAGGAGAGGTCCTGTCCCCTCCTCCAGACCCGGGGGTACACACACACCTCCAGCACCCGC
The DNA here is from genome assembly GCF_013368605.1 of Nyctibius grandis. Taxonomy (NCBI): domain Eukaryota; kingdom Metazoa; phylum Chordata; class Aves; order Nyctibiiformes; family Nyctibiidae; genus Nyctibius; species Nyctibius grandis. The sequence goes on along the minus strand of NC_090673.1, from coordinate 5,775,386 downwards.
GTGGGAATTGGGGATGGGGTCACCTACAGCGAGGCTGCGATGGTGCCAGCCCCATCCCAGCTCCTGTCCCAGCCCCTGTCCCAGCTCCTGTCCCTGTCCCAGCCCCTGTCCCTGTCCCTATCCCAGCCCCTGTCCCTATCCCAGCCCCTGTGCCAGCCCCTGTGCCCGGGCATTGGACCCACTGTGTCACCCGGCGCAGAGCGAGCCGTCGTGCGGGCTCAAGCCGTGGCCGAGCTGTGGGCTCACAGCCCTGCGGGGGGCACAGGCAGGGTGTCTGCAGGGGCCCTGCAGATGGGAAACCTGGATGAAAACCCACCTTGTTCGTGATCTGCAGCGTAAGCGCTGCCCTCAGCTCTTCCTACCGAGGTGTCCTGCGCCTGCCAACGAGCGGGCTGGAAGCGAGGGCTGGAGGGACACAAGGATGCCCTGACATGCTCCCATGCCGGTGCCTGGCTCTCATCATCCCTCTCATCTGCTCCGGCACGCTCGGCTGGCAGCACCCCGGCGCTTGGCGGGGCCTCGCACACGTGTTCAAGGCTCTGGCCCCAGCCCGTGGGACAGGCCCCAGCCCCAGCATCTCCTGGTGGCACAGGGATGATGGATTTTTCTAAGAGGACCCCCCGACCAGACACTGGTGTTTCCACAGGGCTGGGAGACACGGGGGTCTGCGGCATGGCCCCGCGCCGGGACAGTGTCCCCGTGCCACCCTCGGCCCCGCTGCCTCCTGGCTCACCCATGGTCCCGCGGGCTCTGTCCCACCCCAGCCAGGGCTGCTCAGTCCTGAAGCCCCTGCAGAGGGGACGCAGAGGGTGGGGATGTCCCCAAAGGCCACGGGGCAACAAAGACACGAGTAGGGCTCAGGTCTCCTGGTGAGTGCGTGGCTCTGCCCAGAAACAGCCCACACCCCAGGGGAGGAGGCGGACGCTGAGAACTGCTCAGCTCGCTGCAGCCCAGCACCATGCCCCGTGGCCGTGCCTCCAGCCCCCCACCCCACAGGCTCTCTGGGCAGCCCAACGGTGCAGTGGGGGCTCAGCCCGGCCCCACAACATCCCGCCTCCCTGGAGGGTGATGAGACCCGTGGGGCTCCCCAGGTCTGTGGTGGGTTGTGAGGGGTTTCCTTCCTCCCGCAGGAGCCGCAGCTCCCCTGGGATGGCTGGCAGGGGGAGAGCCCGGCAGGCTTTGTAACGGCCAGCGAAGAGATTGGCCAAAAGAAGGGAAAAAAGGGGTGTCGAAAGAAGGCAACAGCTCCACGCCGTCAGGCGGCAGTGCCGTAAGCCCTGCTGCGGACCCGCGAGGGAAGGGGAACACCACGCTCCCAGGATCAGCCCCTCTGGCAGCAGGATAACGGCTCTGGGGGATTTTTGGGGCTATATTCCAAGGAAAAGAGCTGGAGAGGGAAGACATGGAGCCATAGCTCAGCAGTGAACAGTGCCATCACCCAGGAGCTGCTGCTAATGTGGGCTGAGCCAGCAAGGATGACATCTTGCCCAGGCGAGTGGAGAGGACGTGCCCGGGGTCCCCCACAGCAGGACCAACCTTCTCTAAATCGTGTCTGCACATTTCGGGCTGAGTTAGCATGAGACAAAGCTTTGCATCCCCCAAACAGCCCTGAGCTTTGTGCAGAAGCAAACCCCTCGGTGCCTGCCTGGCGCCAGCCCCACGGGAACAGGCACTGCTGTGACACCGGTACCGAGCTCCGGCGGGCAGCGCCTCACCGCACACACCGTGCTGGACCTCACGTGTGCTTGGCACATCCAGGAACAGTGCAGGACCCCAAGTCCCCGGGCTGGGCGGCACAGCCTCGGGCAGAGCAGGGCCAGGACCCACGTGCGTGTTTGGGGATGCTCAGCCCCAAATCGCAGCGTTGGCTGCAGACTGGAAGGTGCTACTGCCCAGAGAGAGAAAAAAGCACAAAAACCTCAAAAATTACATTTCTGGGTATACATTTGGCTTAAAAGCAAAGATCCATCTTGGAACCAGAGGAGAAAAGACTTCCCAGGCTGACTCAAGTGCTGCACATAGGGCTCTCAGCACCGATCCATCTGATTCCCCCATGTCCAAAGAGACAAAAATCCATTTTGAAACCAGCTACGGGCACTGCTCAATACGCCCCAGTATGTGGCAATGGGTGGCAAAGAAAGGTGTCCTGGGGAAAGAGTTAATTGTTGCTAGTTATGCTAACAGCAGCGAGTCTCATCTTGGCTAAGCCAGCTCGTTTTCTCAAGCTACTCTTCATTACATCTGACAAACCCGGAGAGAAGAACACATCTGGTATCCAGGCTGGCTCAGAAAGTTTCCAAGCAAATTGCTTGGGATGAGAAAAAGGGGGTTTGGGATGAACCATTTTCCAGGACAAGAGTCTGCTCCTAATAGAATAGCTGGGTCTGTCACCAAAAAAATAAGACTTTTTTAAAACAAAAGGCTTGAGCTGCAGAAGAGCCAACTGGGGGACTTTGCCAACAAGAAATTGGTTGGGAACTTCTTTCGGCGTCTAATCTTACAATGAAAAAGGGAAAAAAAGCAGCTCGTTTTCATCGGGATGGGCATTTCTCCTCCGGCAGCCGGAGCCCAGGGACGCGGGGCGATGCTGGGGTGCGCAGGGGTGCCCCATCCCCAGAGCCGCGGGAGCAGATGCTGACACGGCTGCTCTGGCCTGGGGGGCCGCATCCAGCCACGCCACCGCTATTTTTGAGTGTGTTCAAAAGATTCCTCTGTCAAAGCGCAGGTTTGAGGCGCCGGGGATGGGCAGCCGGGGGGGCTCGCTGCTGTCCCCGCAGCCGGGGGGCTGCTCCCTGCCACCCCCACCCCGCAGCTCGGGGACCCCCCCCAGCCCCGGTGGCCCCCCGTGACACGGGGGATCCCCTGGATGCCGGAGCCTCTCCCGCACCGGGCGATCCCGCAGACCGGGGTCCCCACTGAGGCTCCCGCAGCCCCCGGTAGCCCAGGTCCCCCCGGTGCCCGCTGTCCCCGTCCCCTCCGTGCCCGGTGCCCTCCGTGCCGGCCCCGCTCACCTTGAAGCCCGGCGGGCCCCGCGTGTCCCCGGAGCCGAGGCAGAGCAGGAGGATGCCCAGGAGGCAACCGAGGGCGAGGAGCAGGAGGACGGCGGCGACCCGGCGGGCCATGGCGGGGCCGGAGCGGGGGCAGGTGAGCGGCTCCGCGGCGGCTGCGGCGGCTCCTGCTGCTCCTCCTCCCCCGCCGCCTCCTCCTCCTCCTCGCCCGCCTCTCCCGGCTGAGTCACCGCCGCCCCGGCCCACCCGGGCGGGACACCGGGCTCCGCCGGGCTGCGGGTCCCACCTCTACCCCTGCCCCGGGCTCGGCTCCGTCCTGCCCCCCCGCCCCGGGCATCGCCCCTGCCCCGGGATCAGCCCCATCCCGGTCCCCCGGGCACCACCCTTGCCCCGGGATCAGCCCCATCTCCCCCACCCCAGGATCAGCCCCTGCCCCTGAATCAGCCTTGTCCTGTCCCCCCCACCCGGGGCACCACCGTTTCCTCGGGGCTCAGCCCCACCCTGTCCCTCCTCCCCGGCCATATCCTCTGTCCCTGGAATCAGTCCCATCTTCTCCCCCCACCAGGCATTGTCCTTGACCCAGGGCTCAGCCCCATCCTGCCCCTCACCAAGGCATCGCCCCTGCCCCGGGGCTCAGCCCAGAGATGGGTTTGATGGAAGCTCTGAGAACATCCTGAGCAACAGAAAAGCTCTGAGAAGGTGTCTCACCTACCATGATTAACAGCTATGAATCTGCTACTGCTTTTAATCATTACAAGGAGTTTCGTGACAGCCCTGAGGAGCCCAGATGTATATTGAGATTGTTTTTAATACGGTCACAAGTGAATAATGTAATGTGTTTCTACATGGAGCAGGGAGCCAAGGAAGGTTGGGCCCCTGGCTCTGAGAAGGACATTTTGAGCTTGCTTACACAGAGGGATGAAACAGTGAACAAAATAATAAACAAGGAGATATCTCCAAGGAGAGGAGGCTGAAGGAGGACGCGGCTTCCAGCCCAGCTGGGTTGCAGGCTGGAGGGTCACACTTCAGCTCCTCACAGCTTGCCTCACTTCTGAATTTTTTTTGAAGCAAGCCACTTTTTCTGCTGCTCACGGCTGCCCTGCATGTAACGCGTATTGCACCAGCGCTGGGGTTTCTGCAGAGCTTCCTGCCCATCGCTGTGGTATCTGGGTGCAGAGGGGCTCGAGGGGCCCAGCCTGTACCAAGGACTCCGCTCTCGTGAGACCCCCCCTGCAGTGCTGTCTCCAGCTCTGGGGCCCCCAACATCAGAAGGACATGGAGCTGTTGGAGCGAGTCCAGAGGAGGCCACGGAGATGCTCCGAGGGCTGGAGCCCCTCTGCTATGGAGACAGGCTGAGAGAGCTGGGGCTGTTCAGCCTGGAGAAGAGAAGGCTCTGGGGAGACCTTCTAGGACCTTCCAGTACCTGAAGGGCTACAGGAAAGCTGGAGAGGAGCTTTTTACAAGGGCATGGAGTGATAGGACGAGGGGGGATGGTTTTAAACTGAAAGAGGGGAGATTGAGATGAGAGATGAGGAAGAAATTCTTCCTTGTGAGGGTGGTGAGACCCTGGCCCAGGTTGCCCAGAGAAGCTGTGGCTGCCCCTCCCTGGCAGTGTTCAAGGCCAGGTTGGATGGGGCTTGGAGCAACCTGGTCTAGAGGAAGGTGTCCCTGCTCGTGGCAGGGGGGTTGGAACTGGATGGTCTTTGAGGTCCCTTCCAACCCAAACCAGTCTGTGATTCTGTGATTCTATGACTCATGGTCCGGGCACCCTTGGCCCCAACATGCTGCAGCATCGCAGAGGCTCTGCCGCTGGAGGTGACGGCCAGGGACGAACTCCAGTTTTGTCCCCCGGAGCAGTGACCGGCAGCAGAGTCTGGGGAAGAAAATGTCTAAATAGGGGCACAGAGAGTGACCCCCGCCCAGCCGGTGCCCATCACCACAGTGCAGGGCTTCTCTGCAGGACCATTGTGTTCAACCTGTGAGTTGAACAAGGACTAGAAGGACTCTCACTGCAACAGTTTCGCAATGTCGGAAGTAGATAACCAACGTCTGCCTGTCAGAGCCCTCTCAAGGACTTTCACCGAAACAGCTTCACAAAGTTGAAAAAATGATTCATTAAAGCAACAGACACAACAAGTTGGGAATTGCTGTTGATAAATACGCTCGCCGTGTTAGCGCTAAATATCCTAAGGATAGACAATAATTAGGTTACAGTAACCGTTCACCCAGGTGTCATCTGTGAAATAACGGCGGTGCAATCACTTACCGAAAGGGGTGTCCCTGCTAACGGGGAAAGGAGAGCGAGCCAGACCCGTCGACCCTCAGCAAGTGTCTCCTCTCCACGAGGCGTTTGCTGGGGACCAGATTTACACTCCTGACGAGGTGGGACAGGGCCACATGTTGTGTACTGACAGGCTCTAACAAGGCTTGTTGTGCTGTTGATTACTGGTGGGGTTGAGGCCAACCTTTGGTACAGGGGTGCGGTTGCTCTTCTGGCTTCACTGAAACCACGTCAGGCTGTGAGGGCCTCGCCTCACCCCAGCCATCACCCCGTTGTCACCATTGCCAACCCTTATCCGAGTGTTGAACCACAATCCTCTCTGTCTGTCCCGTTCTTTGGCCAGGTAAGCAGGTTGCTCATCTCCTGCCCTTGTTCAAGCCGGTGCAAGATAAGGATGATGCTTAGCTCACGTTCTTGCAGCAGCTCTGTGCCAACTCTGCGGTCACTCTATGTTGACACAGCAAGCCTGGCAATTTCCCACAGGACCCCAGAGCTGGACGCAGCACTGCAGGGGGGGTCTCACGAGAGCAGAGCAGAGGGGCAGAATCCCCTCCCTCACCCTGCTGGCCACGCTGCTGGGGATGCAGCCCAGGACACGGTTGGCTTTCTGGGCTGCCAGCGCACGTTGCCGGCTCATGGTGAGCTTCTCGTCACCCATCACCCCCAAGTCCTTCTCCTCAGGGCTGCTCTCAATAAAGATGATTGAATGCTCCTGGATGCATCTCCCCTGCACTTGCTGTTGGCCAAGGAGCTTGCAGATGGGAGCAGAAAACCCTGTCCCTAACCCCTCCCTTTGGACCTCAGCCTGTTGCAGTGTCTCCGGGCTCATTCTGTTCTTCCTGTTATTTCCCAACCCCATATGGAGCTGCAGTGCCGCCCACCAGTGCTGCCAGATGTGCTCATCCCTGTTAGCCCTGAGCCCCCCCACCAGCAAACCCCACCTTCCCCAGACACCACCTCCCAGGGCCAGCCAGCGAGTCCCTTCTCTTGCTCCAGTTTCTCTACTAACAACTCATCCAACCCTGCCAGCCCTTGCCCAGGTGGCCCCACATCAGAGGTGGATTAGAAAAACCTCTCTCCGTTGTCTGGGAAAGCGGCTATCCCGCACTGCTGGGTGACTAACGCACTCCCCACCTCGTCTTTGTTCCCCACCTGCCCCTTTGTCCTCAGTGAATATTTCACCTGGGGTGGAGACAGGCTTTGTCACCCAGCTGGGACAGGGCTGCCACCAGGACCTGTCTCTCCTGGGGAGCCTGTGCCTGCACCTCTCCTCGGAGCTGGGGGAGGAAAGCCCTGTCTCCCCTACACCACCGAGCTGAAGTCAGTGTCCACATGGGCTGCAGGTGATGTAGAAATACATGCCATGAGCCTGCAGATGCCTCAGGCGTGCTGGTGGCACGTCCTCATTCAGCTTCACCTGGGATAGAGCACAGCACACACATGCAAGGCATTTTTGAGGATTTTTTTGGGGGTTCTGTGGGCAACAAGGCTGCAAATCCAACCAGTGTTTCCATTTGTAGAGGAGAAAAATAAGGGGGGGTGCAACACACCAAAGCGTGACTGAGGGTAGTTCCCACTGAGCCAGTGGCTTTGCATCTACACCCTGCGGGTACAAGCTCCCCTGATGCGCTCGAGCCTCGGCTTTGAGCCCAGAGCTTTTCCTCTCAGAGGCATTGAAGTGCTCCGGGACTGGAAGGGCCCCAGTGTATCCAAGGTTGTAATCCCTGTCCTGGCAAGGACGCTTGCCTGGAAGGAAGATCAAACCCAAGCACAAATCTCCATTCTTGCTTTACTTTCTAAAAACCTTTTCTCTCGCCCGTTTCCCAGGGTAGTGACTCTGCGGTGCCAGCCCGGGGGGCTGCCCCCACGGGCACAGATCTGCTCCCTGTTGCCCGGGCACCGAAGCAGCCAGGAAATAGGCGGATTCTCCTGAAAAGCTGCACCGGTTTCTCCTGGCTGCCTTGTCAGTGATTTTCCTGATCTCCAGTCTAAACCTCCTCTGGCACAACTTGAGGCCGTTTCCTCTCATTCTGTCACTTGTTACCTGGGAGAAGAGACCGACCCCCCCTCGCTACACCCTCCTTTCAGGCAGTTGTAGACAGCGAGAAGGTCTCCCCTCAGCCTCCTTTTCTCCAGACTAAACACCCCCAGGTCCCTCAGCCGCTCCTCATCACACTTGTGCTCCAGACCCTTCACCAGCCCCGTTGCCTTTCTCTGGACTCACTCCAGCACCTCAAGGTCTTTCTTGTAGTGAGAGGCCCAGAACTGCACCCAGGATTCGAGGTGCGGCCTCACCAGTGCTGAGTACAGGGGGATGATCCCTGCCCTAGTCCTGCTGGCCACACTAGTGCTGTTACAAGCCAGGATGCTGGTGGCCTTCTTGGCCACCTGGGCACACTGCTGGGTCATATTCAGCCAGCATCCACCAACACCCCCAGGTCCTTTTCCACCAGGCACATTCCAGCCACTCTGCCCCCAGCCTGTAGCGGTGTGTGGGGTTGTTGTGCCCCAAGTGCATGACCCAACGCTCGGCCTTGTTGAACCTCATACAGTTGGCCTTGGCCCATCGATCCAACCTGCCCAGATCCTCATCCCTCCAGATCCACGTCCCTCAACGCTGTTGGGCTGTGCTGCGGCTGGAGAAGCTGTCCTGTCCCAGGTGACTGCTCCTTCAAATCTTTGGCATCAAACTACGCTTGTTTGATCTAAGACCCTGCAGTGGTAACTCAACCCAGGGAAAGGGGGGTCTCTCCTCTTCTTTGGCAGGACTTTAATCAAAATTAGATTCCCAATGAAGGCTGGGGCTCCCTGGTGACCTCCCCAAGAGGCTGGGGACAGCCAGCAGTGCTGTCCTGCAGCATCCCATCCCCTCGCCATGCCACAGTCCTTCGAGGGAAAGCTCCACACCAGGGAGGCATCTCATCCAGACTCCTGGCTCTGCCGGTCCCTTTTCCCACCGTTTTCCAGCAGGAGCCATGAGAACAGCCCCAGCAGAGCGGCTCAGAGCCCCGCACATGTGGGTGCCCCCAGCCTGGGGCAGCCCATTGTCAGCCCAGCTGCATGGCTTAGCAATCTCTAAATTTAAAGTGTATCAATAGTGTTGTTTCTCACCCTAACAACGGATTTTCCTTTTGATGATGGTTACTGTCTCTGTGTAAAGGCACACAGCCCCAAGGATCATGCTCCAGCCAGCGGGCAAGTTTCCAGTCCTTTCCGCATCCTAAAATGCAACAAGAAATCTCTGGAGAGCCGTTTCCTCTGCCGGAGAGAGATGGCTTGCTCCAGCCCCAGCTGAGCGTGACGCGCCTTCTCTTCCCAGACTTCATCCAAATGGCATTTCCCCATCCTCTCCCCACCAAACTGGTGTGTGAGCAGACAGATCCTTCCCTGCCTGGTGGCCTTCCACCGTGCAGCCCCAGCCAGCCGACTGCTGGAGGGCCGAAGGTGACCCGAAGCCACCCGTGCTGGTCCTGAGACTGGGAGACCATCCTTTGTCCCAGGACAAGGACTTCCCACTGTCGCACTGCTGACTGAGCTGAAAATGCACTGCACTGCCCAGCGGCACCAGGGCTCAGCTCCCAGTGACCTGGGCAAGTCACTTCTCACATGGCCCCAGGGCTCTGCGTCCTTGGCAGGGAAGGGAGGAGCACGGACCCCCTCTGAAGGGGGGCACTGGGGAGGTCATGGGCTGCCCGTTATTCCTGCCTCAAGCTGTCACCGATCCTGGTAGTGGGACCCCTTGTGTCCAGCAGAGCAATGTCTGCGTGATGGCACGTGCAGGATGGATGATGGCACAGGCAGGACAGTTGATGACACTTGCAGGACAGGTGATGACACTTGCAGGACAGATGATGGCACACACAGAACAGACTTCATTTCCCACCGCCATGGCAGGGAGGGCAGCACGAGGCACCCGGAGCAGCCTGGGACATGCTTGGCCGGCTGCAAGGACCTGTTTGCAGGGGTGGCAGCAAAGGGACCCACTGCAGCACAAGGGCAGGAGAGCGGGTGCTGCGACCCTTTGGCCAAGGCTCAGCCAAGCGAGCCCTTCCTCTCCTGTATCACTTCCCAGCGGCTGCCCTGAAAAATGAAAAGAGTTCCTTCAACATGAAGCAGGTCAGGGACTGCTCCATGTCCCCTGCCCACCTCCACGGCGCAACATCTCGCTCGGCTCTGGCAGCATCCTGGCCGGCGGTAGGGTCTCACCCTCAGCACAGCGTCCAGCTCCCTCCTTCACTAACATTTGCAAAATGTTTTGAAGAAACACAGTCCCATGATAGATGTTCTGTGCTGCTGGACAGAAGGGCAAGCAGGACCCACACCTGGGGTGGCACCAGTTAAACCAGTCCCTGAGGCTGAAGCAGGTTGTAGAGGTGATGGAGTCACCGGGAAGGGAAAGGAGATGGAGAATAGCTGTGTCCTGGGATGATCTCCAAGGCCTTCAGGGCTGCTAATGCCTCATTAAAAGCCACCACCCTGCCCTTTTATGATATGTTTGTGCTTTGTAACTGGGACAAAAGGAAAAGAAAAACCCACCCAGGTTCGTTGGTGGGAAGCTGGCAGCAGGACCTCCCGGCGCTCCTCTGCGCCTGCAGGGACGGGGCCGTGCCCGGCAAGGGCGTGGGAAGAATGCTCGTCCCACCTTCACGCTCACTCCTGCTTTCAGGTTCCAGCAGGTGACTTGGATGAAACTACTGAGTGGAATTCTTCCAGCTTCAGCTGGATTTTGCTTTTTTTGTGGGGGTGGAAGAGCAATCATCGCTTCATGTGCTGCTGATGGGAGCCGCAGCGAGATGCTGCCCTGCTGCCGGAAAAATCTTTCTTTGCTGGAAGGATTTTTTCAGCTCAAAGTCCCCAGGCAGGAGTGAAGTTAAACCCTCAGCACAGAAAATTAGCGTTTTGCGTGAGTGTGAAATTTGGCAGCGACCGGGGACACGGACGGCTCGCCAGAGGCACGCTCAGCAGCCAGCAGCCGCTCGTCTCCTTTCCAAGGAGCAGCCGGCGAGGTCCAGCTCCCGAAACACACCCTGCTCCGGGTGTCGGAGGAGCTGCCCAGGCTGGTGTGTCCTCAGGAGAGCCAAAACCAGCCCAGGCACATGGGAAGCTGCTGTCGGGGCATAAATGATCCTGCCCGGTGTGTATCAACCAGGTGGGAGCTGGGCAGAGGCTGGTGTGGGTGAGCGATCGTGTCCCGCTCCCAGTGCATCCCCCCTCTGCTCCAGCCTGATCCCCCTCCTGCCGGGGGGACGTCGTGTCCTTGGGACTGTATTGGGGTTACGTGGCAAGGCTTTGGTAGAGGGGGGCTGCAGGGGTGGCTTCTGTGAGAAGACACCAAAAGCTGCCCCCGTGTTGGACCCAACCGTCTCCAGACAGCTCCAAGATGGACCCACCACTGCCCAGAGCTGAGCCCATCAGCAAAGATGGTGGTTCCTCTGTGATAACATACTTAAGAAAGGGTAAAAAACACTGTGCAGCACCTGGGAGAGAGGAGTGAGAAGATGTGAGAGAAACAACCCTGCAGACACCACAGTCAGTGAAGAAGGAGGTGGAGGAGGTGCTGCGGCGGCAGCCCATGGGGAAGACCGTGGTGAGGCCATGGAGGTCCGTGGTGGAGCAGATACCCACCTGCAGCCCTTGGAGGTCCATGGTGGAGCAGATACCCACCTGCAACCCGTGGAGGACCCCACACCTCCACCTTCCCACGGCAGGATCCTGCTCATCCTCTGAGGGCTGGTTTGAGTGTCAAACTGCTGCCAGGAGCCTGCCCAGCTGCCACCGCGTCCTGCCCCCACCTCGTCGTACAGGAAGGCTTGCATGTGCCTTGCTAAATGATTCAGCTTCCCTTTCCGACATCCCACATGTGCCTCTCTCTGGAAGCCAGCACCGGGATCGGCACTTTCAGTTCTCCTGCGGTTATGTGGGTGCCCAACTGCAGCAGGACTTCCACAAACCGGGGCCAAGCACAGCTGCCAAGCGGCTACCGCATGCCAGCCAACGCCAGCCAGAGGTACGTGGGTCCGAGATGGAGACCCTGCTGCAGCTCAGGGTCCCTCCAGGACAGTCACACCTGCGGGAGGGCAGCTTGGAGGGGAAAGGATGGACACTGGGTCCTGTGGCTTCAGCAGCGGGTGTCTGTGCAAGGAGCCACAGTTCCAGTGTCGGGAATAACTGGGGTGCCCTGGGAGTCACCAGGCAGCTCGTGGTGAGGAGCTCACTGGGAACCAGGTGCTCGCTTAGACCATGGCCAGCACACACCTTCCTGAGCGAATAAGCCCAGGAGCAGGCGGCAGTGACACAGCTGAGATGTCCCCACTGTCCCCTCCTGACACCTAGCAGTGTCCGGGGATGAGGAGGAGGACAGCAAGCGTACATGATGCTTCCCTTGAGCCCTCTCCCAGTCTCCAGCTATTTTGAGCTCGGGGGATTTCCTGAGCCAGACGTTGTTTCCTGATTTCTCTGTATCTACACCCTTCGGGAGATCCCTCCTCTTTGGACTTTCCAAAAAAACCCTCCCTTTGGGCGCAGGCAAACCTCCAGCACCCTCCCTCAGCAAGGAGCTCCTGCCACCCCAGCACGGAGAGCTGCCTGCTCCAGGTTGGGCTGAACCTGGCTCCCACCTTCACCTCATCCATGTGCTGTGAGAGCTGGTGGCTCCATCCCCCTCCAGCCTCTCCACGACCCTCCTGAGTTTCCAGACCCCCAGTTGTACCTTCTCTGGCCAGAGGGTCCCATCCTGCTCAGATAGGGACGTCCCTTCCCACCAGAGTTTCTCAGGGACCCTATGGCCACCATGATGCCTGCAGGCAGGGCTCACCCACCCCTGCTGCTCCTCACACACCGCCCCAGGTGCGTCCCAGGGGCAGGATCAGCCCCTCATGACTGCAATGACTGCATGCATGCCCCTCATGAATGCAACCAATGACTGCACCCCATAGCTCACTCCTGCTCTGTCTCCTGCCCCGGGGCGAGCGGGATGTTCACCACGGGACCGACGTGCACCGTTATCCCACAGGCTGGCTCAGACCTCTTGGGTTTTCCCTCCAGCGATGTACTTTCCACTGCATTTAAAAATAAAAGCTCTGGCTAATTTTATACGCAGGCTGTTTTTCCCAGGCTCCTGCAGGACGAGGTGCCTCCTCGTTCACCCCGCAGCACGGACAGTGCTCACGTGGCGGGTGCTGTCGCATGTGGACAGGGGTGCATGGGGTGCGTGAGTGGGCTGGAGTGGAGGATGTCGAGCCCCGGCAGGTTGTTGCCCATGGAGGAGGGCCTTCATCTTTGCCTTGCTGGGGAGACAGGAACTGAGTGGGGAACGCGGGGGGCTCAGTGTGCGGGGTGGGGAGCGCGGTTTGGCGTGGTGTGAGCGTGGACACGGTGTGAGCGTGGACATAGTGTGAGTGTGGACATGGTGTGAGTGTGGAAAAGGCGTGAGTGTGGAAATGGTGTGAGCGTGGAAATGGTGTGAGCGTGGACACGGAGTGAGTGTGGACACGGCGTGAGCGTGGACATGGTGTGAGTGTGGACATGGCGTGAGCGTGGACACGGCGTAAGTGTGGATATGGTACCAGTGTGGACATGGCGTGAGCGTGGACACGGCGTAAGTGTGGATATGGTACCAGTGTGGACACGGTGTGCATGGCCCCAGGACAGCCTGGCACAGCCAAGCCATCCCGTGGGACATGAAGCAACCAGCACGTTTCTGTCCATGTCAGATCCTGCTGGGTGAGCTGCTCCCAGCCCGACCAGCCCCAGTGGCTTTGTCTTTCTTCTTAACCAAATAAAGTTTTGCAATATTTAAGTTTTCACAGCTCCTCTGGTTTCATAAGACGGGGCTCCCGCTAAAGGTGGGCGTTGCAAGGGAAAGCTGAGCGGTGGAAGTGATGAAGGCTGAGGACCCTGGAGAGGAATAAACGCCCTCTCCTAAAAGTATTATTTACAAAAGCTGCTTTTGGGTTTTTTTTCTTTTTTTTTTTTTCCCCTAATTTCATTATTTTAAAAGGACCAGAGAGATTTATGACTTTCCGGGTGTTGGCAGCAGTGCAACAGCCTACTCATCAGAGGAAAATGTAAATGGCTGGGCTGGAAAAAAACCCTTAGGATTTTTGGATACAAAAGCAAAATGAGAGCTGACATGTCCAGGTGTCCTGGGTGGTGCGGAGCACGGGAAGCTGCGGGGATGAAGCTACCGCTGCAGGCCCCACCAAAAACCCCACCAGAACCATCTGAGTGCTGCCGGCTGCCCTGGATGCAGGGGTGCTGGGGATGCTTCAGGGGTGCTGGGGATGCTACCAGGGTGCTGGGGATGCTACCGGGGTGCTGGGCTCATCCGTCCCCGGGGGACAAGCCCCGTAGCCCGGCACGAAGCAGCGGCCACCGGCACTGACCAGCCACGTGGCCACCGGTGAGAAGGTGTCTGCAACTGTGCAGGAGGATCAGCACTGGGATGTCTCTCACAAGCCCAAATTATTCTCTTCCTAAGCCATCAATATGAAATAATGATGAAATTGTTAGATTATTCAGTTATTATCTTCCTGGCCCATCAGCTGAGCTGTCTCCAAGCTGGCTGGAGCACATCCCTCATGGGGGACGGGATGCTGAACCCAGACCCCGGAGCGGCTCCCGGCCCGGCACAGAGGGACGTCCGATCTGCCCGTGGGACCAGGTCTCTCCCGCAAAGTGTTTCAGCCGAAGGACTAATGGACGTTCTGGAAGATTTAAAGATCTAATGAAGATTTTGGAAGCATCCCAAAGAGGTGGATGCTTTCTGCATGGCAGAGCTCATGCCAGGAGTACCAGGACGGGGCCATTTCTCTGTGTGCTACTTTTACAAATGGCTTTTCTATTTCAGCTGGCCCTAAACACAGCAGAAGGAATCACAGAACTCATGGAGTCCAACCGTTAACCCAGCACTGCCAAGGCCACCACTAAACCTCTTAGGAAGGGCAACACAAGGTGCCCTGATGGCAGGGCAGGAAGAGGGGGGTCACCCGCACCGGGTCTGCACCCACCACCACACCAGGGGTCCCACAAGGGGATGCTTCAGGTCTAAGGGCACCCACACAGCGAGTGCAACCCCCCACACCCAGCGTGCTGGCCAGGACCACAGCTCCTGCTCTGGTCCCCAGCTTCTGCTTCTCCAAGAGCGAGGAACCAGGGCGGATATCCGCCACGGGCAGCTGCCTCTTTACGTAACGCGGGGAGTAAAGTCACGGTCCCCGCGGCAGTAAAGTCACGGTCCCCACGGCATGCAGCTGCGGAGCAAAGCAGGAATTTTGGGAACCCCACCCCTCCCCACTGCAGCGGGTCTCGTCGGGAGGGAGCATCTGCCTTCAATCAGCTGTACCTTGGAAGAGGCTCGGTCGGCTGCGCAGGCAGCGGCGAGCACCCGCGCCAGGCTGGGGTCACGGCCGCGGGGAGCCATCGGACCTGGCAGGGACCCAGCGGGACGCTGGAGCAGAGCAAGGATGCTGCACTCGATTCCCCCCGTGATGGAGATGTTTTGTGGGCACCTGGCACAGCCACGGCCCCAGCGTGCCCCCGGGAGCGAGCCGGGGTGGTGCGGCAGAGGGTCACCCACCGCCGCCCCTGCCGTACCCCCGCAGAGGGGAGGGCAGACCTGGTCCCTTGTCACCTGGGAGTGGATCTTTGCTGCACCGTGCCTCAAGTGCCAGCGGAAAATCAAACTTTCCCCTGGCTGCGGCCCGGGAGAAGGAACAGGGAGCACTGAGTGATGCTGAGGCAGGAGGAGAAAAGCACTGGCGAGCTGGAGCCTGGGGTACAGGCAGGGCTGCGGCAACAAGGCACGGGGATGGTCTGGGGCAGGAGAACACCCACAACGAGGGACCGAGGGGATGAGCAAGAGGCACCGGGTGCCAGCTTGCAGCTCTGAGACGCGCCAGGCAGCCCCTTAGCCAAGACAGCCCTGCATGGCGCGGCTCCCCGTCCCAGTGAGGACCAGCCCCAGAGCGGGGGCTTCTCCAGGTCATCACACCCTCGGTTCATCTCCCAGGGATTCGCGCTGGCAGGAGCAGGACAGCGGGTGCAGAGCGTGCAGGCTGACAGCACGCCGGGCACTGGAGCTGCTGCCAAGTGCCCAGGGCAGCAAGGACCCGCGATGGGCAGAGCAGCTTCTGGCCGTGGGGCAGGGAAGAAAAGCAATAAGCACAAAATGTACGGGCTGGGGGCCCGAGATGCGGCTGTTCCCGCTGGCATTTGGGATAATTGCTCTGCTGGGAGGGCGGCCCTGCTCTAAGGGGGGTAGCTGGGCACACAGCCCAGCCTCTGAGGGCGTGAGAAGGGCATGGAGCTGGGCAGGAGAAGAGAGAGAAACTACAAATAGACCTGGGTGACCGGATCCTTCCCAAAGGACACAGAGGATGAGATCCTGCATCTGCGGGGCAGCTCAGGGGCCAGACACGTCTCTGGGCTGAGCCCAAGCAAGGGCCAAGCACACTCCACTCCCGGTAACAGCCCCCCATCGCCAGTTCTGAGGGAGGGGGCTTAAAAAGAAATAAGAGGTTGTGAACTACACCAGCACCACCCGAGGAGTACGAGCCCCCAGCTCAGCTTCTGGAGGAGCAGCCAGAGGAAGCTACAAGCACTGGAAGGGGTGTAGGTGGCTTCATGACCCCATCCCACAGCGGTGAGGAGAGACCAGGGGGTCTCCAAGCCCAGAGCACAGGGAAGCCCAGAGGGGATGGGAAAGGCCATGGGAACATGGCCTGGAGCAGAAACCTCCCAGGCTCCCCGTGCTCAGGCCATGGTTGTGCACCCTCAGCTCACCCCATGTCCCGTGGGACAGGACAGGACAGTCAAGGCTCACGGCAGTAGATGGGCTGATTTAGGCAGACAGAAGGATAAATTAAATAGTTCACCCCACTTTATTATACCTACAAACAGGTGACCCTCCTCATAAAGAGGGTCGCTTTTAATTAAACCTCAGGCAAAACAGCCCATGGACACCAGAGGTGGCATCATGAAAGAGATGGCAAGCACTGATGCCCAGGGGACAACTACCAGCCTACTCCTGCAGACAGGGGACACGACTAGTCATGGCCTTGCTCCTCCTCCTCCCTCTCCTTGGCACTTTGCTGATCCCCACTCCCCAATCCCTCCCTACAGCAGGGATTCATGCCTTGCAGTGAGCTTCAGGTCAAGATCAAGCTCAAAGAGAGGAGCTGGATGGGACAGACAGCACTGGAGAGATAAAAACAGGAGTGAGAAAGGAACTGGTCTGCGTGGTGCCCAGTCCATGGTAGGGCAGGTCCAGCACCTTCTGCCCAGCTCAGTGCATCGTGCCAGGGGAGTCAGAGCATGAAACAACCCTGGAGAGAAAGGTCCTGGTCTTGGAGCTACGGAGGGCCAGGCCTGTGCTACATGGGGGATTCACAAGGATCTCCTATGAAAGTACCAGAAATACCGAGTACCAAGCCACAGCGGAAGACATCGCTCAGCTCAAGCATCATGGGCTGGGTGGGAAGGAGGAGGTGTCCTGAGATGCACCAGTCTAACAGGTCCCACGCTTAGATCACCACCACCCCAAGAGACCTGGAGAGGGGTGCAGTTCACCCTTGGGAAGTCACCCCAGGGAGCCAGCGGACACCACCAGGACAGGCCAAGCTGCCATTTCTCCACTTGGAGACGTGCAAAGGAAAGAGCCCAGCAGCCTCCGCTCCGTCACCCACACTCAGTTAAATACATGGAGAAAACACAAGCCATAAGGCTCATAAAGTCATAAGGAGCCATTTGCCAGGTGAAGCCCAGTGAAGGGATGTAGAGGTGTCTGCCTCGACCTGCAAACAGCCTGAAACAGCAGCTCAGAGGTACGGGCTACCTCGTTTGGGTCTCTGGCTCGTTAACTACAGGAGCCTGCAGACATGTAAACAGCAACTATGGCATCACGACCACGAACTGGAAAAGAGGGATTACACCAGGAGGAGCACCAGCTCGGGCACTGCTCAGGCCCAGTACGGTGTCACTGGTGGGCAGAACGCAGGCATGTCCCATTGGATTTTTCAATCTTGTCTTCCAGCAGCGGGAGAAGCAGGGGACAGGCCACCTTTCAACAGCCAGGCTTGCCTCGAGATGCCAGCTGGAGTGTTGAAAACGCATCACCTTTTTCTGAGAGCAGCCAAAATTCAGTCTAAAGTCAGGCCAAGGGCACAGCAGCTGCCCCCGCGCAGGCAGCACGGGCAGCGGCTGATCCCCCCAGCACACGGGGGATCCCGGGGCTGGGGGTACAGTCCCTGCGGTCCCTTTAGAGACAGAAAAGGAGCAGCTTGAGAGCACACAGCTGGAAAACCCAGCAGCAGAGCGGTGCGGGGATGCTCCCCAGGTAAGGTCGGGGAAGTGCCTTCCCGGCTTCCTCCTGCAGAGATGCCACCAGCAGCACCGGACCTCGAGATACGACACCTGGAGCAATGGGTGCCACGGGTTTTGGGCAAGAGACCCACAAAACCCCAGGGAAGCTCGAGGATGGGGAGACGGGCGCTAGATGAAGGTGGAGTCCAGCTGGCTTGTTTCGTGGTTACTGCGGGCGCGAGCCTCAAAGAGCTGCTTGATCAGGGCAGATTTCTCCTGCTCCAACTGGGTGATGCGTTCGCTCTTGTCGGTCACCTCCTGCACAGGACAGAGGAGGAAAATGCTGCTCAGAGGAGGAGAGTGCTGGCGGGTGCTGGGATGTGGGTGCTGGGATGTGAACCCCGGCGGTGAGCCCAGCCCTGGCAGGGGCATCACGGGTGCCCCTTCCCCAGCAGCCCTGCTCGCAGACCCCAGCCGCAGCCTCTGCACCCTCTCGTCACCTGCATTTGTCACAGGCTTTTCCCTCCAGCAGGGATGCCCCATCCCTGCCCATGGACCTTCACCCAGCAAACAGCTGGACACAGCTGGGTGAGGGGAGTCTCCGGGTGCAGCCCACACGCCCTTCTCTGGGATGACCAAGGTTGGCCAAGCTGAAGGAACACTTTGTGCTGCCTCGTATTCCTTGCCCAGCCCCATCCCACCCTGCCTCCTCTCCCCACCCCTCAAAGGGGATCTCCTCCCCCCGTACCCCCTCTCACCTTGGTGAGAAGCCGGTTTTGCTCCTTCAGCATGTTGATGGCTTGCTGGGAGCCTCCTGAGGCTGGGGACGCCACGGGGACCAGCCTGCTCAGAGCCGAGGAGGGATTCGCTGGCTGCAGAGAAGATGAAGGGATGAGACACTGAACCTCCTTCCCAGGCCCTCCCCCCAGCCTTCCCAAGGCCAGAAGCTGTTTCTGTGGCACACGGGGAACAGAGAGAAGCCCAGCACAGGATTAAGATCGCAGTACAGGCCATCGCAGGGTCTCCAGCACGGCAGACAGACGTGGGAAGCATTCCTGTCAGTGTGCCCAGCTCCTGCCAGGAGCCCGGCGGGACAGCCAGCCCGAGAGGGCTGACTCAGCACCTCAGCAGGATGGTTCCTTATTCATTTGACAATGGCTACACCTTTTTGGGGATCTCCTTTAGTCCCCCAAATGCCTTGAGCATCCTCCAGTCCAGCTCAGGACCAGCTGTGCTGTCCTCTTGGCCATCCCCCATCCCCTACCTTGCCCACGGAGCCAAATCACCTCTCCAAAGCCTGGGGAAACTCTGACAGCTCCGATGTCAGCCCAGCCACCAGCCTGGGAGGGACAGAATGGGTCCCAAGCTCACACCAACAACCACATGCTGCTAATCTGCAGCTCTCACCTTGCCGGCGGTGGAAAGGAGGTCACCCAGGCACCGGTTCACCTCCTGCAGCTTGGGGACCAGGCGCCCCAGGTGGCTCTGGCCACCCTCAGGGAGGAAATCCTGGGGGACATGGAGGAAGAAGAGGCTGGGGGTTACCATGGGGCCGGCTCCAGGTCCAGCCAAGTCCCAGCCCTGTTCTTCAAACCCACAGACCAGCCCCAGATCCTCCCAAGCAGTCGAGCACCCTGAGCACAAGCCCCAGACTCACGGCACTGGTTTTGTTCTTCCCCAGGAGTCTCTGGCGTTCCTGCATGAACTGGATGTGCTGGTGGTACCACTCCCGGGCGCGCTCCACCAGCTCCAGCCCCTGCAGCAGGAAATCCTTCTCCTGTTCCAGCTCCTTCATGTGCTTCAGCTGCAGGACAGAGCGCAGAGATGTCACCCCCTCCTCACCAAGGCCTTGCCAAGCCCCAGGAGCTGGTTTCTGCATGAGGCGCAGAGGGATATGGATACGGGCAGGGGTCTCAGCCCCTCTCCCCATGAAAAGCCATGGAGGAGCAGGATGATGGCTGCTGCCTGATGCTGCTTTGGGGGAAGAGTTCTCCAGTTTGGGAGAACAACCGAAGCAGGTAGAGGACAGTCAGGCCACCTCCACCCTTCTGCTCCCCACTGTGGAAGCAGGTTTCTCCATCTCATATCTATCCAGGGATGCAGCAAGAGCAGGGCCTGCAGCCGCTGCCCAAACCCCCCCCAGGCTGCGAGCGTCAGCCAGCAGCACAAACACGCGTGGCTGTCGGCTGTCCCTTGCTGGAGCCCACGGCAGGGCTGTCCCCTTACCATGCTGAAGTCCACGCCGTTGGTGATGGTGTGTCTCCGGTGTTCTGCACGTCCCCTCTGATGCCTCCGCGCATCCCCAGCCCCTGGATGGCCACCATCTCCCTGGGACTGCCCAGCAGCCTTAGCATCACCACCTGTAACAGAGGAAAGCATGAGGCCACCAGCTGCCACAAAAACTTCCCCATGGACAGTTCTATGGGACTATCTGCTGGGTAGTCTTGCCAACAGACGGGGCAGGGAGAAGCTGAGCAAAGCGCCGGCCCGAGCACCTACTCGCATCTTTGAATGGACAGAGCAGGCTCCAGCAACAACTTACTTGGCTGCGCCAGGCTGGCAACAGATCAGTGACCACCATGATGTCAGTGGTCACCTTCTGCAAAAAGCAGGCAGCTTCCAGGCAATGCTTTTTCAGTCCCAGACACAGGCAATTAAACCATTAGTGATGTTGCCTACCCTCGTCCTGTCCTCATGGGACCCCTGGCTCCCGCTCCGGTGGCACAGGCTCTGCAAGGAACCCGACTCCTCCTGAAGGCAGCTCCTGCTTGGTGACAGGCTTGGCCATGCAGACATTCCCCACCCCAGACCCTGTGCCTGTGGTCTAACCATGGAGTAAATCAGGCTGTATGTTTTCCAAAGTTTTATTAAAATCCCAACGTCCTATCCTACAGAAGACTGATCCACTACAAACCCGTGACGCTGGTGCAAATCCATGCATAACCTATTTTTGCAGATTAAGTTCATAGTGGCAGGTTTTAGGCTGGATCAGGCACCTCCAGCCTGTGCTGCCCGTGCACCGGAGCAGGTACTGCCGGGGCACCTGCAGAAAAGTCACCCCAAGCCCCGCACTGCCACCAGAAACGCAGCCCCATGGCCACGGCCGAGCCAGCTCAGATCCCCCTTTCTGGCCGAGCACCTCCCTGAACTGCAGCACCAGGGCAGCCGGGGGTGCAGCCAGCACCTCCCCAGCCGTGCCCGGGCGGCGAGCCTGCCGCACCTCCCTTCTTGCCCCGGTCCCCTGCCGAGTCCCCAGCAGATGCTCACCCCGCTCCCTGCACACAGGGTTCCTCCAGAGTTTCTTTCCCAACACGGCTTCCAAACAAGAGCAGCGGGGAGGTAGGCAAGCAAAGGCAGGCAGTGAGGCAGCTGGGAAAAAACATCTCCTCCTCGGGATCATCCCCACGGATCTGCCAGGCACCCCCACCCATCGCCGCAGCCTTCTCCAGCGGGTTGGGCATATGCCGGCTCCCAGGCGCCAGGGCTGCCTGGCATGGGTCTAGCACGTTCCCCGCTGCGCAGGCACGAAGGGCCGCGATGTGCCAGCCCAGCTCCTCAGCTGAGCACAAGGACACGATGGAAGAGGGATACGGGGCAAGAGAGGGCAGCCGTGGCTGCAGGAGCCCCCCTTCACCTCGAAGGCAATGAGGTCTGGGAGAGTTGCCCCACACTGGGGCTGCCATAGGTTGAGGAGAACATCTACCTGTTCAACCACACCCCGGGAAACCCTCCGCGGTGGAAGGGAGCACTGAGCAGCTGCGCAGGACCTGGAGCTCGAAGAGATACAAGAACTCTGTGTTATAACACTCATAAAGCTGCTAAATCAACCTGAAATTCCAGCCTGGTGCCACAACAGGGCCCTGCGCTGCGGGAAGCTGGCAGCGAGGGCTGAGGCACTAACCCTGCCTGCAGGCTCAGGACATCAGTGTAACATCAGCCTGTAATGGACAGATCCTCAGCAACCAGAAAGTCACTGCTGTCATCTGCTCGCTCCTTGCCAGGGCAGAGCTTTCAATTTGCTGTTTATTTACCAAGCAGGATTTTTTTTTTCAGGTTTTTCCAGATTTACACTCTTGACGATAGAAGAACCAGCCTACTTAATAACATTGCCCTAGATCAAGCTCCGGTGATTAGTCTGGAGGCAAAATGGAAAGCAGAGAACCTCCGCCACGGCTGAAGTTTCTTCTCCACCCAGCAGAGGAAGGGCCGGGGAGGGTGGGAAGGGAAAGCAAACCAGCCCAGACAACTTCCCCAAGGTAGAGGAAGTCATCGCGCTCGAGTGTTGCAATAACAAACACCAGCTCCTCGCACGGACCTTTGTGTCCGTAGATCTCAAAGCACTTCACAAATTTAGATAAAGAATTAATACCTACACCAGTAAGTCCACAAGCCTGGTTTCCTTATAAAGTCTACAGACTAGCAACAAATGAAGATGCCAGTGAAACAGAACCACAGACTGGTTTGGGTTGGAAGGGACCTTAAAGATCATCAAGTTCCATGAAAGGGGACACCTTTCCCCCTCGCCAAGGTCAGCGTGCCACCCGGGGGTGGGAGGCCCTGGCAGACCCCGGTCCCGAGGAAGGGGCAGAGTCCCCAGGGATGTGCCGCTGAGCTCTGCGGGGCTGAGCCACCCGGGCAGCGCTTGGGGACAGCAAAGCGCATCTCCCTGCTGCCGCTTTCCCATTTAATTACTGCTTAATTATCTATTATTGCCAATAGCGCTGCGGAATCAGCCGAACAAGAAAGCTGGATCCCGTTTTGCTATTTTTTTTTTGTCCAAAAAGCGGCGGAACCGGTGCCCCCGGCCCTTCCGAGGGCACAGCCCCAGCGCGGAGCCCCCCCGTGACCGCAGCTCCAGCCGCTCGGCTCCCGGAGACCCCACAGCCCAGCGACCCTCCGTGACGACCAGCCGCAACCCCCCCGCGCCCGGCGCTCCCCGCCGCCTCACCCCGGCCCCGGGGCTGCCCGTGCCCCGGTTCCCGCTGCCCGCTGCTCTTCCCCCGCCGCTCCTCGGCACCGCGGGGGCTCGGTGCCTTCTCCGCGCTCCTCCGCCCGCCGCCGCCGCCGCTCTCCACCGGGGGCTCAGCGCCGGGCAGGGCAGCCCGCAGCCCCAGGACGAACCGCTCGAAGGTGAGGTACCCGCTGGCCGGTGCCGCCCGCCGCAAGCCCTCCATCACCCCGGCGGGCAGCTCCTGGGCCTCCGCTCCCCGCCAGCGGGACTCGATCTCCCGTAGGTGCACGTAACCCCGCCGCCTGTCATCCAGGATATCGAAGAGAGTCCGCAGGCTCTGCAGGAAAACCCGCGGGAGACCCTCGGTACCGGCGGGGAGCGACCGGTCACCGCGCTCCGGTGCCATCACCGTCGCTCCCGAGCGTTACTCGCCCGCTCCCGCCCCCGCGCTCCTATTGGTTGGTGGTGGGAAATCCCGCGCTTCTATTGGTTGGCGGAGGCCGGTCGCGCTGGCGATTGGCTGAGCAGGAGGACGGCAGTTTGAGTTCCACGCGGCGCCCGCCCCGCTCTCGGCTGGGGCGAGGAGGGGGGTCCCTGGACCCCCGAGAGCGGGGCGGGCACAGAGAGGTGCCTCCTCCTCCATCCCACCGCCACCCGAGACCCTGCACCCTCGGTAACGGCTCGGTGACCCCCCGCGGCCCGGGAAGAGCCGTGCTGGCTGGTGTCCATCCACCCATCCATCCATCCATCCATCCATCCATCCATCAACCTCTCCTCATCAATGACCTGGACGATGGGACAGAGTGTACCCTCAGCAAGTTTGCTGATGACACCAAACTGGGAGGAGTGGCCGATACCCCAGCAGGCTGTGCTGCCATCCAGCGAGACCTGGACAGGCTGGAGAGCTGGGCAGAGAGGAACCCAATGAAGTTCAACAAGGGCAAGTGTAGGGTCCTGCACCCAGGGAGGAATAACCACATGCACCAGTACAGGCTGGGGGGTGACCAGCTGGAAAGAAGCTCTGCAGAGAAGTATCTGGGAGTTCTGGTGCACAACAAGTGCTCCATCCCTGGGTGTCCTCAGCAGCTTGGTCCTACTCCTTCTCAGCCCATTCTTGCAACTCCTCTTCTCCATGGAGTTTCTCAGCCCTGTCAGATCCAGGCTGCCAGGTAAGTCACAGCAGCCTCTGGAGACCCTCCCTGTGCTTTTCTCTATCAAGGACTTGCTCTGGCTGGTCTCCTCGGTGCTATGGCCGGGCTGTTCACAACCTGTTTTTCTTTAAACTATTTCTTTTCATAAATTTCCCGGACCTGTCCTACCTGTTTTGAGATCTCTGCTTGGCTTAGCTGTGTTTGACTGAACAGGTTCACACCTGCGTAGGATACAGGGAGAAGGAACCAGTGCATCATCCCTCCTCCCCTTTCTGCTCCAGAAACAAGGCAGCGAACGTGACGTTGCTCAGCTCTGGTAGCATCTGCACGTGGGCTGTTTTGCTCAGCAAAAGGTAAATCTGCAGGAAAAAGAGGTTTTCCCTGGGTTCCTCCCACCTCCCTGGGCTTGATGGAACAGACAGGAATAATAGGGGGAATTCAAAATCACCTTAATGTCTCTTGTCCCATTCTTGTCCCACCAGGAAAGCAATGTGGAGATCCCAGAAATGGTTCCTGGTGCTGACTGTGTCTGGTGCTTCAGCTGAAATACTCTCGCTCCTCCACGTGGAGCCTTGTGCTCTGGCAACCAGGAGCTGGGACACAACTGCTGTTGGTCTCCCTACGCTTTCCATACAAAGTGCCCTCAAGGGGCTGCCACGAGACAGGCCGATGTTTTCATCCTCAGCGTGGTGAATGAGGTGAGGGAGATTTTGAAAATTCTTGGAAAAGGCTTTCTGGGGTTTTGTTTTGTTTTTTTCTCTCACTGAATAGTTTATCTTGGGGTCAGCCCAGGCTCTTCTGATTGACAGAGTGGTCTTGGTGCTATTACAGCAGCCAGAAATATGGAATTTATGGATAAAACAAATGAACCTTAATTTCGGTTCAGATATCTTTAGATTTGTGTTTGGCTTTTTTTTTTTTGTCTCAACTTGTTATGAGGAAAAGGTTTTCTTCAGCTGAGGGAGGAGGAGAATTTCTGTTGTGTGTAAAATGCTGGATTGGCCAGTATTAATGCAGTAACTTTGAAGGAAGGGGGAAAAATTCAAATGCTACTGTGTAATGTTACTAGCCGCAGTCTTTGAACTCAGAAGGTAGTTGAAATAGTTTCGTACCTGTGATCTACTTTGTTACACAAGTTTTTCGGTCCCCAGGCAGCGCAGGTTTCCAGACCGTACCCAGGAACGGCAGGTTGGGGTTTGGTTAAAACCAGACCAGGAGCTTTGCAAACTCCTGTTCCGGTCCAGGTGCCAAGTTCTAGTGCACCCCGTCACTGTCCAGTTCACAAAGCGCAATCGCTGTGTCTCTGTTTAGCCCACACCCGGGGCTGAACAATAAACAAGTTGTTCTCTCAGCCGGTGTCCCTTCCCTGACCAAGGAAGGGAATTGGGAAAAAGAGGGAGACCCGTGGGTTGAAGTTAAACAGATTTCATAAAATAAAGAAACAAATATGAATGATAAGAGAAAACACACAAAATTATTCTGAGCTACAGAGAGCTGCAAGTTGCTCCAGGAATAGCAATTGCTGAGAATGTGAAAGGGAGAGGAGAGGAGAGGAGAGGAGAGGAGAGGAGAGGAGAGGAGAGGAGAGGAGAGGAGAGGAGAGGAGAGGAGAGGAGAGGAGAGGAGAGGAGAGAGGAGAGGAAAAAGAGCCCCTCTCTCCCCATCCAGCTTTCCCTTTTACAGTGAGCTTGACGTTAATGATGTAGAATGTACCTTTGGGCCAGCCTGGGGCAGCTGCCCTGGGTTTAACCGCTAACGGCCCTGATCACCATGGCTGGCCACAAACTGAAACAAAATCTAACAGAAACTTGATTCTATAAATTTTATCCCCAGGAAACCAGGACACGGTGGTAACCCCTTCTTTGAGCCCCAAAGGGTGTGGGGAATCCCTTCCAGTGGGGTACCAAAGTGTCAACCCAGAAATGCATCTGGCAGGGGGGTCGGGGAGATGCAGCACATTTTCCCTCGGGAGAGGACTATCTTGTTTGATCTTCCCAGCCCTGAGATGCCATCGATGTTTTCCATCTTGCCGCTTACGGGGCCTCTTGAGGACATGCTCTGTTTGCTTTGGAGGGGGCCGGGCGCTTCCCACAAAGTTCCTTTTCTTTCCTCCAGACTGTTTTTTCCCCTCGAAAGGCCGGTGAGCAGGAAGGCCGGTGGCTGCTTGGCGGCTCGCAGGCTGTCACGAGGGCTGGGAGAAGGGCAGCAGGGGGGGAAGCAAAAAGAAGCTGGGGGGGGGGGGTGGTTTTGTTTGCTGGCTCTGCGACACGCCTGGGTCTGCCGAGCAAGAATTTGTGTTGGTAGGAAATGGCAGACGCTCGTGGCCGGTCTCAACCTCCTGCCCCTCCACTGACGGGGTCTCAGCACCACGAGTTTAACTATAGGGAATCGCCTGGGGCTTAAGTGAAAGCACGATAGCTGCTGCGAGGGCTCCGATTAGAATCCATCAAGCAATTAATAGAATCACAGAATCGTTTTGTTTGGGAAGGACCTTTAAGATCATTAAGATCAGTCCAACCATTAACCCAGCACCGCCAAGGCCACCACTAACCCATGTCCCTCAGCACCACATCTACACGGCTTTTAAATCCCTCCAGGGATGGGGACTCCACCACCGCCCTGGGCAGCCTGTGCCAGTGCTTGACAACCCTTTCCATGAAGAAATTGTCCCTGATCTCCAACCTAAACCTCCCCTGGCACAACTTGAGGCTGTTTCCTCTCATCCTGTCACTTGTTACCTGGGAGAAGAGACTAACACCCTCCTTGCTACAACCTCCTTTCAGGTAGTTGTAGACAGCAATAAGGTCTCCCCTTAGGCAATTAGAGCAATTACTCTGTCCTGTGTCCTATTATAAGTTCCACTCCGCTGCCAATGAAGCCAGCTCTCACCGGAGCGGCTAAGGGCAGCGCGTAGTGACAGCCATAAACTACCCAGCCTTCTTCTTATTCAGGGAATGACTGTTAAAACTGCATTTCTTCGGGGAACATATTGGTGGATACTTACATATCGAAGCCTGAAGCAGGGCCCTGAAAATAAGCAGCTCTGCCTCTCTCCTGGTAGAATACCTTACCCCGATGCGGCAGTGTTTGCCATCTGTCTGCTTTCGGGGCGCTGGAGCTTTTTTAATGATGAATTTCCTGTTCTACCTGCGTGTTTGTGTTTCATTTGGCCCAAGCGTTCCTCCTTCCTGCTCTGTTTGTCCTGCCCAGTATATCTGATCCAACCTGCCATTGTTTTTATTGCTTTACAGAAGAATATTTTGACCCACACGGGTATGACGGGTTGTGGAACCAGCCCAGGGGACTCTGTGCAGCAGGACAAACCTGTTCTGGCGGATGGTTGGATTTGGGGGGTGGGAGTGTGTTCCCCAGCAGCAGCATGATTCGCCGTGGTTCTTCTAGGAGAGCCGAGATCCCACGGCTACGTGCTGGGTTCCTTCACAGCAAGGCAGAAAGAGCTGTAGGAGTCCTGCAGGAAAAGGCAGGGCTGGATTTATAAGTTGGATCTGACAGAGGCTTTTCTGATGAAAAAGGTGGGCGATCCACCCACCTGCCTGCTGTCCTGAAGTACCCCAAGAACTTTTCTATACATTTGCAAGTGCAGGTGCAAGAAAAGGCGTGAGGCTTCCCCAGGTACAAAGGTCCCAGCACCAGCACCCCTGGGGTCCCTGCCAGATACATCCCAGCAGCCAAACACCTCTTGCCATCAGCTGGCACAGCCCACTGCAGAACGGGCTGTGGATCAGGCCACGGGGCCACCGCTGTGCTGGCCGGAGGCAGCCAGGGCAGGGCAAGGGGCGAGCGGCGGGCACGGACCCCGCGGCGGGGGACAGCAGGGCCCGAGGAAGGAGCCGTGCTCGGGGAGCACGTGTTGCCCGGGCGGAGCGCAGGGCCCAGCGGGGAGCTCGATGCTGCCGGGAGCTCGGTGCAGCCCCGGAGCTCGGTGCAGCCCGGGCCCGCGGCACTCGCTGCCGTCACCGACGGGCTCCGCGCCCCCGAGGAGCGCGAAAGCGGCTCCGGGGGGCGGGACCGCCAGGCCATGACCCCGCCCATTCCCCGCCCCGGTCCCACCATCGCCCCGCCCCGGCCCAGCCCCATCCCTTCCCGGCCACGCCCCCGTCTCCCGGTGCCGCCGGCGGGCAGAGCCGGCGGGTCGCGGCGCGGGGCCATGGGGCCGCCCGCGGAGGTGCAGGCGCGGCTGGAGCGGTGCGGACAGAGCCACCTGCTGCGCTTCTGGGCCGAGCTGGGCGCGGCGGAGCGCGGGGCGCTGCTGGCGGCGCTGCCGCCGGGCCTGGGCGAGCACTGCCGGAGGGCAGCGGCGGCCGGGGCCCTCCCGCGGGGGCCGCCGGAGGGCCTGAGCGACCGGATGGAGCCGCTCCCCGCCCGGCTGCTGGGCAGCACCCGCCGCAGCGGCCCCGCCGCGCTGGAGCGCTGGGAGGCGGAAGGTGAGCGGGGCCGGCGGGGCCCTGGGGCGGGAGGTCTCGGTGCTCCCCTCGGGGGCTCCGGAGGGCGGCCGGGGTGAGGGCTGGGGCGGGGGGCGCAGGGGCGTCTGTCCGGGCGGGCTCCCCAGCGCGGCCCTCGGTGAGGTTTGTCCTCAAAACCAGCCGGGGCTGCCTTAAACGGGCAGAGCGGGCCCTGGCGCCGGCGGGAGGGGGCCGGGCTGGCGGGATCCGGCCCCGGGCCTGGCCCCTGCCCCGGTGCGGGGGGCTCGGGGGAGATACGTCCATCCCCGCGGCATCCCGCAGCGCCTCGGGCCGTGCGGAGCCCGGGGCTGGGCCCAGCAGGATCCCGGGGGCAGAGCCGTGTCCTGCGGTGGCACCTTTGGGGTGGCATCGAGCAGCCTGCACAGCGGCCCCGTGGTTTGAGGGGGGTTCGGTGTCAGGCGGGGGGGAGGCGAGTGGGAGCCCAGGGTGACGGTGAGGTGTGGAGGGTGGGGAGAGATTTGGGGTCACGGCAGCCCGGGGTGACGGCAAGGTGGGGAGGGTGGGGAGACATTTGGGGTCACGGCAGCCCAGGGTGATGGCAAGGCGGGGAGGGTGGGGAGAGATTTGGGGTTACAGCTGTACCCCCGGGCCCTGAACACTGGCAGCCAGACGTGCGACGCACGACAGGGGCTGTGGAGGCACTTTGGGGCTGAGACATTGAATTTTCACTCTTAACTGTTAAATAGGGTGGCTGAGGCTGGAGAGCGTGTGGTCGGCAGGACACGGGGTAACGCTGGGGAGGTGAAGGCCCTGGGGAGGTGGGGGCCGAGGGTTTGCATCGCTGCTGAAACAGGGAGCTGCGTCGGGGCACGCGGGTGGCCTCCCAGACCACTTACGGATGTGAAAGTAGGTCTGGTGCTGGTGCGGGGCCCCATCCGGGCTGTGCCACGTGTGGTGCAGGAGGGAGATGAGATGGATGGGTAGTGTGGAAGAAGCCCAGGAAAGCCCAACGTCCTTGTTTTTTGGAGCCCGGTAGGTGCTGGCGGCTTTCCCTGGTCACCTCGTGGCCACGTGAAGGCTGGGGGTGATGGGGGAGGCGGGGGCTGGATGTGGGGTGCTGTGCTCCCCCCACAGCATGTATGTCTTACATGGACATCCTGTGCTTTTTTTTTCTAAGTGCAGACTCTGTTTTATTTATTTACAAAGGTTCAGATGTGTCTCCTCTGCTTCTTTATAAAATATAACGGCACTATTAAAAAATAATCATAATAAAAACAGGAAGCCAGGAAAAAAACAGCTGTGGTCAGAGAGACACTTGCCTAAATTGTGGTAAGCATCTGCACAGCCTTGACCTAAATCTGGCAGCACAGAGGGGCGGATATGTGGGCAGGGGAGTAAAAATTTCCGAACAAAAGCAAAACCAGAAGTGGCAGGGTCACAGGGCAGAGCTTTTCTGCCACGTCAGACTCTGCTGATGGGGCTGAGCAGTGATGGAAGGAGTGGGAGGAAGCTCTGGTGCCCCAGGGGCCACGTGTCCTTGGTCCAACCGAAGTTTCCACCAGCCATGCTCACATCTCCAGCCGAGCAGAGGAGGGTGTCAGCGCCCGGCCGGCACCACGGCGGCCACCCAGATGTAACCAGCGGGGGTTTGGTAGGGGACCCGCTCACATGGTGGTCGCTGCCTCATGCTTGAGGGTGTCGCGGTGAGGAGGAAGGGAACCCACGAATCCCAGAGGCAGATGGGGCTGGGTCAGGGCCACGCCGTTAAATTAACATTTTTACCAAACTGGATCCTTTATCCTCCACCCTGCCAGGCCAGTGAGGAGCTGGCATTATCTGCCTTTTGCTGCTGTGTCTGCCTTAGAATCACAGAATCGGTTTGGTTGGAAAGGACGTTTAAGATCATCACGTCCAACCGTTAACACAGCACTGCCAAGGCCACCACTAACCCATGTCCCTCAGCACCACATCTACACGTCTTTTAAATCCCTCCAGGGATGGGGACTCCACCACTGCCCTGGGCAGCCTGTGCCAGTGCTTGACAACCCTTTCCATGAAGAAATTGTCCCTGATGTCCAATCTAAACCTCCCCTGGCACAACTTGAGGCCGTTTGCTCTCATCCTATCACTTCTTACTTGGGAGAAGAGACTGACCCCACCTTGCTACACCCTCCTTTCAGGCAGTTGTAGACAGCGAGAAGGTCTCCCCTCAGCCTCCTTTTCTCCAGGCTAAACACCCCCAGTTCCCTCAGCCGCTCCTCATCACACTTGTGCTCCAGACCCTTCACCAGCTCTGTTGCCCTTCTCTGGACTCGCTCCAGCACCTCAAGGTCTTTCTTGTAGTGAGGGGCCCAGAACTGCACCCAGGATTCGAGGTGCGGCCTCACCAGTGCTGAGTACAGGGGAACGAT
This sequence comes from Nyctibius grandis, assembly GCF_013368605.1. NCBI lineage: Eukaryota > Metazoa > Chordata > Aves > Nyctibiiformes > Nyctibiidae > Nyctibius > Nyctibius grandis. Next base: position 5,744,860 of record NC_090673.1, on the reverse strand, counting down.
CCCTGCCCTAGTCCTGTTGGCCACACTAGTGCTGATACAAGCCAGGATGCTGGTGGCCTTCTTGGCCACCTGGGCACACTGCTGGGTCATATTCAGCCAGCATCCACCAACACCCCCAGGTCCTTTTCCACCAGGCACTTTCCAGCCACTCTGTCCCAAGCCTGTAGCCTTGTGCCACCATCTGCAGCAGGGAGGGGAAGGCAAACAGCGCGGGGCTGGCCTGGCTTGCTGCGAGCAATGCTTGCAGGAGTCGGGAAGGTCTGGTGGGTTTGGGACCACCGGCACCGCACGCAGTCACCTGGCCCTGACGTCAGGATGGCCCCGGGCCTCATCAGTCCTGCAGGCAGCGTTTCTTAATTTCTACCAGGAGAGGGGGACGCGGTTCTGCTGTTTCCCTTTGGTTTGTTTTTTATGATCCAGTTTAATCCTGGAGATGGGAATCAGCCCTCAGTTTTATTTCCCAGAGAAGGGCAATCAGGAGCGAGACTTTGTGCTCCTGAACCCGGGCAGCGCTGGCATGTTGCATGTCCCTGCAGATGTGGCCTCATCCCGGGGGCATTTCCATGCCCCTGCACGGCATTTCCCAGTGGAGCCAGTGTCATTGGCACAGGCTTTGCAGGGATTGTGGGTCCCTGAGGAGATGCAGGCTCTGAAATGCTCTTGTTTCCAGCGCCCCAGCGCCAGGTCCGGGTGCTGGGACAGCAACCACCCGAGCCGGGACACTGGGAAGCCTGGAGCACAAGTACAGATAGTCGATTGAGGCAGATTCCAGAAATGCCCATGCTTTACTGAAGATGACGAGACTTCCCTTCTTAGGGAGGTAGAAATGTTGATGATAAGGGACCTCTGGAGGTCTCTCGTCCAACCCCTGTTTGGAACAGGACCGTACCCAGCCCTAGGTCAGGTCAGCTGTGGCTTTATCAAAGCAAGCCTTGAATACCTCCAGGGAAGGACATCCCCCACCTCTCTGGGTATCTTTTCCAGTGCTGCACTACCCTCCTAGTAAAGAGTTTTTATCCTGATGTCCAGTTTGACCCTCCTAAGCTGCAACTCATGGCTGTTCCCTGCTGTTGCACCATCCGCTGCTTTAGGTGAGGAAACTGCTGCGTCAAAGAGGTGAAATGAATATTTCATGTTGCATGCAGCATCCTATTACTCTCTGAACTGTCGGCAGTGGGCATTGAACTGGCAGCTTCTGGCTGCTGCTGGAGCTCTGCAGAAAGGCTCAGGAGAAGAGCACGGGGCGTTGATTGCTTTTGTGATTCTTATGTTCCCTTGGGCTTCTTTCTCCTGTTCAGGCTTGCATCAGATCGCGCAGAACAAGGTGGCAGCGCTGCTCCTGGCTGGAGGACAAGGAAGTCGCCTGGGAGTGAGCTATCCCAAGGGCATGTACAACGTGGGGTTGCCCAGTGGCAAGACCTTGTATCAGATCCAGGCAGAAAGAATCCGCAAAGTGGAGCAGCTCGCTGGCCAGAGACACCACTGCAAGTGTACCGTCCCCTGGTAGGTGACCTGGAGCCTCAGACCTGCTGTGCAGGGGTCTTTGCGTTGCAGTCTTGCCTACGTTGTCTTCTAGAAGCACTTTGCTTTTCTGTGATTCTATTCTATGATCGGTTTGAATCTAGGGTGAACGAGGCTGTTGTACTGTCCTTTGCCTTGTTTTCCAGCTCATCTGGATATCCAGATGCCATTCACATTTAGGGAAAGGCTCTTCTGGCCTGGCTGGAACTGAGCCTGCGGGTAGGATCATGCACAAGACCTGTGGGATGAGTTCTGGAGGAGGGCTCTCCTGCTCAGCTGCATACCGCAGGATACCGTAGTGTCTCTCATTTAACGCTCTTGAGTTTCCTCCCTTTTATGTTCCATTCGTAGTTTTGTCTTTCGCTTGGGCTTTTCTTGCTCGTCGCTCAGCGTCCATTCCTGCCCAGGTACATCATGACAAGTGAGTTCACGCTGGGGCCAACAGAGGAGTTCTTTGCAGAACACGACTACTTCAACCTGGATAGATCCAACGTGATCATGTTCGAACAGAGGATGCTGCCAGCTGTCACCTTTGATGGGAAGGCCATCTTGGAGGAGAAGGGGAAAATTGCTATGGCTCCAGGTACGCCGCTGTTCACTCTTACGTGGTACAGTGATGTAATACGTGTTGATAATTGCTGCTAGCCATCAGCTAGCCGTGGCACGTGGAGCAGTCTTTGGAGGTCAGTGTTAATGCTTCTGATTAGCGTGGGAGGGTTCAGTTAGATGTGGAGGGGAACAGGCTTGTCTGAACTGTGTGGCAGAGCTGGAAATAAAACCTAGGAGCACTGACTCTTGGCTAGAAAGCATTCTCTGCTCTGCTGTTAAAGAAAGTTTGTTCAGGACTTTCAGCTTTTGCTCTGATAGCTGCAAAAAGCCCTCAAAGTCACTAATTAACCAGGGCTTTCTCTTTTCTCTTGCATTATAGACGGCAATGGTGGCTTATACCGTGCTTTGGTGGATAATAAGATCTTGGATGACATGAAGCAGCGTGGAATCCAGTATGTCCATGTGTACTGTGTGGACAATATCCTTGTGAAAATGGCAGATCCAGTCTTCATAGGCTTCTGTGTTTCCAAAGGAGCAGATTGCGGTGCGAAGGTGAGGCAGTGCTAACGCTGGGCTGTTTCCCCACGGGGAGTTAAGGGCTGGTTACACTTGGAAGCTGCTGGCTAGGGTGAGCTTAGATGAACGGGGGTGTTCAGACCTCTGTCCGACAGTGGCTTGCTCCAAGCAGGTTTAGAGGAGCTGCCTGGGTTGCACTCAGAATCACTTACCTGGGGGTGTCCCCTCCTTTCCCAGAGAACTGTGGAAAATGAACTTCGATCCGAGCGGGGACTGTAACTGCACAGGAAACTACAAACTGGAATTGCTTCCCCTTTGTGCCCTGCCCTTTCTACAAAGGCACTCAGGCTACCTAGAAGCCGTATTGGACTGGGTTGTGTTTTATAAATGTACCTTTAAGTCTAACGGAGGCATTCCTTATGCCCCACTGTGGAAGACGGGGCAAGCCAAACCAGCCTGGTTTTGTCACCCTAAAGCAGCAGGTGCCTGAGCAGAGTTTTATATTACTTGAATCATTAACACTGTTCATGCAAACAGGGAGCTCCAGGCTAATAGCTGCAGACATTTTTCATTTAAGGCCAGGTCCCAGTCCTTGAGAGGCGAAGTGCCCCACAGTATGGCGATTTCTTTTAACTGGTTTGTCTTCTGAGCACCTGTGCAGTTAAGCTGTTGAGTACTGGGTTTTATGCCCAGTTGTTGGGCATAATGTGCCTCCTGTCTACTCCATACACGCAGTACTGCCCTGCCCGTGCTCCCGAGGTGCTGGAGGATCGGCGTGCAGCAGTCCTGTAGGATTGTTTGTATGTGGGAGTTGGAATAGTGCTGGGATTTTCTTCCTCCTTGTCATAGCCCTCTGTCCTATGGCTGCAGGTGGTGGAGAAGACCTGCCCCACAGAGCCCGTTGGGGTGGTGTGCTGTGTGGATGGGGTCTGCCAGGTGGTGGAGTACAGCGAGATCAGCCTGGAGACTGCGCAGCAGCAGAGCCCCGATGGGGGACTGATGTACAGCGCTGCCAGTATCTGCAACCATTTCTTCACAGTTGAGTTCCTGGAGATGGTGGCCCAGTAAGTTCCAGCAGAGCTGCTAGGCAGCTGTGCAGCCCAGAAACGCCTCCAAGAGTGGGTGTTCCCATTTCCCACTCTGTATTTTCAGCTATGGGTACCTCCTGCTCTGCTCTTCACCTCCTCTCTCCTCCAAATGGCTGTGTCCCCTTCCTGACAGCCCCAGCGTGCTCTTCAGGCCGTACCCAATGAAGAGGCTGCATGCTTTGCTGTAGCTAAATCGACTGAGATGTATCAGTGCATGGCCTTCCTGGGCCTGCAAGGGTGAGCAGCCACATTGGCTGCAGTGTGGTCAGTGCTGTGGTCAGTGATGCAGCCCCACACTGAGGCTTTTCAATGGCAACGTCACCCTGTGCCATCCCTTGGGACGACAGAGGTTGGGGAAGGTCTCTGCATCTTGGTGTTGAGGGATGGGGAGGTGATGCTGAGCATTCAGTGAGCAGCCATATGACCTTCCTGAAGAGCTTGATCCACCCTTGTGTGAGGGATCTGCTCTGCCCCATTGCCATCCCGGTCAGATAACAATTTGGATTACCTTTTTTATCTCTGCAATTTCAGCTGGATGCTAAGTCCTCCCTCTCCTCTTGCTTTACCCTGTCATGTCCCACTGGTGCAGGGAGTGCTGCTGGCCGGGCTGTGCTGCTCAGGGAAGTGTTTCCTGGATGTGACTTGGATCAATTTGGAGAGAGCAACACCCACAACAATTGAGAGATGGCCCAGAGCCCTAAGCCATGTGCTTCCCAGAAGTGTACTGCATTTTTCTAAGTGGGCATGAAGTAAATCAACTTCTCCTGTTTCTTCTCCTTTTGCAGGAAATATGAGCCGCAGCTGAGGTATCACGTAGCCATAAAGAAGGTGCCCTACATTGACGAGGAGGGAAATCTGGTAAAACCGCTAAAACCAAACGGGATAAAGCTGGAGAAGTTTGTGTTTGATGTGTTCCCGTTCTCTAAGTTAGTGGCAGACATGATTTTACTTTTTTCCTTCCCTTCTCAATGTTTGTTTGAATGACTGTAGGGTGTAACAGGCCTTGCCGGGGAGCACGTGGTTTGTGGGTGGCTTGTTAGAAAGGCTGTTGGGTCTACACCAAGGACCAACGCAGCGGTAACGCCGCAGGCTCCGAGCGGTGCAGTCCCAGGGTGCTCGGCAGCAGCCAGGCTTGCTCTGACCGTGCTCCCAGTCCTCGTTCTGCCGAGGACGTGTTGGCTGGCCCGGTGAAAGAAAGGGGAAAAAAAAAAAAAGGAAAAAGAGCACAAAGCCAACATTTAATACAAGCCCGCGCTGGAGTATTCAGCCTCGCAAAAATCGGGTCTTTGGGGGTTGTGGCTTCCACAGCAGCTGCAGCTCTGGTTACGTTTTTGGTGCGTGTTACACGAGGGCTCAGCTCACACCCTTTGTGCTCGGTAAATGGGTTGCTTGAGCGCTGTGGGGCCAAGTTACTGTTGCTGTGGGAGCTGGCAGTGTTGACTTGCCAAGCTCTAAAACATAGCTGAGAGCACTGTGCCGTAGCGTTTGTGCAGTCGGGGGTACTTTGTGTTAAGGGAATGTGGGATTTTAATAATTGAGGAATTTAGCATAAGTGTTCTTATAAAACCTATTTTCCAAGGTCTTCAGCAGTGAAGATTCTGTTTTAGGCTTACATAAATGGCAAAAAGAGGCCTCAGGCAAACTGAGTTATCTTTCTTTGGGGAGAGTATTTTGCTTTTTAGAGGATTTACTTTAGGATAGAAAGCTCAAGGTTTGAACCTGTCTCTGTTCCCTGACGTGCGTTCAGTAAAGAAGTACCGTACCAAAGGCAAAACCAGCGTGATGGGAACAGTGCTGAGGACTCATTTGCAAGCAGTGATTCCTTCTGCTTTTTTAATAACACCGCAAAACCAGCTCGGCAGCTGCTCTTCACACGTGAAATGCAGAAACTCACAGATGCTGCTGTGCGCTTTAACTTGCATTCCCATTTCTGGTAAACAGCTGTACTTAACATTCAACTGCGAATCCTCCCGTATTGCTTATTCATCCCTGGGAGCTGGTGTCCTCAGCTGATCCTTGCCTGCAGACTCCCCAGCGGAGTGGCTGTTTCTCGGAGCAGGGGTGCGGTGCTCTGAAGCGAGCCGCACAGCTTGGCGCTGGGTCCGAGTTTCAGGCAGCGCTGCTCTCTCCATCCTGCTGTCATCTAAGCTGAGACTTTTTGTCCATGAACTTTCTCGTGCTGGGAGAGCTTTCTGTGGGATCTTTGCAGAACGGTTGCTTTTCCTCTCACCTGTGCACAGCTCTGGAGGGTCAGGAGGCTTCTGTTACGTTCCCAAAGAGACTGAGCTGCTTCTTGTGGTTTTCCATCATACAGCCCTGGTACTTCTTTGCTCTTCAGATGGGAGGTGGGCTTTCCTTAGCTTGACTGCCCCAGGCTGCCTACGTCACTGCTCCCTAAAATATATCTGAGCCTTTCCCTGTGAAAGTTGCTGTTGCATCAGCTGGGCTGTTGGCTAGCTTTGGTTTTCATTATTATTTCCTCCCCTTTGCTGACAGGAATTTTGTGGCATTTGAAGTTTCAAGAGAAGAGGAGTTCTCGCCGCTAAAAAATGCAGACACAGCTGACAAAGACACTCCTACCACTGCTCGGCAAGCCCTCCTGGCCCAGCATTACCACTGGGCTCTCAAGGCTGGGGCCACATTTCTGGATGAAAATGGTTGCAGGATACCAGAGAAACTCAGGTACGAACCCTGTGACCTGCGCAGCTTCTCTGCCCGTGGCTGTGCAGCCGTGCCGGCTGGCTGACGGCAGGTACTGTGCTTTACAAAACCGGGTGTTAGTTTGATCACAGGGTGGCTCAGCAGGATTTTGGTGTTGCATTTAAGAGGGCTAATTTGACAGAAGCTAAACCCCGTTGCGTTCCAGTTTGTCCTCAAGATACCAGAGGGGCTGGAGGCGGCTGAGCTTAGCCTGAGTGATGCCCAATTTGACCCCTTCAATTTTGGCTGAGATAGGCCAAAGTCAGCACTATCAGTCCAGCTGCGTCCAACAGCTGATGTGTTGAACTAACACAGGTCCGGATGCACTCATAGTGCAGGGCCCAGTCGTGGTCCATGAATAACACGGTTCCAGATTATGCCATAAATCTGGGCACGTCCACTGAAATAAAATCCTCACGATCAGTTCCGCAGTTAAGGTAATTTATTTGAGCAACAGATACAGATTCTTTTAGATTGCTGGTGATAAATACACTGCAAAGCATGCTTAGGTACCAATGGACATATATATGTTGCAAGATGACTATATAGCGCTACTAATATGATTACAAACACAAGCTTGATTTCTGAGCTTCCCAGGGAAGCACCTGGTATAACCCAGCGTACGAGTCTTACCCAAAGGTGTCCCTGTGGGTGGGGAAGAGAGGTTCAGCCCATTGACTGATCCCAGAAGTAGCTTTTCGGATGGAGGTGTGTTTTGGTATTATAATGAGATTATAATGAGCAAGGTTCATCCACAGGACATGATTTCACCACAATCGCTGGCTCAGCGACCAGCATTCTGGGTGTAACGGGGTATAATTTCTTGTTTGACAATAGCTGTGTGATTTATTGGCTACAAGGTACCATGGAGTTCCTGTACCTGCCTCGTTTACACAGAGCCTGGCCACGGTTATCTCCACACCGTTCCCCCCTCCTTTCTCTCAGAGTTAGCACACCAACCTCCCTTGGTGCGTGAGCATTGAAGAATGCAGGCCAGCAAGATTCCCAGGTGGGATTAAGGATCAGCTATTATAGCAGTTACCAAGTCAGATACTTCCTGCATCGTGCTGAATGGGAAGCTGCTTTTACTCCCTGGAGCTATTACTTCATCAATTCATAGTTTAATAAACCCACGAGCTGTTCATTTTACTTGAAAAGCACCTCTATAAAAGCCATGTTCTCGTTTTGATGAGACATATTTGGGACCTGCTGATTCCCTTTTATTTTCACACTTTGTGTTCGCATAATGTCTGGTGCATGTGAATATAACAAATGTCTTATCCTTCTGGATATCCTGTTCTTGATGATCTTTGGAAGAAGATGCTCTTTTTTTTAAGCATAGCAAGAAGTTAATCCTGTGTTCTCCTCTCTAGTCTCTCAGGAACTGAAGACCCTCCAGCCGTGTGTGAGATTTCTCCGTTAGTGTCTTACTTTGGAGAGGTGAGAATAATTATCTGTGGAGGTATTTTGAAGAATGTGCATGTATGCATCTGATTTCCTTCCAAACACAGGGGATTTCTTTAGCCTGGGCTTGCTGAGAAATGGTAAGTTCAAGGGAACCAGGCCTTGGGCTCTGCGTTAACATTCATGGTTCTACTATGGTTCACTCTTCAGCAGTTTGTTCCCTCTCAGTTTTAGCCATCTGTAAAATGAGACTTGCAGCAAGGCTGCACAGTTTCATTAAGACTCACAAGTACTTTGAGATCTTCTGAATGAAAAGTGCAGAATACTCAAATTACAAAATCCATGGGGTCACTGTATTCGATTGTATGCTAATTTGTGCCCTTCTCACACACTGGGTGAATACTGAATGAGGAGTGTGATACGTGCATTGGCTTTAGAGAAACCACGTCTTAGAACAGATTTCTCAAGTTTGTCCCTCTGAAAATAATTGGTCCCGGGAAAGCTGCTTCCATTTAGTAGTGAGAAGAGGAGCTTCCCTGTGTTGGACAGACAGGGTGAGAACTAGTGGATTGCAGGAGGGTCTGTGGGCATGGCATTCATAAACCTTTACAGCTTCACTAGGTTTCTGCATGCAAGTAGCAAACTCATCGCAGTCAATGCATTGTAAGAACAAAATGAAAACAAGGCAATTTAAGTTGATTTTTCTTTGCTAGGATTATTGTAATGTGAGTTAAGGACACACCTTCCCATGCCTGCCCTTCCCCAGGAAGCTTGTTTCTGAGATCTGTTGTTTTACGGTTCATCGGTGCCTCTCCTTGAACCCCAGGCTTGGGGCCGACACGCTTTCCATCTCTGTCACTGGGGAAACTGTTGCTGTTATCTCTTTTTCCCATGACCTTTTAACTTTGAGTAGTCAGTTGTTCTTTAAGTCTCTTATATAGACTGTATAAAAACAGTGCAGGTAACCAGTCTGATGCATTTATGACCTAACAGTACTGTTTTCACACGTTCTCAGGGTCTGGAGGCGTACATGAAGAACAAAGACTTCCCTTCTCCCTTTGTACTCGATGAAAACAAAGCGGAAATGCTGGGGAATTCTTGAAGAGGAGGGAGGCCTTTCCCCCTCACACCAGATATCTGTCTGTCAGATCCATTACAAGAACTGACATTACCCAAATGTCAGCTATGAAGTGCATTATAAAAAGTATTGCTTTGCAGTATTGCATCGATGCCAAATCCTTGCAGCAGTTGTGTTTACACACACGTGCGTGCTCACCAGTTCTGTTTGGTAACTTGAAGGTTATGCCTTTTACCTCAGTCTGTTTTGTAGACTTGGATGTGATTGAAGATTAATACCTTCCAGGTACCAAACAGATTTTCTATTTCTTATTCGCTGTGCATACAAATATATGAAGGAGCCAGTCAGGGCCTAATAAATCAGCTTTGCATTCGAGAAGATTAAGTCACTTCAGTGCCTTGTTAGATATCTTGTTTGTGCTGGTGGGGTTGGGTGGGATTTTTTTGTTTGTTTTTAAATGGCGTTGTGTGCACAGCTGAAGGATCAGTTTGAGGCCCCATCCTGAAAAGTATGGAATGACTTTGTGTACTGGGGCCTTTCCCTCCAGAGATGTCTTTTCCCTAATCCTGTGCTGGTTAGAAGATCCAATTCAGCAATTACATCCTCTGACCAGATCATACAGGGGAGTCTGCGGTGGGTAGGGATGCTGCTGTGCGTAAGCCTTGCTTGAGGTTTGGGCTCCAAAGCAGAACAGACTAGTTTGTGCATCGAGGCTCACTGGTGCCATTCCAAGAAAACATCAGTAAATATGTTAGACTGATTGCTCTTTGCAACTGTAGTGACCTGGTTTTTTTATTAAGAAAAAGATGATGAGAAATTTTTTCACAACAACCCTCTGCTCTTCCTGTCTATAACAAACATTTATTTTACTTTTCATTTTTCTGTTTAATGTACACCATATCCCTCAAAGGGAACTATTTTAACCTGAAAGTAATGAGGAACAAATCCTGATGGTAGAATTTAATGCTTAACCAAATCAAAAAGACTTAATCCCAGCATAACCAGTGTACACAGTAAAACACCAGCCTCTGCTTCTGCAGTTTCTGGTCAGGTAATTTTCCAGCACTCTTTCACTTATGGAATAATTCTTTAGATGCCTTCCTTTTAAATATATTACTAACCATAATGTAAAGATAAGTGTCAGCTAATTAAGGATGCCAATTGCCAGAACTTATGTAGCATGTGAACTCAGCCCTGGCCGAAGGATCCCAGGGTGGCCGTGATCCACAAATGGTTGTTCCTGTTCAGCCTTTGGACATTGTCCTGGGCAGCTCATGCCAGGCGGGCACCCGCGGGCTGCAGAACCTGCACTGCACACACCAAAGTTGTGTCACCCTTCTGAGGATGCTTCAGGTGCACTGCTGGGTGGCCTTCGCTCCAGGAGCACTCTGTGCTTGTCCCCTAAATCAGGTGTTAAGGAAGATGTGTCACCTGGGATGTTATTTCATGCATCTGCTTCTACCGAGGAATTGCTGGTGCTGTTTTATTAAGCATAAATCTTTTAAGTAACTTAACGTGGCTTTCTGTAATTCCTGACCTGAAGCTGTATTCAGAGTGTTGGGCAAGTATAAAGATGGCTTTGAGAGTAAATACAGTTTGCAAGCAGGCTGATGTTTTCCAAAGAAAGCATCTAAATGTCAATGGCAGAGTTCTCAGGTATAAAGTGTATCTGTATGCACATGAGTAATGAGCCTTTTGCACCAGCAAACCAGCTAATGACAGTTCTAATTACCTCAGTTTGCATGTGCAGCCAGTATTAAGCATTTGTCCTTGACACTCGATTCCGTAATTTTTATTTGAACAGTGTTTCTATGGGTCATTCCATTCTTGTCAAGTCAAGTTTTACATCTGAGAACAAATTGTGTTGTATCTTTGTGAGTATTGCTTGTTGATTCAGGCACATGCTTGGTTTAAATTGCACTGTACTATAAAGGAGCAAAAGAAATATCCTTTCTAAAGCGCTTTCTCTTTTGAAGCTTCAGTTCCCCTGTGCTTTAATCATGTGTACACTGAGCTGCTGACATGGTTTTTAAAGGTTGTTTTCAAGGAGAAGTTGAATTAGAATGCTGAATGCTTTGTCTGTTGGGTTTTTTTTTTCTGTGACACCTCACATTTTAAACTGGAACATAGAAAGAATTTTGAGAGAACTTTTAGAAAAACAAAAGCTGTCCTGTACGTAACAAAGTAATTCTGGTATGCATTATGAAATGAAAAAGTACCTGAAACAAAGGGAAGTCCCACAGTACTCCAGAAACTTTTGGACACCTAAGCATTTTTATAATAAAGAAGTTACTGTGATTTCTATGATGTGTCTGTCTGTGTTTCTTGTTCATGAGGAAAATACATTTGTTGTCTTTGTCCCTACATGTCATGGGTGTTGTCACCACAGCTGCAGGCCACTGAGACAGTGTCACTGGCTGGAGGCTGCAGTGCCCACGCTTCAGATGTGCAGGGGGATGTGCAGCTCGGCAGAGGGTAATTACTGAAGGAGTTTGACGTTGTGGGATCTATTTTTTTCATCAGAAAACAGAAGACCCTGTTCTTGCCTGCAATCCTGTTTATTTTTTTTTCGAGCTTTTCAATTCAGTTTACTGAGGGGAGGGAGTTTGATTGTGGGTGGTGTGTGTTTTTCTTGTATTTAAAGTAGATTTGAGGGATCTGGATGTGAGTCAGGCTTTCGCAGCTGTTGTGTAGGTAATGAGCGCTCCCTGTAATGCAGCTTTTGCTTGGCTTCCCCTTGACAGGCACTTTTTAAACAGGGCTCTATTTATAGAACAATCAGTAGGGGAAGTTAGTAATTTGTCACAAATGACAGATTGTCCTCTCTTTTGGGGGTTTAGTGCTGAACCCAGCAAAGGTCAGAGGTAGATATTCTTCCTTTCTTACCTCTTTCACCCCGTGTTTCTCTCTTGGCACCCATATGAAGGCCACTGGGGTTTTTAATGTGTTTTTAAGCTACATGAATCAGTAGTTTCCTGTGATAGGAAAATAAATACTAAAAATGCATGATTCAGGCTTCTGTTAAATTGTTCCTCCGCTTGTTTATGCAGAGTGTTCATACCTACCAGAATTGTTTGCTTGTTTTTTTTAATAATGAAATGCTTAGAAAAACACCAATTTTTCAGTTTTATCTGGAAATCTACTATGAGGTGGATTTCAAATTTAAAGGCTCAAAGATCATCCAGCCCAACCGTTAACCCAGCACTGCCCAGCCCACCCCTAACCCATGTCCCTCAGCACCACATCTACACGGCTTTTAAACCCCTCCAGGGATGGGGACACCACCACTGCCCTGGGCAGCCTGTGCTGGTGCTTGACAACCCTTTCAGGGAAGAAATTGTTCCTGATCTCCAATCTAAACCTCCCCTGGCACAACTTGAGCCCGTTTGCTCTCATCCTATCACTTGTTACCTGGGAGAAGAGACTGACCCCCCCCCTCGCTACACCCTCCTTTCAGGCAGTTGTAGAGAGCAATAAGGTCTCCCCTCAGCCTCCTTTTCTCCAGGCTAAACACCCCCAGGTCCCTCAGCTGCTCCTCATCACACTTGTGCTCCAGACCCTTCACCAGCTTCGTTGCCCTTCTCTGGACTCGTTCCAGCACCTCAATGTCTTTCTTGTCATGAGGGGCCCAAATGATGTTTGGGGTTTTGCTTCACTGTGCTCACATTCCAGGAGGGCTGGCAGGAGGAGCAATGGTGTCCATGGTGCATCCTCCTCTTGTCAGGACCCAGTGTCTTCTGCTGCGTGGCTGGTGCTGTGGTCTTACCAGAGCGTGGTTCTCCAAACTGGATGGGAGCTGCACCTTCCTGAGCTCCACTGATGGGAGCATGCAGGCCCTTGTTCATTGTTGTTGAGCTGTTTGTCCCTACGACCTCCCACATGCACATTGCTATTTATGTTTCTTTCATGCCAATGTTTCTGTGACTGGTCTCTATATTACAATTTCACAACACAGAGCAAAAGCAAGGGCTCCCAGCCTCTCCTTGGGCCTCATTTACCACCCTGGCAGCTTAAGCCCTCGCTGGGCAGGGCCTGGCGTGGTGCTGAGAGGAGGTAAAGCGAGGGCCAGCAAGGGGAAAGAGGGAAAGAAATTCAGCCCCAAACACCACCAGCCCTGTACCCGAAAGCGGTGCCTGTGCCAGGAGGACGGGTGGCATTGCTCGGGCTCGGAACAAGCGCAGGCCGAGAGCCCCGGCCCCCCGCGGCACCCTGGGCGGGTGTCGCGGGTGGGCGGCGAGGGCCACGGCTGCCGCCTCCCTGCCCGCGGTGAGGAGGAGGAGGAGGAGCCCTCACGCTCCCGGGGCGCCGGAGCCGGCCGCCGTTCCGTGCCGGCCCTGTCTGCCCGTGGCGGGGCCGCCCCGCCGCCGCCATTGCTAAGGGACAGCGCGGCTGCCGCTGGAGGCGCCATAGAGCCCGGAAGGGCGCTCTCGGCCTAGAGCGGCACCGGAAGCGGCCGCCCCGTCCCGCCCGGTGCTGGAGGCGGGGGATCATGGCCGCCGGCGCGCTGGGCGGAGGCCCCGCTGGCGCCGCCATGTACTCGGCGGCCGCCGCCTCGCCGCCGCGACGGGATTTCATCTCCGTCACCGTCAGCCCGGAGGAGGCGGTGGGGGCCGGCAGCTACAATAACAGCAAGGCCTGGAGGCGGCGCTCCTGCTGGCGGGTGAGGGCGGGCGCCGGGCCGTGAGGGGACCCGGGCCGCGGGGGGCTGCGGGCCGTGAGGGGAGGACCCGGGCCGGAGCGGGAGGGGAGCTGTATGGTAATGGTGGGTAGCCCCGAGCTGGGTGCAGGGCAGTGAGGGAGCCCTGCTGGGCTGGGAGCGCCGGGCTGTAGGGAGGGGGCAATGAGGGGTGGGTCTGGGCTTGGGTGGAGCTAGGCTGGGTGTTGGGGGTCCCGGCTTGGGGGCCTGGCTTGGGATCCCCCATTCCGAGCTGGGGAGGGGGCCTAAGCTGTGGGCACTTGACGGTGGGGATGCCCCGGGCTTTGGGGAGGGGTCCCCCGGGCTTGGGGTCTGTGCTCAGCAGTGCTCGGGTGGCAGCTCTCCACCTGGCAGGAGCTTGTGGAGTACAGGGCAGTTGAGGGTGCTCTAAGTCATATGTTAATTTTTGTGAACAAAGCTGGGGAGGGGGATACAGTGTGTGTTTGAGGGGAGTCCTGCCCTCTGCTAGTGGGCATTTGGTGGGCAACACTGCACTCTCTGGGCAGGAGTGGAGGGGGGGTTGAGGTTTGGTCTTGGTGCCTTTGCCCCCGCTTGAAGGGGGAGCCCTGTCTTCTGCCCTAGTAGAGTAAAGGCAACAGTTCTGCTTTTTGTGGGAAGGCTGAGTGTGAGAAGAGAGGCCTCCGGCAGAGCTGTGTGGAAGTCGTGTCTGCTTGGGTGTAGGGAGTGGGCAGGCAGCTTTACCGGGGGTGGGAGTCTTGGGCTGGAGAGGCAGGGTGGAAAAGTGTGAGACAAAAGGACAAGATAACACTTGATGCAGGTAGGGGATGAGGTATAGCCACCTATAGAGGCTTTACAGCTGTCAGATGAAGTGTATGAAGAACTTATTTAGGGACACCATATGGCAGCTTCTCTCTTATTAACAGCTAGGGAAATATGGGGATAGGGTACAAAATGTTTCACCCTTCCTTTTATCCTTATTCTTTGTCAGAAAAAAAATAAGTGAGGTGGTGGTGAATGCCCTCAGGTATTCTTGTGCATCCCAAGACACCACAGTCAGTGCCTCTTTTCCCGTCCCACCCTGAGGAAAAGCAGGACTGCTGGCCCTTCTGCAGTTGGGAGATGATGATACAGTTGGCTGTGCAGGTAGTGCTGAAGATGAAGGAGTGGGATCAGCATCTTGCAGTGTGCGTAGGGAAGGGCGCACAGGATTGCTGTACCATCAGCAGTGTGGGAGGGAAACAGATGTGTGCTGTGGGGCTTGGCAGCGTGAGCACGTCAACAGTTCTTCACTGAAACATTCGCAGCCCCTGGTTGTTATTAAGAGGATGAGGATTATGGGAAGTGCTGTGGGGAGTAGTTTGTAGGAAACTGCAGGTTGTTCCCAAGTGTTGCATTGGCACTGAAGTGCCCTCTCTGTATGCCAAAGCCAGTAATTAGAGGCAAAGTGCTGCTTCCAGTGAATTTTGATAGGACTGTTAGAAAACTAATAAAATGGTTATTTAGCAGTTAATGTTTAACTCCAACTGCTTTCTCTCTAAATGGAGGAAACATCTCTCTCAGGCTAACGTAGCATGTGCTGTCTGACTTTTAGTGATTTTGTTGTATATACTTCAGTTTAAAAACACAATTTTGCCCAGGACTAAACTTGAAAACATTGTGGTTTTGTCTTGTTGGTTGTTCTGTTGCTTACGTCATTTTTGTGTGGCTGTGGGTTGGTGACTTTGTGGTGGCAGGACCTGTTCCGTGTGACAGCTCCGTATACATTTGTCAGAGGCCGGATGCCTGCCTTTTCTTGTCCAGTGACTGGTCCTTAGCTTATTTTGAGCCTTTCTTCTTTGCTGCAGTAACATTTTTAGTTTTCCTACCACTTCTGTTTCTTGTTTTGGATGTGTGTTCTGCAGTACCTCCCCAGCCAGAAGGGAGGACGGAGGCTTTTGGCTTATTTCCCGGTTGACATCTGGGCAGATGTGCAGGGCAGCCAGCGAAGGTTGTGATGAAAGTCAGTGCATTGTAGGTGATGCTTTCTGGGAATCTCGGCACTTGGCAGTCTCTGAGGTTCTTGCAGCAAGTGGCTCTGATGTTTCTCCGAGCCTGCTGTGCCATATGCTAGCGTGTTATAGTTCTGTTTTCTCTATCATCACAGAAAATAAGCAACGGATGTCTGTGGTAGGAAACAGAGGGTAAAATTAAACCTACTGGGTTTTGTGTTTCTTGCTCTGAATGAAACGATAAAGAGTTTATTTTTGACTGAGAAAGCTCTTAACGTCGTGCTAAATATTCTTCCTCTTACTTATTTTCTCTCCTAAAGAAATGGAAGCAGCTGTCTCGACTACAGCGGAGCGTAATTCTCTTCCTGTTTGCCTTCGTGGCAGGCTGTGGAGTCATTTCATACACAAGCATGGGGGAACAGTGGAAAAGTATGTGTTCTGTATAGCTCAGAATTACCGGAATGTGGTGTTATAGTTAAGAGATTGCTGTAGTTCTTATAGCTAGTTTTAATTTTTATTGACAATGCCTGGATGTATCCCTTAAAGTGCAGTTGTGAGATGATTTTATGTGACATGTTTCAATGACTTGTTTCTGTTTAATCAGAGATATTTTTCATATGCCTTTTCATGGTCTGTCTTGACTAGAGTAATGTTTTCCTTAGTTGATTAAGATTTGGAGGCTGTGAGTGGTCTTTTTATTATGTTTGTATGTAGATATTGGTAACCCAAAGCTAAGCAGCAGGATAAAATAATCCTCTCTTGGTTTCGATTGTCCATCAGATTAGAATTTCCAAGCTTTTCTACAATATACAACAGTACATTTACCTTTGATATTATCTTACTGCCTGTATTGAGAAGCTAAAATACTAGCAATTTAAAAAAATGTGCCTTTTAGCAGCCTAGTTGTATATTAGGGAGAGTGTTAATACCAAAAGACACTTTGTATCTAACAATTAGTGTGTGTTTATCAACGTTTTGTGAATGGAAACACTTTTTGGAGGTGCATCTGGTATGTCAATGCAGCAAACTGTCACAAATTTCTAGCTGGAGCCTAAACTGTTGATTCCTTGTGCTGAGCAGTTTTGTGTGTCTAGGTCTGACAAAGAATTTGGATGATCAGAGAACAGAAACAGCAATTCGTGGATTAAAGCTGGCAAATCCAGCCGTTCTACCAGCCCCCCAGAAAGCAGACGCCAACCTTGGAGACTACCCAGAGCTTTCATCACAGGTACTATGAGACGAAACGAGTTTTATAAACCTACTAAAGAGTTTGTGAAAGCTGCAAATAGTGCTTGGTTCCAACATTTGTTGAGGAAAAAGGAGTTAAAACTTGCAATAAAAGTCTGCTCTAGGTGGAATGCTCTGCTCTCAGGAAGGGCTTTGGTGTAGTATTTCTTGGCTTTACCTTTTTTATTTAAGTGTGGTGTATACTATTTCTTAGTCACTGATATACCTAGGAGTACCAGGACTTCGGGTCACGGTGACCTCTTGAGGCTTCGCTTTCCTGCTGTGATTAATTTGTTTGGACTGGGAGTGCTCTGGGTGTCAGTCTTGCTGTTGTGAGGAGCCTAAATAGAGTCGTGGCTGAATATGAGACCTCGGATACTGTCAGTGTCACACTGAATTGGAATAGCTTTTCTGGTAGCTTGAAAAATATCAGCAAACAGAACAAACAAAACCAGAACAAACAAAACAGCAGCAAACAGTTGGTAGGTGTTGAAGGGTTACATTTGTGGGGGGTGCAACGGGAAGGAGACATGAACTGCCTGTGTGGATTAGTGGAGTAGAGGACCTGTGGGAACTGTGTTGTTCCTCATGTATTTACCTCATGAGTTTTGGGATTTCTAGTTAATGAATACAAAATTTTGTATTACATCTTTCCCTCATCGTGCACAAATGTACATGTATTATTGTATAGTAATTCTCGGTGTTATCTAACACTGACATGGTGTAAGCTTTTTTTTGCATGGTTTTTGCTGATTCTAATAAAGATTTACTGTGCCCAGTAAAATGGGATCAAGGATCTCTACAATCCTTTGGCAGTGCCTTGTGTTAAATTGCTATCTGGTAGTAGTAGTGGTAGTTTTAAAAGTAATTTATCAGTGTAAACTTAAGAACTGGATAATTTTACCAAAAGTTTAAAGCAAATAAATAAATAAAACCCAAGGTCTTTATCATACCTTCCATCAGAACTTGCATGCTGATACAATATCAAAATAAGATTTATCTGAAGTTAGGTTTATCTGGAATGCTGCTGATTTATGGTGTGAAGTTTTACCACCATCTCTGCAACATACCAAGCATATTTTTTTTTCTTTATTTTGTCAGAAGCTGCCAAAACCGCCTCATGTTCGGCGTGGTCCTCTCAATCTTCAGCTCAAACCACCACGGAGGGATGTGAGGCTGAAGATCCGACGTGATACCAGCAGGGTCGTAGAAGAGCCGGTCCAGGCTGATAAAGAAGAGAAAACGGAGAAATCTGTTATCAGGTAGAAGTGTTTCCAGCAAGTTACAGTGCTCCCCCCCACCTCCCCCAAGATCCATTGGCTGTTGGAGTGAAAATTGTGAGGACTTTTTGTTGTCTGTGTCTGAGGTTGATTTCTTTCCTTGCATATATTTGTTCTCAGGTCTGGCCTGAACAGCTGTTGATATTGCCAGGCCGATTTATTTAATTTCAGTGAATGTGCAGCTTTTCTGTTTTTACTGTTTGCATCACAGAACTGCAGAGGATTTGGAGCCCTGCGAGGCTGTCTGTATTTCTAATGCACTTAGACACCCTTCATGCTCAGGAGAATTCTCAGTGTCTGTATATTTCCGCAGTTTGTTTTGTAATAAATATTAACGTACCAGTATCAATACAATGATACTGTCACAAGTGTCTTTGTCCTGGGCCAGACTTGGAAAATCGTACCAGTGTCAGTTGTTTTATCAAAGTATCGTGAGAAAAAGGAAATGCAGAGATAAGTCTCATTCATTTCCATGACTTTCTGTGATCAAATTAAGTCTTAATTACAGTCCTTTGTATTTGCAGCTGGAGAGGAGCAGTGATAGAACCTGACCAAAGTACTGAACCTCCATCTAGTAAAATAAAGGAACCAGAAAAACCTTCATCTGTGGAAGATGAAGACCAGAAGGAACCAGGTAAATAGTACAGTTAATGATACCTTTATTTCTGTTCACTTTTATGAATAAGTTGTGCCATTCTTCCACACACACATCTATTTTATTTATTTATTTATTTTAATTAAAGGAAACAAAAGTGTAGGAAAGGTTATTTACCTAGAACATCCAAGCTTTCAGTGTCCTTATTCCACCATGACAGCCTTCACGCTTGTTAGTCTTCAGAATTTTGGTTGAATTGCAGTCTCAGTATTTAGTATTGAATAAAGAATATTCTGATGCATAAATAAAACTTACCTGATGTGTCCAACGCCATGGCAGGAAACTGTTTGCTGTGGCCAGGCTCTGTGTCAGTGGGTTGCAGAGCACATGTTATAGGTGCTGTTCTTTGCAGCTCGGTGCTACCTCTGTCCTCTCCTAAAATGCATGTGTCTGCTTCTGGAGAATGCATTGGGTGTCCTCTCTTAGGTGCTACATAAAATGTTATCAGGATATGTTATCAGGACTGTAACTACCAAGGGGCTTATTTACTTACATACAAACTTCTGTGTGTATTCCCTCATGCTGTCTGTTTTTGCAGCAGCATTGCTTCCTCTGAAATTCTGGAACAAGGGGGTTGCAAGTAGAGAAGCTTTTGGTTTTGGGCTGCTTTGTTGCCTTGCCAGAAGATGATCTCTTTATGTTGAGTGGGCTGTGGAGATGCCCTCTGTTTCATCCCTTATCTTCTGAATTTTTGGTGCTTCTCTTCCCCCATCAGTTTCTTCTCAACCTATACATGAGAAACAAAAAGAATGTGCTGGAATCTTTGCACTATGTTTTGGTTTTGTTTTTTTCTTCTCTATGGAGGGCATGCGCTCAATTCTGATCTTCTTGCCCAGCTCTTTGCTTTCCTTAAACTGTTAGAATAGTACTGACAATAAATTTTAGTGACAAATCTTTGAAGTACAGCCTGTGGGAGGAGGCAGACATTCCCATCTTTTCTCCAGGAAAGGATAGTCTAAGGAGAGAGGGCTTGAAAGGGACAGCTTCATTTTTCAGCAATGGGTTTTCCTTTTTTTCTGCAAATACAGGGAAAGTTACTTCCTCTCTGAATTAAACTGAACTATTTTTAAGGCTCACTAGAAAGCTGCAGAAGTTGTTTTTGCAGTTGCTGTCCTTGTGGAGTAAAGAACCTGTTGTTCTGCTTTCTGGGCTCATATGAGGAAGTTCTGATATGATAAACATGGCATATTTTCAATGTGATGTATTTGGCTTGTGCTAGCTTAAAATGTATGGGCTTAGTTATGTTGTTTGGTGTTTCCCATTCTAGAAATCTTTCTTTGTTCGTAATTTTGCAAAACTTGAGCTAATGGGCTTGAAATTTTTCACGTGGGATGTGTAACATAAGCTCAACTTTACAGCAAATTGCAAACAAAAATTTGGTAGAGCTGTGGAAAAAGACATGGCTTTGCCCAAGATAGAAAATATAAATTTTCTTCCTTTTTTTGTATTAAATGAAAAGTTCAAGAGAAATCCTTTTGTATAACTGATTTTAAATTTAGCAGAAAGCAATGAATAAGACAGGGAAGATGAGGAAAAAATGGTATGTGGTAAAGTAGCTGAGGATTGTATTGTTAAGCATATGTATTCAGCAGCTGAATTACAGCTGATTTAAGCTATCTTAATTCTGGTATTTCCTGACTTTCAGGTCTTTGACCGTTAGTGATACTCATTTAAACTGTGCATATGATTGTTTTAATGTTTTATTTGCAGAAGTGACTTTTTTTTTTTGCCAGGGATTGCTGTTTTTAGCTGTCTGAATTACTGTCCAGAAACACTGACTGCTTACCCTGCAGAGGAAAAGGGGTACTGAAAAGAACAATCTGAGGATGTTTTTTCCATTACGCTGATCATTTAGTTTGGAAGAAAGTTTATTTTGGGTAGAATGCAGCAAAATGGTGTTTGGTATAGCTGTGTAACTCCCCTGCAGAAGTCTTGAGCAAGGGTCTGTTTTCCTGTTGCAGTGCCCATAAACGAACGTCAGATGGCTGTGATAGAGGCGTTCCGCCACGCGTGGAAAGGATACAAGGAGTTTGCTTGGGGCCATGATGAACTGAAGCCTTTGTCCAAGTCCTACAGCGAGTGGTTTGGACTTGGGCTCACCTTAATTGATGCCTTGGATACCATGTGGATTTTAGGCTTAAAAGAAGGTAATTTTTTTCTTCCTTCATATTTTCTCTCTAAAATAATTCCTTATTTTCTATTCAGGCAGCACACATTCAAAGTTCTTTGAGGAGAACAATTATTATGTGTGGCCAATAAGTTTAGTTTTCCTGTGAGGGTAAATACATATATAAAAAAACAATATGTATAAAAATAAATATCAAAAACCTCCCAACTATATTAAAGGACACCATTTTTCTTTGAATATAATTTTGAGCCAGAAAAAAAATACTCTGCTATTACATATAACAATGGATGTACCTGCTAGAAACTCAGGAGTGTATTAATAAGCCTCCTGATTTTTGTTTCTGTACTAAAACCCTCATGCTACCTTTGTGCCATTATACAGCCACTGTAGGCTCTCTACCCATCAGTCTTAGGTAGTTAGCCTGCAAGCTAACAATCTAGGGATTGTGTTTTATCACACCTATTATCAATATTTCGTATCTGGATTTAAGAAGGTTGTTTCTGTAAGGAATCAGTGGATGGAGAAGGGGAGTGTTCAATACCTCCTTCCTGAACTGCTCTGCTGTCAGTATTTTTTCACAGTTATTTTGGAAGTGACTGTGCTAGAAAACTTTCAAACAGGTTTTAAAAACTAAGCCAAAAATTCTGCAATTCTCTTGCAAAAAACTTACTTAATCAGTATTTAAGAGGGGTTTTTTTTGGTTGGTGGGTTTTTTTGCTTTTTGTTTTTGTTTTTTTGTGTGGTGCAGGCTATTTTTTTTAGTGGCATTTAAAAATTTCTGGAACTGTGTCTATTTAACCTCGGTACATAGCCACCTTTGTAAACTTTTATCAATCACTCAATTTTTTGCGTCAAGGTAGGAAGAACAGAGCTGTTAGTAAGGGGACAATAAACAGTCAAAGTCTTTTATGGTTCTATCTCTTGTACCTTTGAAGTTTGTGTAAAATATTAAATCAAATGAAAACTCCCTATCGTGTCTGCAGCTCTAGGCCTCAGCAGGCTATCTTGAAGTTTCATCAAGTTGACAGTGTGCTGCTTTTTTTTCATAAAAATTAATTGTGAACTGCATAGAGCTTTTAAAATAAATTATTAGCAATTTAGATGTGTTGAAAATGGGTTCTTGGTGAAGGCTTCTTCATATTTTATAGCAGTTCTTTTGCTGATTGCCTTAGAAAGCTCCTGGGGTTTCTTCTGAATAATGAGTATTATATAAATGAAAGATCTGTTTGAGATTGCCAGTCTTGTTTATAAGCTGATGAATGCTAACACTTCTGTGAAAGAGGACCTTACCTTTTCTGTTGTACTGCCAACATCTGACAGCGGAGATTTTTCTGTGGTTCTTCTCAGTCTACCTGACATCCAAGACATTTTTTCTCATGAGGACACAGAGGCATCCTTTTGCTTTGGAGTTAATCTCCTGTGGATTACCTTCAGTTTCTGGGAAACTGGTTGTTCTGCGCCTGCTCGCAAGCAGGAGTTTCTGGAAAGTGTGAGCGTCTGAGATAGCTTAGCCTTCACAGTCAGAGGCACGAGCTAACTCACATGCACCATGGAGTTAAGTTAGACCCTGTGCAAAAGCAATTGTTGGGTGATGCTGCTGCTAAGCTGACTATTGAATCTAAAATAGCATTTTTATTTTTTTTTTACATTCCTTTTTGGATTAGTAGTGTGATAAACAACCATTTTTGTTTCTGGAGAAAAAATGCCATACTGTCGGGATTTTATGGGTTAAGTGCTGAAGCAGGAGACAGGCTCCCCAGGACATTGCTAGACTAATGGCTGTTAACTGAAAATGTTATCTGTTATCTTGGTAGGTAACAGCTTTGGTTTAAAAAGATTTAATTAAAAAGTTCAGAAGGGTCTTGTGGAAGCATAAGTAATTGTCTGACGAGTCAAATGGATGGACTTAAAGGATCTCAATTTCTGGACTATTTGAGTGAAGTATTCCTCAATTTCTCCTTTTTTTAGACTGTTAGAAACTTTTTATTTTGCTGGGTGTTTATGTCTGTATGCATTTGTGGTGCATGCTGAATAACAATTAAGCTAATGGTAGTCAAACTTCTCCCAGCATGTGCTTTTCATGTTAGTTTTCCACCTAAAATTATGATCTCTATAGACAGATATAAGTAACTGTCATGGAATGTGTCTGAAGTTCATAACTGAATTACCTTTTATACTTTGCAGAGTTTGAAGAAGCAAGAAAATGGGTAGCAAATGATTTAGTATTTGATAAAAATGTGGATGTGAACCTCTTTGAGAGCACTATTCGTATCCTGGGGGGCTTGCTGAGCACCTACCATCTCTCCGGAGATAGCCTCTTCCTGGAAAAAGCTGTGAGTGACTGGTCTTACAAATGAAACTGGATTGTATATTCTGTATTGGACAAAGTTGAGGGAAGGTTCATCAGAAAGTTAAATGTTGCTATTTTGTAACAGTTTCATATTTGAAGTGGTGGGAAGGGGATTTACCATTAATCTTTAAAGCCTGTGCTGCTTTTTGCTCTCTGGGTAACCTCAGAGCCTTGCTGTGTTTTATCAGGTATTCTTATATGCCTGTTCTTCTGTTGATGAAGAGCTGACCCTGATAAAGTTCATGAAACAAAAGAGGAAATAAATGGTTGGCAAAGAGTAATAGTTGTCTTTCGTCACCCTTTCTGTGTGTCTTAACAGCTAATCTTTAGATTAGCTTGATGCAGTCAATGACTTCAGAATTATATCATAATTACATCATATGAATTCATGTGTATGAATTACATTACACATTGCATAGGGTTGCAGACTCAAATGAGGTGTGCGATCCAGGAGCAAGGTAGAAACTCTAGTCATTACTGTGAATAAATCCATGACCCTTTTTAATTCTTGGCTTTTTTGTACCATCTAAAACTAAGCTGCTGTTCTCTCTTTTTGTGTCTGCTTGGTGAAAGAAAATCTAAAGGGGTGTGCATGTGTGTATGTATTTATTTATTGTTTTGTTTGTTGTTTTGTCCTGTGCTCTTGGGTTTTCTTTAGAAAGACATTGGTAACAGGCTTATGCCAGCATTCAAGACCCCCTCCAAGATACCATATTCTGATGTCAACATTGGCCGGGGCACTGCGCACCCACCTCGTTGGACATCCGACAGCACTGTGGCAGAGGTGACCAGTGTTCAGCTGGAGTTTAGGGAGCTCTCTCGTCTCACTGGAGATGACAAATTCCAGGTATGGAAGAATCAGTTGATGTTTTTATCTTTCTCCATCTCTCTACAGCTCCACCACTGACTCTCCATCAATAAACATGCTCTCTGTAGTCTCTAAGTGATGTTAAATGAGTTGTGACACTCAAGATGAGGGAAGGAGAAGAAACAAAGTAATTCCAATTATGTTCTTAAATACAAAAAAAGTAGTAGTGAGGGTGAATAATTATTTTTCTCCCCCAGAAACAGCTTTTGATTAAAAACAAACAAACAAACAAACAAAAAACAAACAGCAAAACCAAAACAAACACCACCCACACCCTCCTCAACCCCCCAGTTTTTATCATTGACATTTTTGTTTGACACTAGGTTGTCAGATTTTGAAAAAATATTAAGCTAAACAGGGGACTGTGAAACTGTGCCTTGCTTAATGTCATTAGAATTCTGCGTGCGGTTTCCTGATGCCATCATCTAAATGCAAAGAACAAAACCTTGGTGTTGCCATCGAGGGAACTAAAATGTGACTCACTAGATAAGGGTCTGACAGCAGGTCACAGTGTAAGGAAGTTAGTTGAAATAAAAATAATTCCAGAGAAAGGAATATTTTCCACTCTTCTTTTTGTTTGGTGGTGGTGTTTTATTGTCTTAAACTGTAGCCACAGCTCAAGTTTTGAAGAGTGCAGTTATTTAAAGGAGTTTTAGCTATTGTTATTTAGCTGGACTTCTGCTTTGCAAATATGACTAAGTCGGATCATAGTCCCGTGCCATAGTCCTGGCTTTCAGCTGGGCTTACTTGAAGGCAAGGAAATAGTTATAATTATTTCAGAGTACTTAAATGGACCCAGAACATTTTTTTTGAGTCAGAAAGTTTCAAATCCTGTATTTAATATATTGCACGAGCTGAACTTGATGTCCCTGATGCTGATTTGAGGAAGAATACTTAAAGATTTGTTATCAGACTGGAGTTACAAGCCACAGTTTTATGCATCATTTATACCTGTAATTTATGTTTGCTATTTTCTTTCTTTTAGAAAGCCGTAGATGAGGTGATGAAGCATGTTCACACCCTCTCAGGGAAAAATGATGGACTAGTGCCTATGTTCATAAACACCAACAGCGGGCAGTTCACTCACTTGGGTGTCTATACTCTGGGAGCCAGAGCTGACAGCTACTATGAGTATTTGCTCAAACAATGGATTCAGGGTGGGAAAAAAGAAAACGAGTAAGTTCTTTCCACTTCTCATATCTGTGTGAGAATTACGTGAGCTGTAAAACTTTCTGTTGTAGTTTGCTGCTTAAAGAAAAATAATGTATGTGCCCAACAGTAAACGCAAAATATCGTTGTCTTTAAAAGCAAGCTAAGCAAGCAAGAGGGACCTGGGGTAACTTGATGTAAAAACAGCATGGGAGTTAGGCTTAGTCTCAAAACTTCTCCTCCTCAGAAAACTTTTCTTCCTCAGCACATCAGATGCAAGGAGTGTTACAGACAGGAGAAGAGAATCAAGTCTTTGCAGTAGATATGGAGCATAATTAGACACTTCTGAAATACTGATGGTACTTCATTTCACCAGTGATGTCTCTGATTTTTCTCTGGGTTTATTAGGGAAAGGTGAATCCTACAAGATGGTTGAGGTGGGAGATTTAATCCATAAGGAATAACTTTTCTTAGAAAGAAGAGGAGGCTGAAGTTTGATGTTTGTGTAAACGTTGCTTTAGGTCTCTCATGTTTCTTTTATCTGCACTGGATAAGTGGAAGAGCATGTTTGCAAGGAGCAGAGGAATCAAGACATATTGGAAAAGGAGGTTTTCTCCGAAACAAGACAAAAAATCCAAGCAGTTTTTGTCTGTTTATAAGCTAATTGTGTTGAACTTGTTCATGTCAAGGGGTTTAGTGCATACAGAGTGACAACGTGCGCCTCTCTGAGGCATTACTTTATATCAGAGCAGGTGCATCTCTACAAAGAAGGTTTGCATCACAGCATTTTCCAAGCCATACCTCACTGTGAAAAGAGAACCGTTGTCTTTGGGACCATGAACGGTGGCATTTTGTGAGCCTCAAAATGGAATTATCCAACAGGGTTTTTTTCCACATAAAAGTACTTTGAATTAAGGGAAATTCCAATTAAATACTGTGAAACAATATTTCACAATGAGAGTGGTCAAACATTGGAAAAGATTGGTGAAAGTCATTGAATATCCATCTTTGGATGGAGATACTACTACATCTTTGGAAGGAGATACTAAAAAATTGCTTGGATAAGCCCTCAGGCAACCTGATCTAATTGAATCTGCTTCAGAGCAGAGGGTTGAAGTAGAGACCTCCAAGAGGTCCTTACCAGCCTAGATTTTCTGTGATTTCAGTTATTGTAGTTCTAAGGATTCCTGAAACAAAATCTGGTTACTGCCTAGAAACAGAGTTGGGGGTATGTTTTCTTTAATTCTTATATTTAGAGTTTACTTGAAAAGCAAACCCAATATTGATACATGGTAGCAATCACTAATTAGTGTCCAGTTGATGGTGACTTTATGGGTTTTTTGTCAGTGTTCACATTTGGTTAAATATTGTTCTTTAGACTGAAATAATGGTGTCCAGAAGGATTGTGCTGAATATCAGCTATGATTAAATGTGTTCTGACTGCATGTATGTGAGCCAACGGGGAATGACTTTAATTCACAGACTGTTGGAAGACTATATGAAAGCCATAGAAGGAGTGAAAAAGCATCTTCTTCAGAGATCACAACCCAAGCAGCTTACTTTTGTAGGAGAGCTTGCTCATGGCCATTTCAGTGCCAAGATGGTAAGAAGTAAAACTGCATTTAAAACAAACAAACAAAAAACCAAAACAAAACCAAAACAAACAAAAAACAAAACAAAACAAAAAAAAAACACACACAAAAAAAAAGAGAAAAACCACCACGGAAAAAAAAAAACAAAACCCAACATGTGGACAGGCGAATGCAAAGCTTCTGTGCTGTCTTTCCCCTTTCCCCCCTCCAAACAAAAGAAACCAAACCAACAACAAACAAGAAAAGCAAAGACTATATATAACCAGAGTGATGGCAGTACTGAGTAACTAGTTTGTAGATACTAGTCACCTGTGCAAACCAGGGGCCTTCTCTTTGAGTTACTGGAGTAAATCCATTTATGTTCCTGTAAGACTGAACGTTTTCATGCTGGAGTCAAATTTTCTTTCTATTTTTCTTCTGTTTTGGTCATAAAATTTCAGTGTCTGAAACTGTTGAGGCAGAGCCTATTTTATGTATTATCTATTTTCCATGATTCAAAATATATGTGGACCCTTGCACACCTGCCTTTTTAGACTTACCTTCAAAAGACGCAGGTGATCTAATGTTGTGTTAGTGGATCTAAAAAAAATACTTCTGGTAAACCAAAAGACACTCTCTTCTCCCTTGCCCTGACCTCAGACCTTTCTTTCAGAAACTTGACATAAAAACATTTTCCAGCTTAGTGATGGCTCTGTAATAATGCTGCCTGCCTCATGCTACATGACATCAGCATTGTTAAAAAGTTACCCTTAAGTTCTTGGTACCTGAAATGTGTTTTGTAGAAGAGAAAGAAGAAAGGGAAAAAAAACAAACAAACAAACAAAAAAACCACCAAAACCAAAGACACACACATAGGGACACAGAGAGGCACATGCACAGAAATACCTGTTTGTTGTGTAATTTTTTTCCCCAGTAAGAGTTGTCTTGTCTTGCAGGATCACTTGGTTTGCTTTTTGCCTGGTACTTTGGCACTGGGAGCTCACAATGGATTGTCTGCTGATCATATGAAATTGGCTGAAGCCCTTATAGAAACCTGTTACCAGATGTACGCTCAAGTAGAGACAGGCCTGAGTCCAGAGATCGTACACTTCAATCTTCATGCACAAAAGGACCAGAAAGATGTGGAAATCAAGGTGAACAGATAGCTGGCCTGAACTGTAACTCGATGATTCTTCTGTATCTCTATTCTGCTGTTGACACTCCCAGATGGATATTGGTGATGTGCTCTGTTGTGGAGCAGCTTGTTCTTCTCCTGCCTTGCTTTCTAGGTGTACCCTGGCTTGTTTTTAATTACCTCTGTAGTGTATTTAGAAGCTGAGTTATGCATAATAAACTCTTTGGGGTAGATGGAGATGGGAATCACTATTTTTCTTCCTGCACGTGTCCTTGAGGAAATTCCCTGGCTGAATTATTCTTGCCTTTTTTTTTTTTTTTTCTCTTGCAGCCTGCAGACAGGCACAACTTACTACGACCAGAAACTGTGGAAAGTCTTTTTTATATGTACAGATTCACTGGTGATAAGAAATACCAAGACTGGGGCTGGGAAATCTTGCAGAACTTCAATAAATACACACGGGTAAGATCAGCTTATAAAGACCTTGTTCTGCCAGGACTGTATTCAGCCACTTTCTCTCTAACAAGAAGTTTGGAAACCTACTATCTTTCAAGAGTCACCATATACCTGTGGGGAAATTCATAAGAACACAGAGAAAAATTCAGTTCATGTAGTACCTTACAGTTTGAGATACGCTACTTAGTACCTTCAGGGAAAGAACTTGTATTACATTGATTAAAAAGTAAAATGCAGAGGCTGTATGCAGGCTACCAAAGTGTCTCTACGTCTTCTTGGAAGCTGTTCAAATCTCTAGTGCAAGCTTTTATGGAATTCAGAAGCTGAGAAGGACCTGGATGGATTGAAAGAACCCTTTGGCTGAAGTAGCAGAAAAAAAAAATTGCCACAAAATGGCATTAATGCTTTAATAGGGGTTTTTTTGTATTCATTGTGACTACAGTGCTCATGGAGATACCACTCTGATACGCTGTGAAAGTGTGGCCTAGATGCCAGTGGTCACTAAACATCCATGGTCTGTTCTTAAGAGAATAGCTATGCTACTTGACCAGCTCTGATGTAGAAATTGCACTAGTTACTTTCTGTACATTTGTCCAGACACTTCAGTGGAATGTTCTTTGTGATACCTCTTTAAATTAAGCATAAACGAACTTCTTGCTTTATTTTATCCTCACACTTCTTTTAAAATGCAATGAGATTTTTTTTATAACTGAAAAAATAAATGAAAAACAAGTATGAAATGAAAAATGCTGATCTGTTTCTTAGCACTTATTTTCCCCAGGTGCATCTGGATGTTAAGAAATTAAAATAATTTATTTTAGATTATTGAAATCTACAAAATTTCTGCTTTTTTCTTTGGCACAGGTTCCTACCGGTGGTTATACTTCCATTAACAACGTCCAGAACCCCAGTAATCCAGAGCCACGAGATAAGATGGAGAGCTTCTTCCTTGGGGAAACACTCAAATACATGTTTCTGCTGTTTTCAGACGACATAGACTTAATCAACCTTGACAAATATGTATTTAGCACAGAAGCTCATCCACTCCCCATCTGGGTGGCAGAATAGATTGGGTGTCAGTAGACCTTCCAGTGGTGGCATTTTTATCTTCAAGTCACTTTACTTTTCAGGATTTGAGGAGAGATGTTATATTGCACCTTTTTTGGCTTAAAACAAACAAAACCTTTGGGAAAGCTCCTCTGGTTTGGAGAAGTCACATCAGTCTTAAATGTAGTTCTGGGTGGTTCTGGGATGGCCAGGCTGTGCCCTCCTAAGCTGGTTTTCCTGGTATCGATAATGAGGCTCAGAGAATAATTGTGGACCATGACATTCCCGGGGCTCTGGTGAACCAGAACTCACATATGTCAGTCTTAGGAAATGCTCATTAAATATCAGGAATGCAGCAAGTTGTCTTACAGCACAGGATTGTCCCTGGAGAGAAGGAATAAGCCTACAGGTTTCTTGTTTATTCTGGATTCACTGAAGTACTCAATTACAGCACCATTCCTTCCGAAGAACGTAGTGTTTCGGGCGGTAAATGGAATAAACGAACTCTAACGTCGTCCCAGGTAGAAGCAAAGCTGTCACCATCGCTACGATACTCTGATCTCATTTCGAACTACCGGGCTACGCTGCGTCACGTCAGAAGAAGGAAGTGGCAGCAAAGCATCTGTTGTACAGTGTCTTAGTTTTATAGAGCACTTTGAATAATCTGTTCAAGCTGTGGCTGAAATGAATGATGGGAGAGAATTTGCTGCTGGTTTGGCTCAAAGTGGTATATAATTTTGTAGAGGTATTGCAGTTTTTTTAACTTATCTGCAGGAATGCAGGAAATAATGTGAAATGCCAGTGAAACTACACATGCATTTTATATGTTGTGTCAGTTAGACTCAGGTATTCTGACTGAAAGCGGCTTTCTGGGATTGGGCACTTGGGAAAGCTTGTGAGCACATGAGGTGTAATTCCAAGTCAGCCTCCTTCCGTCCCTTCCTGTCCAGGTATTGCATTGTAAGGTGTTTGTTGACTCAAAACAAGCTTACAACTGTACAGGAAAGTTCATGTGATACATTATTTTTTTGGATTGTGGAGAAATTTTCAATTCTTTTTTCTTTTTTTTTTTTCCTTGGGCGTACTTTGTGTAGAAGTATTTTCATCAGTAGTATTAAAAGCAGTCAGTCTAAATGTGTTACAGTTCCTGGTCCCAAGAGAATCAGTGAAATCTGTTCAGTTGCTTCAAGACAAAGCAGACCCAGGGTTTTTTTAAGAATCTTATGGGAACCCTGGGATCTTTCATTTTTATATGTGCAAATGTATTTTTAAATCATGAATTTGGAAATCAGCTTTCTGTAGGGCTTTTCCTTTTGCTTTTGTAGCTATTTGGACGGTGCTGTATTCACTGGTGAGTTCTCAGAAATGTGCTTGCTCATGTTTCTTAAAGAGGTTGTTCTCACCAAAATGTCCTTTCCCCTCACGTGAATGGGAGCAGCGGGACGTACGCAGGTGTGGGATACAGTCCCCTCTAAATGCAGGGCTGCTAAATGGAACTAATTAAATCTGACCGTAGTGGTTAATTTTCCAGTGGCTGAGGGGGGTATGTGTATTTTATTGTATTTGTAACTTTTGATTTGTAAAGTAAGATGCATCTTTATTTGTTTTATGCTGATCAGTTCTGTTTGCTGCAGTCAGAAGTTACCCTTGGGACCGTTCTTTAAGTCTTTTAAAGAATATTTAACATTCCATGTACTAATGATGGCTTATGGAAATGGAGAAATTTTACAAGTTATTTAAATGCACCTTTTTCTGTCATCAAAGGCACCCTGGGATTCGCAAGACCTGACAAGTTTGTGCAGAATGTTAATGTTCCTCCAGTTCACATGCCACCAGTTACCCTGGAAATTAGTTTCTCACTTATGCATGCAGTGGAGTCTAGTAGCTGTAGCCTTTGTCTGCACAACTGATTTGCTCCTAAGACTTTTTGTTTTCTTTGACATAAGAGCGAAGAAGGAAAATGCTGTTGAAATGTGGGAGGAAACACCTTCAGTGTTTTTGTTTGTGGAGCAGGTTTGTGTTACTGAGGAGCTGAGATTAAGTGAGACTACCCAGGCCCTACTGACTTTGGCTTGTGCCTTTGATTGAAGCTAGTATTGAACACTCAATTAATGACTTTGCTATGGATTGGAAAACTGCCTGAGTTTGGCGTTTCACCTGTACAGCAGCCCTGCTGAGGAAACAAAGAGATTTCTTAGAGGGTGGAATACATATAAATGCTCATTAAAAATCTGCTGTTGTTGAAGTCTTATACTAGTCTTAATATAATCGACTTTACAAACGGGACTGTGAGAGTCTGTGTGATAATTTTTTCGCCTTATGATTGGCTTGAGAGTAATAATCTATTTCAGAATGAGATAAAGGAAGGAGAGAAGAATAAATCGTCACTTTCACAAAATCATTGTAAATGGATCAACTGAGGCATCCAATTATCAGGATTTAATATTTTTGCAATTATGCTAATATTTATTGGTGCATAGTAATTCCAGGAGGTAAGAATCCACCTCTTCATGTGCAAAGATGAGTTTACTCTACCTGGGAAGGTGAGTCAAGTATCCTGTTTTTAATCTTCTTTGGTTATACTACCAAGCCATGAAATTATATCACACACTTTAATAAACTTGTAATTTATTTTAAAAAGATCTGAAGATGTCTCAGCTGGAAGTGTGCTTTACTGGTCTCTAATACGCAGCTCTTGAGGGACAGCAGTACACACCGGCATTACCTTGTGTAAATCTCCAGCTCAGCAACTGGAGATCTCTTGTACAACTTAAAAATGAAAACAAAACACCCCAAACCCACAGCACTGGATGAGGCTGACAGGGTCTTTTTTTATATAACTGGTCACTAGCGGAGGCCCCTGTGATCCTCCATAAGTAGTGACCATACCTCTGCTTTTCCACTAGTCATCTAATATTTACTTTTTGTCTAAAAATAACTTAGCTTCAACCTTAAGGTGCCTCCTGCAACCATACCGTTCAGGACAGTGACGATTCTGGGGCCTTCAGGCAAGCTTTTATTATTTCCACGATTCATAAAGCCGTCTCATTCGGAGCAGGTGAGCATGAAACCCCCACAGTGTGGTTTTGGCTTCAGTCAGTGATTTGGCCTTTTGTTTTTCTTCTGATGCTTGATTAGGGGCAGGTGGGACACTTCAGAAAGGTGAATTTCCACCGTCATGACAGAGGAGGTAACACATTCTCAAACGCAGCTCAGCAGGCTGCTGTCTTTGTCTCCCGGTAGCTGCCTTGCACCCGGCCGGAGGCGGTGGGGATGGGCGTACTCACAGCCCTCTGCCCGCTGAAGCTCCCACGCGCTGCTCCCACGCTCTTTCCATCCCTGCAGATCGCACCCAGCCCCTGATGATGCTCGCTTCGAGCTTGCGCACCTCTGTGACGGACGGGGGGTCAGCTGGATTGCGTCCTCTAGAGAAAGCAGAGCAGCGTGAGCTAGTCAGGGGGCCAAGCCAGGGAACTGAAGGACAGAAATTATCTGGTTTGTTTGTGAGATTTATGCCCTGGAAAAGAAGTTACAGTGTCACACCGCAGCCCCGAGCTCTCCCTTGCATCGGTGGCTGCTGCCCTCTGCTTCAGGCCTGAAGGCTGATGGCTAATGCCAAAAGACGCTGGACTACTTCACATGACTGATGGCTACCGGCTGTCACACACTTGTGCCAAGCCCTGTGCGAGAACATGTTCTAATGAAAGCATGTGAGCTCAGTGCCCAGTTCTGCACAGAGCGGCTTCCCCGAAGGCTGGAAGAGCCTGTACTGGGGAAGAAGATTGCTCTTCCACAGTTCTGCTGCAAGTCTGGTCTCCAGCGCTCTTTAAAGTAACTCCTGGTTCAAGGCCAGGTTGGATGGGGCTTGGAGCAACCTGGTCTAGTGGAAGGTGTCCCTGCCCATGGCAGGGGGGTTGGAACTAGGTGGTCTTTAAGGTCCCTCCAACCCAAACCAGTCTGTGATTCTGTGATTCTTTAGGCTGTGGCTTCCTAAGCTCAAACACCGAGGGCAGTAGGATTTTGTCAGCCAAAGGAGGGTTCAGTACTTACCGGAGATCTAGGTGATGAGCGCCTCCTTTAACGGTCAAGGCAATCAGCGAAGGACTGAGGCTTCTATTTATCTGGAAGGAGCAGAGACAAACTCTCACCAAGTTACCGGGCAGAACTGGACATCAGTCCTGAAAACTGGAAGACAAGCTGGGCAGGACTGGGGAAAAGCATGGGAAGAGATCCTTGGTAGGGCTGGTATGGTGGGCATGGCTGACAGTCCTAATGAGCCAAACCATCTGTTGCAAATGAAGGGAAGCTTCCCCCAAGGTGGGAACCATCAGCCTGTTCCAGTACAGGCGGTTTGAAGCAACAGGCTCCTTTGGGCCCGTGCACCCTGAGCAGCCTGGTCCTCCTGCAGCTGGGATTGCCAAGCCAGCCTCAACCAAGGAACTCTTGCATCAGGAGCTCAACTAACTCAAAATCCAGTTCTGGGTCATTTTTGTTTGTAAATTTTAAACTACAGCTCTGCCACCGCTCTGCAGTGCTGTTGAACCAAAGCCAAAATACGCCCTGGCAGCACTGAGACAAAGTCCTGACACAGAGACACAACGGGCTGTGGTTCAGACCCTGCGTGTTGGGTCAGGAGGCTCCTGCTGTGTCTGCAGTAGTGAAGCCACCTTTGCTGCATCAGTGTTCCTGGCTGCTGGACTCTATTCAGTGTGTCCACCATTAATGGCCAGAGGCTCCTGAATGGTTCAGCATAAAACAGCCGCTTGCAGAAACTCAAATAGGCTAAAGAAGAATCGCCAGTGGTGCTCTGAGAGGGAGGGGGGGGGCGTATCACCTGGAAAGGCTGCGCTCTGTGCCCGGTGTGCAGGAGTGCACATGCTTACCCCACCTCCAGCCCATGGGTCCAAGTCTCCGTTTGAAAAAATGATGTTGCTTGCACTTTTCAGGTCTGAAATTCAGAGAGATGGCATTTGAGAGGCATCCTTCCTGCCCAATCACCCAAACGTGTTTGGCTACTGCAGCAAACATGGCCAAGGACAGAAAACACAGGAGAATAAAACAAATTCTTGGCAGTTTTGGGGTTTTCCACTTTTGTCTCAAGGAAGTACAGAAAGGTCTGTTTGGCTCAAGTCAGCACAAGGCTGCGACTTTCTGCCAGGACTTGTTAGTGCGCTGTGCCTGTCCCCACGGAGCTCAGCTGGGCAGAGGGGGGACAGGCAGACAACTACAGGGCAATGCAAAGGGCCGAGCAGCCAGCACAACTCACCTCCTCCCCAAAAGTTCGTCTGCAGCCAGCGTGCTCGTGGCTTCACGTGCCATTTGCTCTGACAGTACTTCTCTCGCATGGCCTCCGTGAAGGGCATCTCGGGGAACATGTCAGTCACGTTGTTGCTGTTGAACGTTAAGTTGATCTCGGTGCAAACCTAAGAGAGGTACAAGAGCTGTCATGGGGCAGGGGGGATAACCAGGGCAGCAGCTGGAATCTGTTGGTGTCTCCCACACCTTACCTGGTAGTCCCAGGCCTCGGCATCCGAGCCAATGCCACAGCCCGTGGGGTCAGCACAGGACTGGTATAGCTGGTATATGTCGTAACACCGTGCCGAGCCGGAGGAGTTGTAAAACACCCCTGTCAGGTGGGAACACAGCACAAAGCCAACCTGTCAGTACCTCTCCAACCCACCGCCTCCCACACAAGCCCCACGGCCAAGAGCAAGCAGAGGGGCAGCTATCCCAGCTGGGCAAGCGTGTAAGGCTGCAGGGTCTGCACCAGTGTGAGCTTACGATCCAACTTTATGCCAGAGCTTTCAGATGGTCTCAAGCCTGGCTGCACAATATCCTTTGCTTCTGCTTTATCCACGAGGAGGAAGAATATTGGCTGAATATGAGCCAGCTGTGTGCCCAGGTGGCCAAGAAGGCCACCAGCATCCTGGCTTGTATCAGCACTAGTGTGGCCAGCAGGACTAGGGCAGGGATCGTCCCCCTGGACTCAGCACTGGTGAGGCCGCACCTCGAATCCTGGGTTCAGTTCTGGGCCCCTCACTACAAGAAAGACACTGAGGTGCTGGAGCAAGTCCAGAGAAGGGCAACGAAGCTGGGGAAGGGTCTGGAGCACAAGTGTGATGAGGAGCAGCTGAGGGACCTGGGGGTGTTTGGTCTGGAGAAAAGGAGCCTGAGGGGAGACCTTCTTGGTCTACAACTGCCTGAAAGGAGGGTGTAGTGAGGTGGGGTCAGTCTTTTCTCCCAAGTAACAAGTGATAGGACAAGAGGAAATGGCCTCAAGTTGTGCCAGGGGAGGTTTAGGTTGGAGATCAGGGACAATTTCTTTACTAAAAGGGTTGTCAAGCACTGGCACAGGCTGCCCAGGGCAGTGGTGGAGTCCCCATCCCTGGAGGTGTTTAAAAGCCGTGTAGATGTGGTGCTGAGGCACATGGGTTAGTGGTGGCCTTGGCAGTGCTGGGTTAATGGTTGGCCTCGATGATCTTAAAGGTCCTTTCCAACCAAAACGATTCTACAATTCTATGAAGAGGCTCCCAGGTGCTCTCTGCTGTCTCTGCTCATGCCAAAAGCCAAGCAACTGGCTCACCAGTCCTTGGGAGAGCCGGAGCCTCTGATTCCCCAATGCACCCAGGGGCAGGCTCTGTACAGGACGTCAGCTGAATGCTTCAAACTGAACGGGACGCAACTGCTGAGTCTTTCCCACCCCTCCTCCCCGAAAGTAGCTGTTGTCTGAATGCATCAAATGTAGTCAGAGGGCCAAGGGTGGCACGTCACAGACAGGATTTTGTTTGACTGTTGTTCAAGAAGGGAAAGACAGCGTGTGCAGGCTTGCCCAGATGAAAGAGCACCTGACCAGGCGGCCCAGCGAAGCATAGCTGGGAGCTGCCGAAGAATGAGCCGCTCTTTGTGTGGATGGGTAGTTACCAGATAGTGAGGAGGAGGAATGCGGCCGCGCCGGTGGCCAGTGTCAGCCCACAGGCAAAACCCACAAACCCCGCGGGTTTTGTGCGATAACCTGCACCAACAGCTCCGCTTGCAAACGGCCTCGGCGGCTCTGCGAGGTGCACGGCTCTGCCTGCAAAGCACCGGGCAGAGCCCACCGAGGAAGGAGGCTGCTGCCTTCTGGGTGGCTCTGCGGCGTGGGCAGCGCAGCCTCCACTCCCTCGAAGCATGAAACCGCTGGTTCGGCTGCAGAAGACTGTCCAGGAGATGCACTGAGTGTGCAGCGAAGGGTCCTGGGGCCGTGCACCTTCCAGAGCGATGCTGCTCAGCTCGCAGGCCAGCACGGCCAGGCTCGTGTCGGACACCTACCCGGAGAAACTCCTGGAAGGGCTCAGGAGCCTTCGCTCGCAGAGCGCGCTGTGTGACGTGACGCTGGAGGCAGAAGGGGTTTGCTTTCCAGCCCACAAGATCATTTTAGCGTCAGCAAGTAATTACTGCAAGGTCCTGTTTGTTGGAAACTTGACGAGAGCGGGGAGCCCGGATGGGAACGTCCAGCTGAAAGCCATCAGTGCTGCCGGGCTGAGGAACGTTCTCAACTTCATCTACTCCAACCAACTCGACCTCTCGTTACAGAATATCGAGGAGACCTTCAAAGCCGCAGAAACCCTCCTGGTTCGGGAGGTGATCAAGCTGTGCTTTCGCTTTCTGGAGGATTGCCTGGACTGTGAGAACTGCATGGACGTTCTGAACCTCGCTAAAAAACTCGGCCCAGCCGAGTTGAGACAGAAAGCCATGTGCTACGTAGGGCAGCATTACAAAGAGATCCTGGCTGATCCTCAGTGCTTGAAAGACCTGGACCAAGGAACCCTTTGTGAAATTTTAGACAGGACCGACACCGAGGGATGCAGCGAGCTGGAGCTGTTCAGAGCTGCTGTGAGCTGGCTGCAGCACGACCGCACGCGGTTGAAAGACGCGGCAGATGTTTTAAGGCGTGTAAGATTCCCTCTCATCCCTTTACGGGATCTGCAGAGATATGTCCAGGAAATGCCTCTTATGAGGCTCGATCCAGGCTGCCACAGGTACCTGCAGGAGGCTCTGAATTACCACTCCCAGCTGTACGCCCAGCCAGTCCTGCAGACCCAGAGCACCAGCCTCCGCTCCGGTTCCACCGTGCTGCTCGTGGCTGGCGGCAGAACCGCTGACAACTGCGTGTGCAGAGAGATGTGGGCTGCGGACCAGAGCTGCAGCACCTGGCACAAGGTCGGGGACCTCTGCGCGCCGGTGTACAACCACTGCGTCGCCATCATCAATGACTTTCTCTTTGTCATCGGGGGACAGTGCAAATTTGATCCCATGGGAAAGCAGCCGTTGAATGAGGTAAGACACAAGAAAACTTTAGCCTTGGAAAAAAGGCTGGGTGAGGAAGCGAGGGCGGGAGCCATTCCTCTTGCCCACCACACATCTCCCACCTCTACCTATTTCTTAGCGCTCTGTGCAGTACTGGAAGCCCCTGGGAATCCAGCTGCCAAACTCTCTGGGAAGCAATCAGGTCCTGCCCTGGTCTCACCTTGCTCCTACTGTAAACTGTCACCCTGATCTGTACACAACTGCCACAGCGCAGGTTCAGCCAGGTCCACGGCAGTCACAAGTAACCCCATGAGTGCTGCCCCGTCCCCACTGTGGCTGCCACGGGACGCATGCTCAGGAGGCTCAGCATAGTTAAAGCCCATCACTTCACTTGAGAACTGCTCCTTCCTTGGTTTTGCCCTTGAAAGGCAAATCTGCTTCAGCTGCCAGGACCTTCTCCTTCTGCCTGGAGAGTGAAATGGCTTGTGCAGGATTTTATGTTTTCCTAGATGGCTTCAGTGAGTGCGCTAGAAAAAACAGCATGTTTTTCTTTCCCACGCTCCCAGGGGGCTTATTTCAGCATTGTACTTAGTTCAGCAGTGCCACTGCAAACAGCAGCTCTGCTCCACTGCCCTGAAGGCAGGAGGCAGCTCAGCAGCAGCAGAGGATGCTGAAGCAGCAGGGCTGCGGCTCTGGCTGCTGGGCTACAGCCCAAGCCCAGCACTCACTGCGTGTGGTTCTGCAGATGCTGCCCTTGCTCAGTGACCTGGGCTTTCCAACCAGCACTGACAAAACAAGCCTGGGGAGGTATTTACTGCTGAACAAGATGAAGCCCAGCCTTAGCAGAGGTGCTGTGCGCCCCTGTGGTGATGCCACCAGGGACGAGGGGAGGGGAAGCCACTTCTGCCTTCTCCTGGGCAAGAGCAGTGGGCAAAGCTCAGCTGCTCTCTTTACTACACACTCAAGCAATAGCAGAGATGGAACAACCTGTTCCCAGACCCCCACAGACCTGCAGAAAGGCCATAACTGAGCCTCCAGCTCAGCTGGGGAGGTACTGCTGTATCAGCTGGCTGGCACTGGAAGTTGAGCCTGTCCAGGCCTGAATATAAAACCTTCCTCAGCCCACGGAAAACCTTGATCAGTTCTTGAAGCCACAGGAGACACAAGCCAGCCACCTGCCTTCCGCTAACCATCACCCATCTGCTGTGATCCTAGGTTTTCCGATTTGATCCCCGCAACACGTCCTGGCTCCGGGTCGCCAGCATGCTGGAGAGGCGGACGCGCTTCCACGCGGACGTGCTGTCCGACCGCATCTTCGCCGTGGGCGGTGGGACACTGCTGGGGACCCTCACCCGCACCGTGGAATCGTACCAGCCCGCTGACAACAACTGGGAGTTCGCGGCTCCTTTCCCCACGCCTGTTGCTGATCACGCCGGCACAACCCACAAGGGAATCCTCTATATTTCAGGTGATACAGCAAGTAGAAAGCAGCATATTTTCCTACAGTTTCATTCACTTTGCTGGCATCTTAATGCCACAATCTAAGCCTGCACCCACACCAGTAAGACCGCAGCTCCAGCGTCCCTTTCCTGCTGTGTTCGCACAGCCTCACTGCCCTCCTCAGTGGCAGGAATTATTTTCCTTCCAAGACATTAAAGGTGACATCACCTGCTTGTAATCCACACCCCTGCTCGCCTTTGCCCTTGCAAACCTGGCTAAATCCCAAAGCTTTCCTGGCTGAAAAGGTAAACCAGGAGCAGGCTGCTGTAGTGCTGGGGATGGGATTAAACCCTGGTATTAATCTGAATGGAAGGCGTGGGACTAACACTACTGCGCTGCTTTGTTAATCATCTGGACAAAAAGAAGGATAATGCAGGCTCTTACAGCTCTTGCCCTACAAGGGGTCCTTGTATCGATGGTGCAGGATGTTTAACAATACAGCAGCGTGGGTTTAAACACTCCAGGAAATTGCTGTAGGATCTTTAGCTTTCGTAGTTACTAATTTGGAGTTGAAGATAATCTTTGGTTTGTCCTAGGAAAAGTCCCTCGTTGTTTGTGTTATTGCCTCTGCACTTAAAAGTCCCGAGCCAGTCTGCCATCGCTGTGGGCTCCCTGCTTCGTAAGCCAGTTATGGCCAGCTGGGATCGCCGTACTGATCCAGTCCAGATTAACTCCAGTTGCACAGTTGCAATGAAGGGCACTTCTCTGTGCTGGGCTGTACACACAGAGCCGCAAGGGCAGGGAAGGCAGCACACGGGCTGTCCTACCCAGGCATGTACCCCCGTGACAGCAGGGCTCCGGTACCCTCTGTGAAGGGTAACGCTTCGGCTGGGGGAATGGCTGAGGCTCAGATTCAGGTCCTTGCTTTGACCCAGCTGGCCCACGGTGCCACGGGCAGCTCATTTAACCTCTGTTGATCTCGATTCCTATCAGAGAGCAAGGACAAAAGTGCCTCACAGAGCTTCAAGCACACCGTAGTGATCTAGGCTGGATAACGCTGTACCCCACGCGTGTAAGCCCTTACCTACCTCTAGCATTCATTTCCTTCTGAACTAGTGGGGAAACTGCAAATTTGATTTGGCCGGCCCTCAGCCCTGCCCACGCAAACGGAAAAATCACCAGCACTACTTCGGTACAAGATTTAAACACCAGCTCCATGCAGACTAAGTGTCCGTGCCCAGGTGAGCTGGGGTTTATGGTTAACCTGAAATATATCACCTTCCTTGTTTGCAAAGCCTCTCTGCAGGCTGGAATTCAACAGGCAGGCCCCTGGAGGCGTTTACCCTCCCCACTGCAGCACCTTCCTTCTGCAAGGAGCTTTTTATAATGAAATACACAAGCGAGTGCCTAGGGAAGAGAGAAAGTTGACAACAGCACTGGCAGATCGGCTCTGACCTCCTGTCAAAGGCCCAAAGTTCAAAGAGCTTTGAACACTTTCCTTTCAAACCACCATTCTGTGACTGTGCATGCTGGAAGCAGATTCCCTATTTAAAGCTGTTCCTGGTTACACTTGAAATACCCCAAGAGCTTTATTCAAAAATCTTTTGTGTAAAACTAT
Source organism: Nyctibius grandis (assembly GCF_013368605.1). NCBI lineage: Eukaryota > Metazoa > Chordata > Aves > Nyctibiiformes > Nyctibiidae > Nyctibius > Nyctibius grandis. The sequence continues at coordinate 5,704,149 of NC_090673.1, read as the reverse complement.
TTACAGAAAAAACTGGAACTGTGGGTTTGTGGTTTGTTTTCTTTTTTGTCTTTAAGAGAGAGCATCAGCTCTGCAGGATGGTGTGAAGTTTTAAACCTGAGCTTCTTAGGTATTTTAAAGAAAAAAAAAAATCAGCTCTGCTGATGTTTGCAGAAGGTTTGCTGGATGCCAGAGAGGATGATGGATAGATTTTTAAGACTTCTGCTTTCCTTCTAGGGGGCTTTTCTGGGGGTAAAACCTTACGAGACACTTACAGCTACCTCCCTCGCCTCCGCCGCTGGGTTGGCAACAGTGCCATGGCTTTTCCTCGCTGTGACCACGGGATGGCTGCAGTCAGGGACAAGATCTTTTGCATTGGAGGAAGGACACTAAAAGGAGTAAGTCCATTTGCTCTTATAATCCCAAATCTGATCCAAAACAGGGTCTCTGTATTGCTGGGCCCTGACTGTTTTATTCCAACAGGTTGACCATTATTTGTGGTCTCTCAGTGGACTGGCACAGGTGCAAGTCAGGCCAATAAGCTTATGGAAAGGTGTCTGCTATCACAACCATGCGCATTAGAAGCTGCCCTGTTGTCCAGCTCTCTTTGCTAGAGTATCATTCAGCAATTCCCATCTGAAAGTGTAAAGACTCAGGGCCTGGCCTGATTTTTACAGTTTCTTTTGAAGGAATGCAGGTGCCTTAGAGTACTTAATTGCTCGCTGAGGAAGGGATAGACATCTATAAAAAGAAACTGCACATCAAGGCTGACACCAAATTCCCCCAGATGACACAAACTCAGTTACTGTCCACAATTCAATCCAATACAGCCCTCTTTAGATGATTTCCTTCGTAATGTGTTAGATGTCTGGAGAGCAGGCAGGACTTGGGCTATGCCAGTTCCAGCAGGTCCCTGGGGCACCCTGCTCAGCTCCCTCCTCTGATTCTCCACAAAGAACAAAGCTCCTTTAAAGCTGTGCCATTCTGGTATTTTATTCAGTTTCTTTTGAGGCTCTGATTGTTAAATGTGGATTGAAAATCTGGCACCTGAGCCCCACGGTATTCAAATAGATGTTGAGACACTGGTTTCCTTTATCATGAACCAAGCGAGCAGGACAGTGATGCCCACTTGAGGCGTGACACGATGGGTGAGTGTTGGTCCGGTTCTTTGCAGGCGGAGGAATGGATTCACGTCAACGAGACGGAGTATTATTGTCCCGTAAGGAATCAGTGGACAACACTAACACTGTCCCCGTTCAACTGCTGCCAGTTCAGTATCACAGCCCACGAGTCTACGCTCTACCTCGCAGGAGGTGGGTCGCTGCAGCACATGCAGAAAGAAGACAGTGTTTTCCTGTATGACACAGAGGTGCGGGTATGGAAGAAAGCCAGTCCCCTGCCTAAAGCTCTGGTGGATCATGCTTCTTGCATGATTAAACTGTCCCAAGTAAATGCAGCTGGTGAGATGGGGAGAGGCACAAAGTGGTCCCCCGCAGGCAGGAGGAAGAAATCTACCCTCAGCTTGTTCATAACAAAGAAACAGGAGTCCCACTCCGCCTCAGAAATGAAGTAGGATATGAGTATGTCAAGCAGATCTGACAGTGTTTGCCAAGACATTAGTGTTTTAACAACTCTTCCAGCTGCCAGCCAAACATCTTTAACAGTGACTTGGAATTGTTACATTTCTGACTTGGTGCTATCCTGGTGACACGCATAATTTGCAAAAAAAAAAGGAATTAGTTCCCAATCCTACTAAGCTGCATTAAACCCATAAGAATTCCTTAAATCAATTTTGTCACTCAGAACCTGTTTTTCTGAATAATGACCAATGCAGAAATTATGTTTAATGAGCAACTTGAGAGATTTTATAAGGAAGTCTTCAAAAGAGCTTTGAATTCTATCTGTAATGATTTCCTTACACACACTGCTGGCTGACAAAGCAAGTACTCACAGAGATAAATATACACGATGTGTTTAAGACTGTCTTGCCACTGGATTAAGACAATAGGGCACCGTGATGACAACCTTGTCCTCAACAAGCAGACCAGAAAACTTCCTTCAGTGAACGTGCATTGAACCTGTGACTGCTTGAGCCAGAGTATGGGTAAACTTTTAGAAAAGAACCAAGTACCTTAGAAGCCCACATCTCATGGACAGTCAACAGGCTAAGGGGCTGCAATGGCTGAAAAACCTGGCGAGGATAAGTTTGGAAAGGCAAGAGAATGAACTCATGGGCCACCTTGATGGACAAAGCCAATATAGGGCAAAATGTCCCAATAGGAGATCAGGGTCGTACCAGCTCTCACGATACACAAATCCCACCACAACGCAACAGCTCTACTTCCAGGTGCTTCTAGAAAACAGGGTGTTAAATAAAAGACCAAAGTGATAATATTAACTCACCAACAAGAGCAGCCAGGCCTTGAATTGGGTCTGTGTGGGCAAGGATTTGTTCACAGCCGACCTGGATGAGACACGTTACAGGCAAATGGCAGACAGAACAGCTAACAGCCTCTGCTCCGCAGAAGGGCTAAGCTGGAAGATTCATTAAAAGTACCACTTACACATTCTAGGGTTCAGCAGCTTTCCAAGGGCCTAATGCAACAGGTTTTTGGGGTTTTTTTTTCCTCCCTTCTAGCAACAAAATACATAGAAACAGGGAGACAGGGCTAGGACAAAGAGTTCCTTTACCAAGTTAAGCAGCTGTGCAGAGGCCACAGTGAAACACAACAGTTCCTTCCTCCTACAATCAGAATATTTTAATGCCCTTCTCAAGGCTGGGGGGGGGTAGAATAATTATTTCCATTTTACAGGTGGTTAAACAGACCCTAGAAGGGAACTGGATGCCCAGTGAAGCCACAGACAGCATCTCCTGAGTCCCAGTACAGCGTAGCCTGTATGCCCTCTTGCCCAGTACGCATTTCGCTCCAAGGAGGACTCGAACCATAAATGCCACAAGGCCAGAGGTAAATAAAAGTCCCGTTGGCGCGGTGTGCTGGAGTGCAGCAGAGAACACCAGCACGAGGCTGGCAGCACACCAGAAGAAACCAAGAGTTGCAACAGCAACTGGTGATCCAGGATCAAAGCTGGGACCTTTCAAAAGCAGCTGGTGTCTGAGAAGTCTTTGTAACCCCCTGAGAACCAGGCCCCTTTCCCACACTTCGCCATCTCCGACTCTCTTGCAAGTTGGCAGGTTTTCCAGTCCCCACAGCAGCAGACATTCCTCTGCACTGTACTCTGAGGTTTGTCATCTTCCTGGGTGACACTTAGAAAGGAGCCTGATTTTTAGATCTCCATCCCTATCCACCAAGAAAAATACATCTACGAAAGTGTGTTGAGGCGAGCTACAACAAAGCTCCTTTTTTTTTTAAAAGCTACAGGTTTTTAGTGTTTAAAAGCTGAAGTCAACAAGCTTGCACAGGCCTTTGTGTCCAAGGCAAAGGCAGAGCAGGGTAGGAGTGGCTCCAGCAAACCCTCCCCAACGAGCCTTACAGCAGTGCATTTCCAACACAGCACTCACCCTCTCAGAGAAGTTTAAAATGTGTAGATTTATTGTCAGAGCAGAAGGGCTGCACCATCCACCACCACCCCGTCACCATCACCGACGCTGTGTGCCTGACAGCGTCCCAGGCTGCGCAGCCCCCCGTGCTCCAGTCACTGGGGCGCACATCAGAGACAGCGACTCTCGCCTGCGTCCTGGTACTCACCTTCACGGGGTAGGCAGGGAGGGGACCCATGAAATCAGTTTTGTAAGGGTAGTCCATCATGGCCATCATGGTGAAGGCATTTCTAGCAAACCCAAAAAGCTGGTAAACATCCTTCTTGTTAGAGATCTTATTGCACGTGGCCATTTTGCTGCTGATCTCATCGTAGGCTGCAGAAGGAAGGAAAATGAAAGGCACAAACGTCAACAGAGGAAAACAATACCGGGCTTCAGCGTCTTGTTTCACGCAGGAGTAAGGAGATGCCGTAACGCACAGATGAGGTTTCTAGTGGGAAGGACACATTACATCTACGTTTACACACATGTGGATGTTCAGCCACAGCCTTCCTGTGCAGCTTCACGACCCTGCACGGCCCACGGCCCCACACCCTGCCCCTCGCAGAGCCACTGACACCTCCCTGGGGAACCCAGAGGAATCAGCACCCGCTGAGACAGAAGCAGTCCTGGCTGGCACAGTGAGAAGAGCAGCTTGGTACGAGCCCATCCCCGCTGGTGCCCTGCCTGGCTGCCTCCTCCACGCCCCTGCAGACTCCCTCCCCAGGGTCTGCTGTGTCCTGCAGGGCAGTGTCCCCAGGCAAGCTGTCATGCAGTAGAGCAGGGTACAGTGTACAGGTCCCAGTGGGATTCAACAGCTGGAAGAACTGGCAGGGCAGAACCAATTGAAGACCAAGCTGAAGTAAAACTGAATCTGCATGGCTGGGACTGCCTGCTGGCTGCCCGCGGGAAGCCGTCTGCAGGGCTCTCTCCTTACCTTCACTCAGGCCCAGATCCTTAATCTGCTGGAAGGCTTTGCGGACAGCTGTGACACAGCCTGGGCTGGCCTTCTGAAAATCCTGAAGGGACAGAAAAGACACGGGATTACAGTTGCACAGAGGAGATACATGTGGAGGCTGCACTGGGAAGAACTGCCAGCAGTACCAGGAGATGACAGGGGTTACTGGCCCACTGATCAGAACCTCATCTGTGTCTGCAGGAGCAGTGACACCAGTGCTTCTGCCTTGTCCTCCAGACAATCAGCACATCCTAGCAGAAGCCAACACAGCTCAAACCAAGCAGCAACTTTCACCAGGTCTCGCTGGGATGAGCTGTTGGACAAAACACTTTGCACTTGGTGGAGCCATTAGACTGAACATGAAGCAGCAAGAGGAGACACATACCTTGGCCAGGTCATGGGAAGAGAGGGCCAGGTTGCTAGGCCCAAAGGTTTTTTGTTGGGTTTGGTTTTTTTTAAACATACAATAGAGTCTTTCCAACTGCACTTTGTCTATGGGAAGGAGCCATGGAGAAATTAGTTATGCATGGAGGGTAGAGCACTGGTTTGGGAACCAAGACCTGCTTTTCTTCTTAAGCCTGCCAGTGACCAGCCAGATGACCAAGAAGGCCATACCCTTTTTCTTGGGAATGGTTTTAAATTGAAAGAGGGGAGAGTTATATTAGATATTAGGAAGAAATTCTTTCCTGTGAGGGTGGTGAGACCCTGGCCCAGGTTGCCCAGAGAAGCTGTGGCTGCCCCCTCCCTGGCAGTGTTCAAGACCAGGTTGGATGGGGCTTGGAGCAACCTGGTCTAGTGGAAGGGGGGATGGAACTAGATGGTCTTTAAGGTCCCTTCCAGCCCAAACCATTCTGTGATTATGCAAATACCTTACGCAAAATCAACTTTCTGCCCTTTGCTCACTTCCCCTGTGAGCCGGAGGTTTATGAAGTGAGCTGGAAAAGCTCAGTAAAAGTCACAGAGAAAGCTGCTTTGAGACAATGCACTGACTCACAGGAAGAGAGAGCTGCCGCAATGATTCATGAAAGGTTTGTACCTTCATTAGCATTAACAGCTCTCAGGGGTGTTCTCTCACCAAGAAGAGCAATTGAATTCAGATTTCAGATGCAAAGATTGCTGTTATGCAAACACACTGAAGGTGGAAAGAATTACTTTGACAACAACACAAAGTTCTTGCTTAGGATCTCAGCCCAGAGGTCGGCTTACTGCTGCAGAGAGAATAGATTTTAAAATGAATTGGAAAGTTTTTTCACATTAAAAGGTCAAAGTCTTAATTTCAGGGGTGTGTAATGACTCACAGCATATTCACAGCTGAAGCAAGACAGAGCTATCAGCTGAACAGGGTTTCTGAGAAGGAATTGCCTTCAACCAGGGAAGAATTCCCACTGCAAAGACTTAGAGGATTAAGTGGTACTACATTTTTTTGGTTTAAAATGTGTAATTTTAAGTCAAGATGTCTTTTATTCTTTTATACACTTAGTGTTTCAAATGCTATTGTGTTTATTTCCATATGATAGTCCCTTCTTTACACTTACTGGTAATGCTATCTGTTCTGTAAGTCTCTGCATTGAAAAAAATTTTCATATATGTAAATAAGAGCAAAAAGACCACAAATTTCATACGCAGGTAGTTCATGCAAAGCCATCTGTGTCACCCAGATCTCGAAATTCATGTCAAAAAAGAGACAAAACAGATGCCATCACAAGATTTCAGTACTACCAGGGAGTACATGTCTTTCCTCATAAACTAAATTAAGCCAGTTCTAAGCAATACCATCTTCCTATGGGCCCTATGTCCTCAAAATGTGAAAGCCACATTTAAATTTTAAGTGAACCCAGGACACCTTGCATATTTTTAGTTAGCGAAATGAAGATTTCCAAGCTCTTCATTGATGTGCAACCATCTTGGGACTAAGGGGCTGCTGTGAATCACTGATAACAATGCAAAATACAGCATTTGGAGAGAGGATTTGAAGAATAAATTATCCAAAGGGGGTTCAGCCAGGCACAACAGAAAACTTTCAGGCTGTAATAATGAATCCTTAGTGGTACTAAAGGTGTGGAACTGAGTTGTGCTGCTCATCAGAGCAGCACCTTTGGGCCCTGAGCTGCCATAGCTAAGGCAGGGCTCAGCCATCACAGCTGCAGCTGCTGCTTTTCCTTGCGGGTTCCCATTTAATTGTATTCCCTGCCCAGCACAGATGTCTGTTTAAAGGAAAAAAGGAAAAAAACCCAGCCTTCTTAAGGGAAGAAAATAACGCTCCTGAAGAGAGATGCTACTTACTGCTGTTACATCTCTGAAGAACTGGGTGGGGTCTCCAAGCCCAGCCACAGACAACAGAGGAGCACTGGCAGCTAATGCTCCGGCCACAATGTTTGGGTATTTCATCCTCATGTAAGCGCTCAGCATTCCTCCATAGCTGCCACAGGAGAGACAAAAGAGTTATTTCCTTTAACAGACAGCTTATAACATAGTACAACTCAGAAGTTCAGGCCAGCATTCACAGGCTCACCTAAGCCAAGGCAACAAGAAGCTTATGGGTATATGAATATTCTCCCTGGGCACCCCAAATAACAGCTGCAAAGATGATCAGCACAGATCTAGGGAAGGGGAGACATTAACAAATACCACAAGAAAACTCAAAGCCTCCTTGGTAGCTTCAGTGCCAGGGCCACAATGTGCAGGTACATCAAGGGCTGCTAGATAAACCCCAAGGTGACAGAAGTTATTCATATGCCACTGTTTGTGGAGCTACTCTGAGGTCACTCCTGGGGGTGGCAAATGAGATCCCCAAAACGCAGGTAACACCCGCTCTGACTCCAGGCTCACAGGTATTCAAGTCTCCCTCCCCACCACCTCAAGTGGTTGCAGTAAATCCCATTCCCACATCACCCACATATAAAGCAACATGCATTTCTCTAACCCTGGTCCTGGAAACAGGCATTAGCTGAAACCTGCCACAATTTTAGGTTAAAGTTTGGCAAAGTTATAAGTAACAGAAGGTTTTGGTTTTTCTCCCACGGGAGATGCTGTGCTGCTCCATCACTGCTGTATTTCAGTATTCTCCATGTGGGTTTAGTGCTGTTCAGGGCTGCTGCAGGCTGAACTCTGATTTACACACACGGAGCTGTAGCCTAACATGCAGCCCAGCTTTGCTGAATCCCCCTCCCACCTCCCTACCCCACGACAGCTCCTGGCCCTTTTCACAGAAGCTACTGGCCTGATAGTCACAGTGCAAACACCCCTGAGATCAACAGTCCAGTCACCACCACAGTGAGCTGGAAACTTAATGGTAACTGTCAGGTCAAATGCTTTTTAGCTCATCTCAACTGAATTAGAAGCCCTGTACTTGGTGGAAGCCTTTTAAAGGGAAGCATTCCTCTACTATAAGCAAGAGGAGCCATTCAAAAGACAAGGACATCGCATCCACGCAGCTCTGAGCTGCAGCAGAGCAAGCACTTTGGGGAAGGACTTCTGCTAGGAAGCCGAGAGCAACCAAGCAGCAGGTTGCAAAGCAGAATTATAAAGGAGCCTACAATGCAAATGGCTGGATGTTGTTAAAGAGGCTCTGTTTAATAAAAAGCTGGGTGGCCTCTGGAAAGAATATTTTACCAATTATTAGTTTTCTGTATTTCCAATGTAAAGTGTTCTGATCCTGCACGAAGAATTTCCCTTTTCTGCAGTTCTGGCTGACTCATACATTGAAGATGTATGAAGCAGTCAGTGGTGCTTCTCCAAAGCACTCACAAATCGAGACTAATTCTTGATGGGAGAGCTCACTGGGACCTGGTGTGAGCTCTAGGGAGCTCAGGCACAGGAGCATCTGCTCTCTATCAGAGAGCTTAAAGCTCTGCCTTTAGAACTTGCTTGAGAGCCAAACAGATCTATGAGAACAGTGCAGCTGTGGCTGGGAAAGGATGCAGAGAAGGGAAGGAGCACACACAACCCTTACCTGCCTCCAAAAGCGATGACAGGGCAGTCTGCAGCACCGTACTGCTGCTTAAGCTCAGTAATTAGCACGGCATAGTCAGCGAGGGCTTGTTCCACGGTAAGCAGACCAGTGTTCTTCAGCTGTGTTGACTGAAGTCCAAATGGAAGAGACTTCCCATAGTACCTCTGAAAGGAAAGAGAGATGCTGTGGAAATGCTGGTGGCAAGGTCTGGGTCTGCTCTGTTCTCACTGTAGAACTGGGATAAGGGTGCACAAACGGGAAGCGATAACAGAGCACATGATGTCCTCTAACTTGTTCGTAGCTGAGGAAGTGCCTTGTCTCCTGCATCTGATCAACAAGAGACCTTTAGGACATATCCTGCAGCGGATGGACAGTCCATGACAAGCTACTTCAGTGGGTGCCAAGTGGGCTCTCGGCACACGTCTCTCTCCTGAAATCCCCAGCTAGAAAAGGGAACAGGGTAATGTCTTCACGTGTAAGTTGTGGAATAGTAGATTTAATAGAGTGGTGTGTGACAGGTTGTCTTGGGACTTCACAGGCTAGAGAGATTAAATATTATCCAAACAAAATAACTCTCCAGTCCAGTGTGGAGTTCAAGGCCCGTGGAAACTACTTATAAAAGCACTGGTCTAAAGCAAACACACTGTGGCATAGGTTTTACTAAAACAGTAGTCCGTATCCTGGATTGCTGGTAGGCATAGTAAAACAAATTCAGAAGCCATGGTTAAGTAAAGAAAAGCTGCTACCATGAGGAGAAAGCTTACAGCAGGTATACCTCAGCTTCACGGCAAGGGATGTTATTATTGTTTCAGACCTGCAGAAAGCTGAATTTGGTAATACTGAACAGAACAAGACTCTATAGTATGCATAATGACTAAAATACTCACATGCTCAGCAAAAATCACAAGTGCTTGCTGTTCCTCTGCTAATTCAAATATGAAGTCAGAGTTCTGAGCAAAAGTCCAGATGTCACCTTCATTGCCAGTATAGAAAAAGATGGGTCCAAATCCTTTCTTCCAGAACTTGGCTGAATGAGACAATTGACAGAAGCAAATTAAAACAAAACAAAACAAACACACAAGCATGAAATGACTCGACTTTTGGTGAGTTTGGGCAGGAGCTTAACAAGGCAGAATTCTGTGAACAGGCTGATCCCTGAGACCCAAGCTGGGGACTAAAGCTGTTAGAAAGGCCAGGCTCCAGAAGTCTCTCATTTGAGCGGGGGTAAATAAGACCTTCCATGAGATCAGCACATGGCCTGGAACCTGCACTTCTGCCTCAAAATCGCTAAAATCTCGGTTCTGCAAGGCATTTGGAAACAGCTGCCCCCCAAAAGAGCGATTTCCCACTTATATACCCTTTTCAGCCCAACTCATCCCAAAACATTCGCACAGATCATTTTGTCCCAAAAAATGGACGTTAGGGAATTGCCTGCATCTTCTGCTGCTCCTCCTGTGATGTACAACGTAGAGCCAAGCTCTATATCACATATCATAGAACAGTTTCAGTTGGAAGGGACCTTCAAAGATCATCCAGTTCAACCTCCCTGCCATGGGCAGGGACACATTCCACCAGACCAGGTTGCTCCAAGCCCCATCCAACCTGGCCTTGAACACTGCCAGGGAGGGGGCAGCCACAGCTTCTCTGGGCAACCTGGGCCAGGGTCTCACCACCCTCATAATAAAAAATTTGTTCTTTATGTCCAATCCAAATCCACCCTCTTTCTATTTAAAACCGTTGCCCCTTGTCCTGTCACTGCAGACCCTGGTAAAAAGTCTCTCTCCATCTTTCTTATAATCATAGAACCATTTTGGTTGGAAAGGACCTTTAAGATCATCGAGTCCAACTGTTAACGCAGCACTGCCAAGCCCACCACTAACCCACGTCCCTCAGCACCACATCTACACGGCTTTTAAACACCTCCAGGGATGGGGACTCCACCACTGCCCTGGGCAGCCTGTTCCAATATTTGACAACCCTTTTAGTAAAGAAATTGTTCCTGATATCCAATCTAAACCTCCCCTGGCACAACTTGAGGCTGCTCCCTCTTGTCCTATCGCTTGTTACTTGGGAGAAGGCACCAACACCCGCCTCACTACACCCTCCTTTCACGTAGTTGTAGAGAGCGATAAGGTCTCCCCTCAGCCTCCTTTTCTCCAGGCTAAACACCCCCAGTTCCCTCAGCCGCTCCTCATCACACTTGTACTCTAAAAAAGAGCTTATAAGCTCTTTATATTCTGAAAGGCCACAATAAGGTCTCCCCAGAGCCTTCTCTACTCCAGGCTGAACAACTCCAACTCTCTCAGCCTCTCTCCCAGCAGAGGTGCTCCAGCCCTCTGACCATTTTCATGGCCTCCTCTGGACTTGCTCCAGCAGGTCCGTGTCCTTCTGGCACAGAGGAATCCAGAGCTGGACGCTGTTTATAACTGAAGCCAACTGAGACCAGCAGGACAAGCTGCCCCATGTCAATACTTGCTGATCTAACCAACAGTTGCTTTAATGCTTGCTGACTTTAACAAACATTTGATTTTAGCTTAGTCTTGAATTACACAGGAATTAAGAGGGATAATAAATATCTTTTCTCAACAACAGACCTCAGACCGTCAGTGAAGTGCTGATTTCAACACATTGCCACATCATCTAAAGGGACCCTCCGACAGCGGTTGTCCTACGGACCCTGCTGCAGCATGTCACACGAGGCTGTTTCCATTAACAGAGAAGCCTGAATTTAATACTTGGTATTCTCAACACGGACTTGCCAAAGCAGGATTTGGCTTGGAAATGGGTTTGAAACCTTTCATTAGCGAAACTGCTGCTCTTTGTTACCAAAGAGGCTGATTCTTTTTCTGTGTTGCTGTTGGTTTGGGTATCAGGTAGGAAACTGAAGCGCTACCTTTACTCTGGTTTTTCTTCTGATATGCTTCATGGCTCCTGGAGTAAACAACCATCCACAGGAGCCAAAACCACACCAGACGGGTTGCTTAAAAAGGTATCTATTTTTAGAGTGAAATCCTGGGGAACTGCCAGACAACCTCAAGACAGTTAGATGCCTGGTTGTGAAATAATAGTCTCCTTCAAGTTCTTGCTGGTAATCTGAAAAGTCTCATATTGCACAAGCAGGAGTAGAGGGGAATGGAACTACTCACAGGAATTTTGAGTGAGAAACTATTTGTAAAGCAGAACTGCAATGTTAAGGTTTCGTTTCTCACAAATATTATTCAGCTCTGCCCAGGACATACAGATAAACATAACACTTTAAAAAGAAAACAAATAAAAAGTTATGCAATGCTTTAAACCAGGTGATCCCAAAGTTCTGTTCAAAAAGGGCCACTTAATTAGTGAAATTTCAGCCTTAGGCGTGCTATCAACATTCACTGGTGTTCCCATAGGTTTGGGCTGAAGTGATACATGAATTCATGCTTGGTGAAATATATATGACTGGGTGCAGGTGCTGAACAAGCTGCAGAGTAACAGGTGATGTGAGGAAGGCGAGATGCTGCATATGAAGCCCCAAATGCAGGCAGTCTGCAAGGCAGCAGCAGGCAGGCGCCAGGCTGGGCAGCACTCTGGGCTGGTGCTATTCACAGCTCCACCTTTGTTCTCTCCCTGAAAATCTCTCCCCAGTCCCTCCAAGCAGTCAGGACTGAAAAACATGTGACGCTGGTTACTGAAATTGCTGTCTTTTTAGTCACTTGCTGTTTAGAAAAGCCTCCTCTCTCTGTCTCGCACAGAAGATAACTCATTATTTGACTAGAAAGGAAGACACTGCCAGCTCCTTGCTGGAAGGCTGCGTTGTTCAGCACGGCTTAAGCTATCTAAAATTGCAGGGTTTGAAATAACGTAAAACGCTGACCTGAGAGGAGTTACCTTCACTCGTAAGAATGACAGGTACAGAGCGCAACGTCTGGGTCACTATTTGGTTTTCCTGCTGCATTCACAGCACCGAGTCGCACTTGTAAGAGATGCTGTGCACAAGCATGCCTGGCAGAAGTATAAATTGGGAGAGGAGTGGCTGGAGAGCAACCTTGCAGAGAGGGATCTGAGGGTACTGGTTGGCAGCAGGTTCAATAGGAGCCAGCAGTGTGCGCTGGTAGCCCAGGGGGCAAACCACGTCCTGAGGGGCATCAAACACAGCGTGAGCAGCCGGTCAAGAGAGGGGATTATCACATTGTAGTCAGCATTAGTGGCTGAGGACTTTAGGTTTGTCCAGTTTGGAGAAAAGGAGGCTGAGGGGCAACCTCACGGCTCTCTACAGCTTCCCGAGGAGGGGATGTGGAGAGGGAGGTGCTCAGTTTTTCTCCCTGGGATCCAGTGATAGGATGTGTGGGAATGGTTCAAAGGAGCATCTGGGGAGGTTTAGACTGGACATTAGGAAGCGTTTCTTTACCGAGACGGTGTTCAAACACCGGAACAGGCTTCCTAGAGAGGTGGTCAATGCCCAAAGCCTGTCCGTTTTAAGAGACATTTGGACAATGCCCTTAATAATATACTTTCAGTTTTGGTCAGCCCTGAAGTGGTCAGAGAGTTGGACCTTATGATCCTTGTAGGTCCCTTCCAACTGAAACAGTCTGTTCTATTCTGTGGCCAACTGAAGACACACATGCACAGAGCCAGCCCTGGCGCGAGCCTAACGCAGCTGCTGCTTCTAGTCTGCTCTTGCTCCAGGGAGGCCAATCCCCACACCCACACCCCACACCTCACGGCCAGGACGACAAATTGGAGGGGAGGAGAGGAGAAT